>NC_083233.1:4929524-5237619 GCF_032191835.1 Heteronotia binoei
TTAATTTATAAAACTTTTCCATAGGTTCTTCTTCATTTAAGTTACTCTTCTCCACTTCCTTCTTAACTTTAGTGTACAATCCTGTAGCCTTAAGCCAGTATTGTGTTCCTACGACTTCTTGAAATTCATGTAATGGTTTTAACTTATCTAATATTAACAAATCTTCTACCCTTCTAAATCCTTTAGCCTTAAGTAGTTCGCTCCACCTATGCTCCTTGTCTCCTTCCATCAACATTTCTAATGGCGTCCATCTAGATACCCGATTTAGCCATTTCGGTTGCCATTTCTTCCAAACATTTAGCCCATTTTTCCTTGGTCCCACGTTTAAATTAAGTTCCTTCGCCCCCATGTTTGTAAAGATGCCATGTTTTCCTACCCCATTATTAGCTTCATTCTCAAACCTTATCCATTTCTGATCCCCGTCCTTCTCTATTTCTAATAATGCCTTAAGCTGAAATGCTTCATAATAATTGACTATATCTGGGACTCCCCATCCAAGTTCCGATTTATGATTGTATGCCAATTTTTTTGGAAATCTAAGTTTCCTACTACCAAATATCCATTCCCTTATTTTAGTGTTCCAGTTAGTCATTTTTTGCTTATCTAACTCCAATGGTATCGTTTGAAAAAGGTATGACAACCTTGGCATCCAAAACATCGATACACTCTTTATTCTAGTGGTCAGGCTCGTCGTCCTTTTCCCCCACTGCTGCATATCCCTCTCTATCTTCTCCCAGATTTTATTATAATTTCCCTCCACTATCCTGTTAATATTTTTATAAATTTCTATCCCTAGATATTTAAATTTCTTAACTCCCATCCCCATATTAGTTACCCTATTAATCTCTTTCCTTCTTCCAAACCAACATTAAAGTACATTATTTCAGACTTTCCCATATTTATTCTTAAACCTGATACGGCTTCAAAATCTTCTAAAATAATTTTCGTTTCCCTAATGGCTTCTTTCGGGTTAGATAATGTCATGATTATGTCATCTGCAAATAAATTGATTTTTATTTCCTCCTTTCCTATTCTACAGCCTTCTATTCTCCCTGAATTCCTAATCCTTTCTGCTAGTTGCTCTATCGCCATTATAAACAGGGATGGGGAAAGTGGACACCCCTGCCTCACACCTCTCTCAATTGGGAGCTGATCCGTATGTTCGTTGTTTACTCTTACCACTGCTGACCCCTCCCTATAGACCTCTTGAATGGCTTTTAAGAATACTGGCCCAATCCCACACTTCTTCATTATGGACCATAAGAATTCATGGGACAGCGTATCAAATGCCTTGTATACATCTAATTTAAGTAAAGCAAGTTGCCCAGAACGTTTATGGTACAATACATTCAATATATTCCTTATAGGATGTGCAATACTCCTATTCTTTACAAAGCCATATTGATCCTCTTTTATTATATGAGATAATATGTTCCTTAACCTATTTGCTAAAACTTTAGCAAAAATTTTGTAGTCCTGGTTAAGTAAACTTATCGGTCTATATGAACCCACTTCCCAAGGATCCTTCTGGGGTTTTAATATAACGGTTATTTCAGCCATTCTCCAAGAGTCGGGAGCTTTCCCTCCCTTCAATATAGCATTAAACACTTGTTGTAATTCGGGGATCAGTAACTCCTTCATCTCCTTATAAAATTCCGCAGTAAAGCCGTCAGGCCCTGGGGATATACCCACTTTTAAATTGTTCACAACTTCCTCTATTTCCTGAGCTGTTATTTCCTTCTCCAAACTCTCTCTATCTGTATCTCCCAACACTTCTCCACTTTCTTCAATATGTTCTGTTATATCCCTCCTAGCGTATAACTCTTTGTAGAATTCTTGGAACACTTGCCTAATTTCTCTCGGGTTCTGCGTGACCTTTCCTTGTCTCTTAATACTTTCCACCTTTTGCTTTTCTTTCCTAGTCTTGAGATAATTAGCCAGTCTCCTAACGGAGTTTATTGAATCTCTTTGAACCTCATTTCTTACCATTGTTTGTTTTTTCCATAATGCCCTCGAATCCATAAAGTCCAATTGTTTCCTAATCTCATCGATCTTTTTTTTCCTATCAGGGCAGAATCTAATACCTTGACTGCTCTGCAGTGCACCTAATTCCTGGAGTTTCTGTGTCTTGTTAGCATACCATTCTTTTTTTATTTCTTTCTCCATCATACAATGTCCTCTTAACACTGCTTTTGCTGCTTCCCACAAGATATTTGTGGCCACTGTTCCCTTATTTTCTCTAAAATATTGTTTTACTTGATTTTCCATATATTGTCTATTTTCTTTTTTTAATAAGACCATACTGTTGAATCTCCAGGTCCTTCTAATTTGCTCGTTTTTTATCACCAGTTCTATATTTAGTGGAGCGTGATCTGAGATCCATATTGGATGGGTTGTTACTTTCCTCAACTCCCAATTATTTGATTTTTTAAGAAATATATAATCTATACAAGAAGCTGTCTTGTGTCTACTTGATAAATGTGTCGACTTTGGAACCAAACCCAAGGCCTCATGCGCTTCTACCAAGTTCCTTTTCCACCTAGCCTCCTTATCCTTAGTCATATCTATGTTAAAGTCTCCTGCTATAATAACTTCTCCCTCTGAGAATTTCTGAACTTTTTGCATAACTTTATTCAAAAATCTCCTCTGTCCTGTATTTGGGGCATATATATTTATAAGTGTTATTACCCTATTTTGAAACCTACCTTTGATAAACAAATATCTCCCTTCCCTATCACTAATGAGATCTAGTATCCTAATATCGATCCTTGTGTGTACTAAAATTGCTACTCCTCTCGTCTTAGTTCTACTTCTTGCTTCAGCCAATACTTTCCATCCTGGGTGTTTAATCAAGGGTTTAATATCATCCTTTGCCTTATGTGTTTCCTGTAAATACACGATATCTATATTTTGTTGTTTTGCCGTTCTTGTTAATCTATATCTTTTCAGGTCTGAACTTAGTCCATTGACATTCAGTGAGAGCATTTTCAAAGTTTTAGCCATAATCATTCACCTCCCTTCCCTTCCCTGGCTGGATAACAAAGTCTATTCTGCCTCTCCCCTTTCTCCCTTTCCCCCTCCCACACCCTTTCCCCCCACTCTTCCCCATCATCCCCCCTCCCCTCTTCTGGTATAGGGCTCGCATTTGGGTTGATCTCTCCACCCTCCCTATACCTTAAGGTGGGCACACCTCCCCCCCCCTCCTGGATCTTTTATTATTTCCTTCCTTCACTTAAGACCGTGGTATTCCCTCCCTCTTATTTGTGGGGTACTTCCCTTTTTTTTTTTTTTTAAGTTCCTCCTTCTCCTTGGACGTCTCATCGTCTCGTCCTCTGTCGTTTCTCCTGACGTGTAGAAGGCCCCTCCTCTGGTTCATCAACATTAAGCTCTTCCTCTGGTTGAGTTCTTGTTTCTCCTGGGTCCAGACCCATCTTCTCCAAGAGTTTCTTTGCTTCAGCTGGGTTCCTTGCTGTGAGTCTTTTGCCTTCTTTATAGATTACAATAGTGGCTGGGTAAGCCCATGTAAACAATATCTTGTTCTGAAAGAGTTTATCTGCAAATGGCTTCATTTGTCTTTTTTCTTCCAGTGTCTCACTGCAAAAGTCTTGTCTCACATACACCCTTTTACCATTAAATTCCAGCCCCTTCTTCTTCTTCAAAGCCAAAAAGACTTGCTGCTGCACTTTTTCTCTTGTGAATTTAACTATGAGTGGTCTCGGGTCTGCTCCTGATCTTCTGGATCTAAGTCTATGAACTCTCTCAACCTGGTCAGCATTAATCATAACACCTGTTTGCTGTTCTGAGAGCCAATTTATTATCCCGTCTTCCAAGTGTCGTGAGTCAATGTCTTCTGAAATACCATGAATGATAAGGTTTGCCCTTCTTGCTCTGTCAGAGAGGCTTTTAATCTGCTCCTTTAAATAAATTATTTCCTTCTTGTTTATTGACGCTGCCTTATCAGCTTTGTTGGCCAGCTGCCTAATATCTTGCAGATCCTTGTTTATCTGGCTAACTTCATCTTTAATTTTAGCAACAGTCTCCTCTATTTTGTTCTGAGAATGCATCATTAAAGCTTGAAACTGTGCTATCTGTTCGGAAAGCTGTTTCACTGTAGTGGCAGCCATTTTAACGGTGCTAATCACTGCCTCCGGTTCTTATCTGTTTTGCCAAAATACTCCCTTTTTCTCAGTGCTAGCTCTCTTCTGAGGACGCCTTTAACTTCTTTGAGTCTCTAGCTTCACTGCCAAATATTATGACCCCAAAACCTTCAATATTTACTTATCTTTCGGTCCTAATCTCTTTTCTTGTTCGGAGAGGGGCGAGCCGAGGCTGCTTCTCTTCAGAGCGTGCGCATTCCACCCGGAAGGAAGGCATTTAAACAAAGTGCAGTCACTTTAAATTTGATTGCCAGAATTCCCTTCAGAGTTCAATTGTGCTTGTCACAACCTTGCTCCTGGCTTCACCCCAAGGTTTCTTTGCTCTACCCCCAAAATCTCCAGATATTTATTGAGTCAGACTTGGGAACTCTATCCCCACATGAATAGTTGGGGAAAAGCCACCTTTGCAATTTATTTAATTTTGAAATCATTACTTACCATCAGCATTACAGAGATTAGAGTAGTATTTGAAGCAGCAACTGTTTATCTCAGTCAGTTCCATGGGAAGTAAGGTCAGAGCATGGGAAACATGAAGTAATGAATGAAGCAGACAGCCAGCAGTAGGCTCCTGACTTCAGGCAATTCAGGAAACACTTAACGGCTTCCGGAATGACACGAAAGAATAAGGAAGTTTCTTTGAAGAGGCTTTACCACTATGGAGAGGGGGGCTTCTTTGATGTAACACCAGTTGGTCATTGCTTAGTTTTTTTTATGACTGTGTCATAGCTACAGGATTGGGTGGGAGGGCAGACAAGACTGCCATGGTGCCCCATCCACAAGTCGCAGAAGCCTCCTGTCAAGAAATTGAGCGTTTCATCAACCATGTGTGTGTTTGTCTGAATCATTACCTGGAAAATGACAATACCCAACTTCTAAGTGTTTGTGTGGGTTGCTATCAGGTTAAGTAAGCCTAGAGACCATGTTCTTAATGCTAAAGACTTGTAAAATAGTAAACATCTGTGAATTGTCAATTCCAACTGACAGGAGGCCATCTAATTTGACAGGCATTTGACAGGAGAAGATCTAGATGCGCCCAGCTAAATTGGTTGTTTTGTACCAATGATTGGTTGCACAGTTCTAGCACTTTGACAGCCAGTCAGGGATATCAGTGGATTAGTAAAATATCAAAACTCAAGAAGGGGAGCAGAAGATCGGTGCTGGCGCTAGGGGTTCTGCCGCCCTAGGCATGCCTCCCTGTGTGCTCCTAAGGGGTGGATATTCTTTGCGCACTGGTGATGACATCATCATGCCAGCCAGCAGGCAAGCTGAGAGCCCTGGGTCGTGCACACAAGTGCTGCTGCACTGCCACTTTTCTTCACAGGGCAAACGTTATCTGTGCTTCTCAGAGGCTTCAAAGGAAGCCTCTGAAGAGCATCCCACTTTACTGTTTGAAAGCAGCTGGGCGGATGCCACCTTCCCATTGCGCACATCAGCTCTGACTAGCACAATGGGAAGGTGCTGCCACTCAGCCGCTTTCAACCCGAAAGCAGCAGGCAGCGGTAAAATGAGGCTCTCTTTGAAGGCTTCCTTGGCAGCTTCCGACAAGCACAGGCAACATTTGCCCTGCAAACAAAAGTGGCAGCGCAGCAGCACTGCCCGGGGCTCTCGGCTTGCCTGCTGGCTGGCGAGATTGTGCCTACCCTGCCCACTCCCATGCGCTGCCCCTGCAGAAGACACTCTTGTGTCTGGGGCATTGCAGTTGGCTGAAATCAACAGAAGCAACCACCTGGTAACCAGAGGACTGTAAGAAGCTTGACGCTCTGCAGAAAACCTTGTGAAGAGAAAGCTGCAGGTTGGAACTCTTCAGAGAAGTTTGTGCAATTGCCTCAGTGCTTCCACTGTCTTGACTTGAACTGTATTGCTGAGGGAGAAACTGCAAGCAACTTTGAGAAGCTGCTGGCTGTAGCAAGTATTGGCTAGGATAGGCTTGCAAGGTTTTTGTTTCTGTGTTTCTTGTTTGTCTGTACACCTCTGTTTTTTTATTCTGTCTTGTAAATAAACTGCATCCTTCTTATATTTTAAGTGGAAGGAGTTCTGGTCCTCATTGCTAGTCAAATTAGGTGAATTCGCACTAAGTAGCAGACAAAAAGGGACACTCTATCTTTGTTAATGAAAATTTTTCTCTACGTTAGAAATTCTGGATACCTCCCAGAAACGTGATGTTTTGACATCTACCACCCTCTTCTCTTCTCTTCTCTTCTCTTCTCTTCTCTTCTCTTCTCTTCTCTTCTCTTCTCTTCTCTTCTCTTCTCTTCTCTTCTCTTCTCTTCTCTTCTCTTCTCTTCTCTTCTCTTCTCTTCTCTCCTCTCCCCTCCTCTCCTCTCCTCTCCTCCTCCCCTCCCTCCTCCTCCTCTCCCTCCCCCCTCTCCCCTCCCCTCCCCTCTCCTCTCTTCTTTCTCCTCACCCCCTTATTTTTATTCACTGCCCCCCAATTGCACCCAAGGCTACTACTGCCCCCCTGGATCATTCCAGCACCCCCCAGGGGGCAATATTGCCCACTTTGGGAAACACTGCACTAGCTGCTCCACTCTTCTCAGCAAGAGTGGCTCACCAGAGCGCAGCTGAAAATAGGGAACTCACTCCCCCCCTCCCATTCCCACACAGGACAGGCGGGAGCTCCCCCTCCAGATCTGCTCCCAGCCCCCGTGGGCTCTGTTTCCTCTTTAAATAGCCATTCCCCAGAGTTGCTGTGTGGCTGTGAAGAGCCTGAGTGGGTCCAGGAAACCCAGGTCTGACTTGTTCAAAGCTCAAATGTGCGGTTTGGCCCTGAGAGAAAACACCTGCTCTGGGGAGCCATTTGGTACTACTGGACTCTTGGGCCAGAAGAATCCAAGACTCTGGCACAAGGGCCTGGCTCACAATACCCAAACACCCTGCCCTCTGGAACCAGGGAGGCACAAAACCCACAGGCGGATGGAACAACGGTGGCCTAAAAGTCTATTAAGGGCTAACATGTCAGCTCCTGCTCAAGTCCTCAATAATCTCTTGGTGGTGCTCAGAAAAGGTTTGTTGAAGAACACATATTAACAGGTATGACTTTGTGTCGGATCTGGCAGTGTCTGGGAGAACCAGATATACCCTCACATTTGGGCCTTTAATAGCCCGCCCAAATCCAGAGCAAAAGGCCCGCACAAAGCAACAGAGACATTTTCTCACCCGCCACCATCCCCCACCCCCATTGTGCCAGCAGGTGCTAAGACAGTCCTTGAAATGTGGCCTCCCACCCAGGGCCGAATGGTTACTTCATGAGTTACAGACAGAAGCGAAAGCAAGCTGGCAAAAGCGGCCACAGCATCCCCTGCCCCCGACATCCCATCACTGTTACAGACAACCTCAGTAAACTAGGCCCCAGCAAATGCATAGCATGGCAAGTCCCTTGACGTAACATTGCACAGGCTCAGCTGGACTTCCATCCTCCCGGCAGGCTAATGGAACAGGAGAATAGCAGGCTTGAGGTGGGGAAGGAAAAATGCCTTCCTCTCACCCATGAAAACACCTGCGCACACACACACACCCCACACACGCACGTCCTCTTTTGGTTTTAGATGCAACCATAAACATCATGAATTAATGTGAGGTGGAGAGAGTCCTGCAGCCCTTTTCAGAAGTCAGCTCCCTTCTGACAGCAGCTCCCCTCAGAGGTGCCTGAGCTCAGGCCAGGGGAGATGTGTGAACCTCCCAGATTCTGAAGGCCTTAAACTGGCGGGAATCACCAGCATCTTGAATTGGACTGGGAAACAGACATAGCAAATTCCCTGCAGTTGGCACCTGATACAAATGGGCCCCCACATTTGAAAACAGTTGGAGTTTCCAATTCATCTTTAAGGTCTTTCCCACATTAAAAGTGCACTACAATAGTTCAGTCATGGACTCGGAGAGATCAACATGGCAAGGTCAACAGTCTCCAAACAGGGGAAGTCTGTGAGCCAGATGGACATCAGAAGAGCCCTGCTGGCTCAGACCAGTGAGGGTCCACCTAGTCCAGAATCCTGACCCCCACAGAGACCAACCAGTTACTTTTAGCAGCCAAGAATAAGGCATAGAGTCTGAAGCCTTCCCTGAGGTTTTCTGCTGGCTCTGGTATTCAGTGGTTCTCTTTAGATGCCATGGCTCGTAGCCACAGATAGAAAAAGGAAAAGGAAAGGTCCCCTGTGCAAGCACCAGTCGTTTCCGACTCTGGGGTGATGTTGCTTTCACAATGTTTTCACGGCAGACTTTTTACAGGGTGGTTTGCCATTGCATTCCCCAGTCATCTACACTTTCCCCCCAGCAAGCTGGGGACTCTTTTTACCGACCTCGGAAGGATGGAAGGCTGTGTCAACCTTGGGCCGGCTACCTGAACCGGCTTTCGTTGGGATCGAACTCAGGTTGTGAGCAGAGAGTTCAGATCACAGTACTGCAGTACTGCTGCTTTACCACTCTGCACCACTGGTAAACCTATCTTCTAATCCTCTTTTAAAGCCACCTGTGGCCACAGCATCACCACGTCATCTGGTGGTGAATTCCTCTCTATGTAAAGAAGTATTTCCTTTTGTCCATTCTGAATCTACTGGCTGTCCACTTAATTGGGTGCCCACAAGTTTTAGTATTATGGGAGTGGGATAAACAGTTCCCTCTATCCACTCCCTCCATGTTAGGATGTGTGTGTGTGTGTGGGCCTATATATATAGGCCTCAAATCTTTAAATGTGCCGATTAATCCTCCTTATGGGGCAATATCCCTTCACTCACCAGGTACAGGATATTCCGTTTTTTTTTTTTCTGTAGTAGCGTTTACAGATTCCAGTGTAAAACCATTTCATTCGGCGCACATATTTGCTTTCGCAACCATGAACATTGTTTATTAACTATTTACAGAGAAGAAAATATTAATCTGAGAGAGAAACCTATTCTGCCTGGTAAAAGGCAGCAGTTACTTCCAGCTGGGAGGGGCTCGCAATAACAGGAGTCAGGAGATAAACGTCATACGATGGATCAGCCCCCTTCTCACCTGCAGTTATTCTTTTCTTTCTCTTCTCATTCAAATAAAGGCCACAGTGAAGTATTCCAACACTCCATTGGTATAATAAGCTCCGCCTATCCATACCCTTCATCCTGTGAATAAATCTGCATCCCTCCAGCCTCACACACAAGTAGCCCGCTGAGCCAGAACTCCCCATTAGAGGAAGAGGGAGAAAGGGGACCCAAGCCCGAAGCCACCTTGCTTTGCCTAATCCTGGGCCAGCCATCAGTGGTGCCCAGGACACAGGTGGGAGCTGGATGCCACTTCTCAAGCCATCAGGCCCTCAGCCCCCTTGAGGGTGGCAGCAGGATAAGGTCAAGGAGCAGGAGGCACGCTTGGAAAACCCTGCAGCAGCTGGAGAAAGAGGGGGCTTGATGTGCACGGAAGAAGGAAACATGACAGAGACCCAGGAGTGATTTCTGTGATGGCAACACCATGCTCATGCTGCACAGATGTTATGTTTGTTTCATGGTGGGTATAACCAGGATGTGCCTCTTTTGGTGTATGAGTCTCATAGCCTCAGTTTAGTCGTTTTGGCTTCCAGAGAGAGTTCCGGCTTGATTTGGTCTAGATCCCACTGATTGGTCTTTGGGATGGTTCAGGGTATCTGTGGGAACCTTGCAGTATCCGTGGGAATCCTCTGCTGCCTCCAACCCTCTGCCTTCCCAGCGAAGCTCCCTCCTCCCACCCACCTGCTTCTGTATCATACTTTCTGGCCACCTTCCAAACAAGTGGCTAAGAGGGCCCATGGCAGTGACGGGGGCCAGATCTGGCTCAGGTAGCTCTTTTGTGGCAATTGCAAGGCCTAAAAATGACACCTCGCTCTGCCTGGGACTGAGCCCAAGCTTTGGAAACCAGTTTGAGCGGACTCCAAGCTCAGATTAAGCACAGATCCTCAAGGTAACTGGAAAACGCATCTCCTTTTCAAAGGGCAATCTGTTCTACCTTCCTATCTCAAAGGAGACTCATGCATGGAATGGAACAAGCTGAAAATAGTACAGCTGTCAACCACCCCTGTGCTATATTGAATCTCTCCTGGGATACCACCGGATTTGATACGTTCACAGGGAAAGAAAGCAGCTTTTCCTAAAAGGAGAGATGTGAATATTTGGCAGTCGCTTCTGGGGGCAGGGCTTCCTGGCAGACCACTTTGTGACTGAAGAGAGTGTCTTCCGGTTTCAGTGCCTGGGCACCAGGGTATTTACTAACAGAACACAAACGGTTTGAGGAGAAACAAAGGAACTATTAATACTTCATTCCCATCCCTGATTCATTGTGCTTCCTATGATGGGAATTGGTGCAACTGACCCCTCACTAGACCTTGGAGAGGTTTCCTTCATGGATTTCTCTTGTCGGAGTTCTCTTCTTTGCAAACTCTACTTAACTCGGCTCAGAATGCTTTGAGTAGTTGTGGCTTTTTAAAGAAAATCATTTAAAAAAAAAGTTCACATTTCCCAAGAGTTCTCTCCTGACTTTTCCTCATGAAACATGTTTTTGCAGAGGCACCAGATTTAGAGATGCAAGAGCAGGCTCTAATCTCTCATCCTCCCTTGGGCAATGGCCCTTGGTTTGCAATAAAGCTGAACCTTATGAACTGGCCAAAGGTGTTTTCCAGAAGAGGTAATTACGCACTCTGGCATCAGCACTCACTTGCTGCCCCTGGGTTCCGCGGGACAGTCCATCAGTGGCTGTGCTGATTTCTCCAAGGGTGGGGACAGAGGAAGGGGCCTCATCCTGGCATCCATCAGGGGTGGAGTCCCTCCAAGGTGATCCTCACCCCAGTGCTCTTGAACATCTATATGCGACCTCTTGCCCAGCTAGTCAGGAGATGTGGGCCAGGGCAGATGACCCCCCCCCCCCCCGCTGTATCTGTTGATGGACTGCCAGCTGGATACCAGGCCAGAAGTCCTGGCCAATTGTTTGGAGGTTAAAGAAGAGCTGAACCCATCAAAGACAGAGGTCCTGTGGCTAGCTCCTCAGAGGGGCTGGGTTGAGAATTCAGCTTCCCACTCTTGATGGAGTACAGCTACTACTAGCTCCCTACACAGGCCCGCAGCTGTGGGGAAAGCCCTGCCCCATCACTTTACTACCAAGGCCAGTCCCATGGCTCCACCAAGTCCAGTTCCCCATCACCATCGACTTCCTATTTTTACTGCCACCCCTCGTGCATGCAGGAGAAGAGCACCAGCAGGCCTGTGGGTAGGACAGAGCTGGTCTGGGGGCCGGGCAGAGAGTGCTGCTGCTGCCGCTGCCAAGTGACTCACAGCCTCCCCACCATTGGGGGCAGGAGCTCCAGCCGGAAGATGAGCAGGTGTGGGCATTCTTCTTAAATTCTTGAATTGTGGTACCTGGAAAAGTTGTAGAACAAATAATCAAACCGTCAGCCCTGTGATAAGAACATAAGAGAAGCCCTGTTGGATCAGGCCAGTGGCCCATCCAGTCCAACGCTCTGTGTCACACAGTGGGCCCCCCCCAAAATTATATATATATATACACACACACACATATACATATATATATACACACTGTGGCTAATAGCCACTGATGGACCTCAGCTCCATATTTTTATCCAATCCCCTCTTAAAGCTTGCTATGCTTGTAGCCGCCGCCACCTCTTGTGGCAGTGAATTCCACATGTTAATGACCCTTTGGGTGAAGAAGTAACTCCTTTTATCCATTTTAACCCGACTGCTCAGCAATTTCATCGAATGCCCACGAGTTCTTGTATTGTGAGAAAGGGAGAAAAGTACTTCTTTCTCTACTTTCTCCATCCCATGCATCATATTGTAAACCTCTATCATGTCACCCTGCAGTTGACATTTCTCCAAGCTAAAGAGCCCCAAGCGTTTTAACCTTTCTTCATAGGGAAAGTGTTCCAACCCTTTAATCATTCTAGTTGCCCTTTTCTGCACTTTTCCCAATGCTATAATATCCTTTTTGAGGTGCGGTGACCAGAATTATACTCAGTATTCCAAATGAGACTGCACCATCAATTTATACAGGGGCATTATGATACTGGCTGATTTGTTTTCAATTCCCTTCCTAATAATTCCCAGCATGGCGTTGGTCTTTTTTATTGCAATCGCACACTGTCTTGACATTTTCCGTGAGTTATCTACCACGACCCCAAGATCTCTCTCCTGGTCAGTCTCTGCCAGTTCACATCCCATCATCTTGTATTTGTAGCTGGGATTCTTGGCCCCAATGTGCATTACTTCGCACTTGGCCACATTGAACCTCATCTGCCACGTTGACACCCACTCACCCAGCCTCAACAGATCCCTTTGGAGTGCCTCACAATCCTCTCTGGTTCTCACCACCCTGAACAATTTAGTGTTATCTGCAAACTCAGCCACTTCACTGCTTACTCTCAACTCCAAATCATTTATGAACAAGTTAAAGAGCATGGGACCCAGTACTGAGCCCTGTGGCACCCCACTGCTTACCGTCTTCCACTGCAAAGATTGACCATTTATACTCACTCTGTTTCCTATTAATTAGCCAGTTTTTGATCCACAAGTTGACTTGTCCTTTTACTCCATGACTCTCGAGCTTACTAAGGAGCCTTTGATGAGGAACTTTATCAAAAGCTTTCTGGAAGTCAAGGTAAACAACATCTATTGGGTCTCCTTTGTCCACATGTCTGTTCACCCCCTCAAAGAAATGTAACAGGTTAGTGAGACAAGATCTTCCCTTACAGAACCCATGCTGAGTCTTCCTCAATAACTCGTGTTCATCAATGTGCCTACTCATTCTGTCCTTAATAATGGTTTCTACCAACTTTCCCGGTATTGAAGTTAGACTGACTGGCCTGTAATTTCCCAGATCTCCTCTGGAACCCTTTTTAAAGATGGGGGTGACATTGCTACCTTCCAGTCCTCAGAAACGGAGGCAGATTTCAATGAAAGATTACATATTTTTGTCAGAAGATCCACAAGTTCAACTTTGAGTTCTTTCAGAACTCTTGGATGTATGCCATCTGGACCTGGTGATTTATTAGTTTATTCATCTATCAGTTGTAGGACCTCCTCTCTTGTCACCTCAATCTGACTCAGGCCTTTCAACACCCCTTCCAAAATTAGTGGTTCTGGAGCAGGCAAACACTTCTCATCTTCCATAGTGAAGACGGAGGCAAAAATGCATTCAGTTTCTCAGCCATTTCCCTATCCTCCTCCAGTAATCCTTTGACTCCTTGGTCATCCAAAGGCCCCACTGCCTCCCTGGCTGGTTTCCTGCTTCTAATATATTTGAAGAAATTTTTATTGTTGGTCTTTATGTTTTTTGCAATATGCTCCTCATAGTCCCTTTTTGCCTGCCTGATGTCACGAGCTGGGGCTGAGTCAGGCAAAGTCCAGGGGCAGTCCAAGGTCGGCAACTCGTGAGCAAGGTGGGTCCAAGGCGCCAAAACAGAATCGCAATCCAGGTATCACCGGTCAGAGGTTCAGAAGCCGAAGTCAGGGGGTCCAGAGGTCCAAGCCAAAGTCAGGAATCCAAAAGCCAAAGTCAAGAGCCGGAGTGGATGCTAGGATGTCAGGTATGTGACTAGTTGCTTCCACAAAGCCTCCTCCCAAAGCCCACAGCTATATAGCCCTCTGCTGCCTGTTGCTCATTTGGGCTAATTGCTGTCTCAGAGCAGCAGCCAGGATCCTGCCGAAACTTAAGCATCCTCACACTTAGAAGGGCCAGAATCCTTTCACCACTCAGGGCTCAGGGAGCGTCTTGCTTGTGAGCGTGCCGCCCTCCTCCGATCCCTGAGGTCCTGACGAAGGCGGTCACGCACACGACCCACCAGAGAGGGCGAGGCAGGGGGGCTTGGATCTTCTTCAGCAGGAGGCAGGGGCACTGGTGCAGGTGGCAGGGGCACCGTTCCTTCTGCAGGCTCTGCAGGCTCGGTTTCTTCTGCAGGGTCCCCAGCACCCATGACAGTATCCCCCCCCCCAGGGCCCCCCTCCGTCGAGGGGCCTGGGAGGTCGGGGTGGTCGCTGTGGAATTGTTGCACCAAGTCCGGGGCATGAAGATTGTCCACAGGTTCCCAGGACCGGTCTTCTGGGCCGTATCCCTCCCAGTCCACAAGGTACTGGAGGCCTCCACGATGGTACCGGGAGTCCAGAATCTGGCGCACCTCATATTCTTCCTCGTCATCCACCAACACCGGTGGTGGCGGCGGTGGGGAAGGAGGCCGAGCTGGGTCAGGGGGTGCAGCTGGAACAAGGAGGGAGCGATGGAACACAGGGTGAATGCGGAGGTGGGGTGGCAACTGGAGCCGGAAGGCGACGGGGTTTATTTGTTCTACGACGGGGTAGGGTCCAATGAACCGTGCATCCAGCTTGTGAGACCGACCAGGCCGGCGCAGGTAGCGAGTTGAGAGCCACACCTGATCCCCCGGCTGCACTGGAGGGCCTTCTTGCCTCTTTCGGTCCGCAGCCCGTTTATATGCCTCCTTGGCCTGCTGTAGCTGCTCTCGGAGCAAGTCTTGGCTGGCACGGAGTTCTTGCAGGTAGGCCGCGACGGCGGGGACATTCGTGGGTGGCAGGATCGCTGGGAAGAACCGCGGGTGGTACCCGTAGGTTGCAGCAAAAGGGGTCATTTGGGTGGACGAGTGAACCGCATTGTTGTATGCAAACTCCGCTAGAGGCAACAGACTGGTCCAGTCGTCCTGCTGGTAGCAGGTGTAGCAGCGGAGATATTGCTCTAGCGTGGCATTGGTGCGCTCTGTCTGACCATCAGTCTGTGGGTGGTAGGCTGAGGACAGGTGCACTCGAGTACCCAGGCTGGAATGGAGGGCTTGCCAGAACCGAGAGGAGAACTGGGGGCCCCGGTCTGAGATCAGGTGGGCTGGGAGTCCGTGCAGACGAAAGATGTGTTGCAGGTAGAGCTGGGCTGTCTCCTGAGCTGTGGGAAGTTTCGGACACGGAATGAAGTGGGCCATCTTGGTAAATAGGTCGACGACCACCAAGATGCAAGTCTGACCTTTGGATCGTGGGAGTTCTGTAATGAAGTCCATCGAGATGGTGTCCCAGGGTCCTGAGGGTGCGGGCAAGGGCTGTAACAACCCCGAGGGTTTGGCCGGGACGTCTTTGGCCCGCCGACAGACGTCACAGGAGCTGACATAGCGGGCAACATCGGAGCGAACTCGTGGCCACCAGAACTCTCGCGTCAGCAAGTGGGTGGTCTTATGCTGTCCAAAGTGCCCGGCGGGTAACGAGTCATGGGTCAGGCGAAGCACTTCTGCCCGCAAGGGCCCGGGAGGCACATAGAGGCGTTCGCGGTGTAGCAAGAGACCGCCTCGAGTCGTGAACTCGCCTGCCGAGTCGTCTTGGAGTGCCTGGAGGTGTTGCTGGACCCAGGGATCGTTGGCCTGGCTAGCACGAATGTCCTCCACGAGTGTGGGTGAAGTGGAGGTGGCTGCAAATACTGAGGGCGGCAGGATGGGAGCAGCGGGCGCGGCCTCAGTTGAAGCAGGGGCGTATTCTGGTTTCCGGGACAGCGCATCTGCTTTCCGGTTCTGGGTATGGGGGATGTAGGAGATCCGGAAGTCAAAGCGAGAGAAGAATAGGGACCACCGGATCTGGCGCTGGTTGAGACGGCGGGTGGTCTGGAGGTGCTCTAGGTTCCGGTGGTCAGTGAGCACTTGAACAGGGTGGCGAGCCCCTTCGAGGTAGTGCCTCCAAACCTCAAAGGCCGCCTTGATCGCGAGCAACTCCCTCTCCCAGATGGTATAGTTCCTTTCCGCAGCCGTGAGCTGGCGCGAGTAATAGGCGCAGGGCTGGAGTGGCTGAGACGGCTCCTCGCGCTGGGACAGCACTGCTCCCAGGGCCACGTTGGAGGCATCAGCTTCCACCGTAAAGGGAAGCTGGGGGTCAGGGTATCTCAGGAGTGGCCCGGTGGCAAAGTGAGTCTTCAGGGTGGAGAAGGCATTATCGGCCTCTGGGGACCAGCAGAAGGGTTCTTTGGGGCGGAGTAGTTGAGTCAGGGGTGTTGTCAGGGAGGCATAGGCCGGGATGAATTGCCGATAATAGTTGGCAAAACCAAGGAATCGCTGCAGGTCTTTGCGATTCTGAGGAGCCTGCCAGGTCAGGACCGCTTCTACTTTTTTCGGGTCCATGAGGATCCCTTGTGGGGACACAATGTGACCGAGGAACTCGACAGAGCGCAGGTCGAAGTCACACTTCTCCAGCTTGGCGTAGAGGCCATGGGCTCGTAGGCGCTGCAGGACCTGGCGGACGTGCTCGGCGTGCTGGGCAGGATTGCGGGAGTAGATTAGGATGTCATCCAGGTATATGATCGTGAAGCGGTCGAGCAGGTCCCGGAATACATCATTCATGAACCTCTGGAAGACAGCGGGGGCGTTGGTCAATCCGAAGGGCATCACCAGGTGCTCGTACTGCCCGTATCGGGTCCCAAACGCGGTCTTCCATTCGTCTCCGTGCCGTATGCGCACCAAATTGTACGCTCCGCGGAGGTCCAGCTTGGTGTAGATTTGGGCCCCCTTTAAACGATCCAAGAGTTCAGGGATCAGTGGTAGAGGGTACCGGTCGCGGATGGTGATCTTGTTCAGGGCCCGGTAGTCATTGCACAGCCGGAGCTCCCCACTTTTCTTCTTCACGAAGAGGACTGGGGCAGACAGGGGAGAAGTTGAGGGTCGGATGAATCCGCGTTTCAGGTTCTTGTCCAGGTAGTCTCGCAAAGCTGCCAACTCAGGCTCCGACATTGGGTACAGACGCCCCACCGGGAGTGGTGCCCCAGGTACCAAATCAATGGCACAGTCATAGGGTCGGTGAGGGGGAAGCTGATCCGCTCCTGTCTCCTCGAAGACATCGGCGAAATCCGCATACTTCTGAGGGAGCTGAGGACCACCACTCGGGATGCCGGCTGCTAGAGTGGTGGGAGGAGTCAGATGGGGGCATGGGTCTCGGAAGCGTAGTTCCTGCTGGGCCCAGTCCACGATGGGGTTGTGCAGCTTCAGCCAGGAAAGGCCTAGAATCAACGGGAAGCGAGGCATGCGGGCGACATCAAACTGCAGCTGTTCTTGGTGCTGCTGGACGTGGAAGGTGATGGGACAGGTCTCCTGGGTGACGGGGCCAGAACGGAGGAGGCGCCCGTCAATAGCCTCCACCAGTGTTGGAGTCTCTTTTGGCTGCACTGGAATCTGGTGCTGCTTTACAAAGGCGGCATCTACGAAACAGTGGGCCGCTCCCGAGTCCAGCATGGCATATACAAACAGCCAGCGTTCATCAGGCAGACGGAGTTTGACTGGTAGCAGGAACGGGCCCGGGGTATCAGTCTGCTGTTCGGAGGACCCAGCTAGTCGCCCCAGGCTGGAGGGTCCACTTACGCCTGGGGCTGGCCTTTTGGCGGCGGTGGCAATGTAGGTCCAGGTATCCGATGTTTAGCAGGGCAGCCAGAGGCATAGTGGCCTGCCGTGCCGCAGTAGAGGCACAGGTTCTGCGTGCGGCGTCTGGCCTTCTCTTCTGGAGTCAGGCGGGGTCGAGCAGCTCCAAGCTGCATAGGCTCACCCTCGTCTCTGGTACTAGCTGGGGATGGGAGAGGAGCCAAGTGGCATGGCGCAGGGAGCTGGCGCCCTCGGGTCTTGCCTTGGCGGCGACTTTCCAGGCGGCCATCGATGCGGAGGCAGAGGGTGATAAGTCCTTGGAGCGTGGGTGGCGACTCCACCCTGGCCAGTTCATCCAGGACTTCCTCTGCCAGCCCCTCGGTAAACTGGTCCATCTGAGCAGCCTCATTCCACGCCAAGTCTTGGGCCAGGAGCTTGAATTCGGTGGCATACTGAGCCACCGAGGACTGGCCTTGTTTCAGGGCCCTGATTTTCCAGTTGGCTGTGGCTGCTTGGACTGGGTTGGAGAAGGCAGCAGACAGGTGGGCCTCAAACCCCTGGTAATCAGTCAGTAGGGGAGAGGACGCAACCAGCAAGGGTGTGGCCCATTTGGCCGCCTGCCCCTTTAACAGACTAATGATAAAACACACCTTTGTTTTGTCGTTGGGGAAGTCCCGAGCTCTTAGTTCGAAGTACAGCCGACACTGTGCCAGGAAAGCAGGAAATTCTTCCACGGCACCCCCAAATCTGTCAGGTGGGGGAACTGGGCACTTGGCTGGAGCACTGGCCACAGGTTGTTGCTGCAAGTGCACTACTGCCTGTGTTAGCTGCTGTACCTGGGCTTGGAGCGCAGCCAGTAGTCCTGTGGTTCCACTTGCTTCAGCATCCATCCTGTGGAATGGGTGTTGGTTGTGGGTGGAAGCAATCTGTCACGAGCTGGGGCTGAGTCAGGCAAAGTCCAGGGGCAGTCCAAGGTCGGCAACTCGTGAGCAAGGTGGGTCCAAGGCGCCAAAACAGAATCGCAATCCAGGTATCACCGGTCAGAGGTTCAGAAGCCGAAGTCAGGGGGTCCAGAGGTCCAAGCCAAAGTCAGGAATCCAAAAGCCAAAGTCAAGAGCCGGAGTGGATGCTAGGATGTCAGGTATGTGACTAGTTGCTTCCACAAAGCCTCCTCCCAAAGCCCACAGCTATATAGCCCTCTGCTGCCTGTTGCTCATTTGGGCTAATTGCTGTCTCAGAGCAGCAGCCAGGATCCTGCCGAAACTTAAGCATCCTCACACTTAGAAGGGCCAGAATCCTTTCACCACTCAGGGCTCAGGGAGCGTCTTGCTTGTGAGCGTGCCGCCCTCCTCCGATCCCTGAGGTCCTGACGAAGGCGGTCACGCACACGACCCACCAGAGAGGGCGAGGCAGGGGGGCTTGGATCTTCTTCAGCAGGAGGCAGGGGCACTGGTGCAGGTGGCAGGGGCACCGTTCCTTCTGCAGGCTCTGCAGGCTCGGTTTCTTCTGCAGGGTCCCCAGCACCCATGACACCTGATCAGTCTTGCATTTGATTTGCCACAGCCTGTGTTCCCTTTTATTAATCTCACTTGGACTAGCTTTTCACCGCTTAAAGGAGTCCTTCTCACCTTTTACAGCTTCCATTACTTTGTTTGTTAACCATGCAGGCCTTTTCTTATACCTGTTTGTGCCTTTCCTAACTTGTGGTATATATTTTATCTGAGCTTCTAGGATTGTAGTTTTAAATAGCCTCCAAGCTTCCCCAAGGGTTTTGACTGTATTTACCTTTCCTTTCAGTTTCCTCTTCACATGCCTCCTCATCTCAGAGAATTTACCCCTTTTAAAGATAAACGTGGTTGTGCTGGTCTTTTGGGGCAACTCCCTATTTATACAAATGGTGAAATCAATAACGTTATGGTCACTGCTCCCAAGCGGTGCGATTACTTTTACATCTCTCACCAAGTCTTGAGCATTACTTAGGACCAAATCCAAGATCGCCCCACCCCTGGTAGGTTCAGAGACCATCTGCTCCATAGCACAGTCATTGAGAGCATCAAGAAACTCAATCTCTTTCACCCAACCAGAACACATATTGACCCAATCAATTTGCAGGTAGTTACTAAGAACCAGCATGAGTTTCTCAAACACACGTCAGATCAGACTAATTTGATCTCTCTCTTTTTTTTTTACTGGATGAGGGGAATGCTGTAGATAATCTTGATTTCAGTCAGGCTTTTGATAAAGTTCCTTGTTGACAAGTTGGTAAAATGTGGTTTGGATTCTGCAACTTTTAGGTGGATCTGTAACTGGCTGACAGATCACACCCAAAGAGTGTTTATTTATTTTTATTTTTTATTTAGGTAATTTATATTCTGCCTGTTCCCAAAAATGGGCTTAGGGTGGATAGCAACATTCTAAAAACAGTATAAAACCAAAGTTAAAAATGAAACCAGTGTAAACAATACAGTTTGATGGTGGCTCAGTTTGGCACATGTTATATATACTGAGAGTCTAAAGTGGTGAGTAAAATGAAATTCATTTTACAGCAGAGGTGGTACCGTAGCAGAGGGCCAGCTGATGGAATAGCATGAATGGAACAGATCCCTCATCCTCTTGGAGAGGAGTGACAAGTGGAGTGTCTATCCTGGGACCTGTTTTGTTCAACATCTTTATCAATGATTTGGATGAAGGAATAGAGGAAATGCTTATTAAATTTGCAGATGATACTAAATTGGGAAACTCCTAGAATTTGGGGATGGAGCTTGAGGGGGGGGGAGGTAAAATGCTCCAGAGCCCAAAGCATCCATTTTCTCCAGGGGAACAAAGATGAGCTGTGATTCCAGGGGACTCCTGGAGCGTGGCATCCCCAGCACTGCCCCTTGGTGCCTTCTTGGCTGCTGGAGGCATCTGCGGTGGCTGTGAGGGAAGCAGAAACTGGGGGAGCTCCCAATGGAAGGCTGGCAGAGCTGCCGCTTCCCTTCATGCCCCAGCCCAGAAAAAGCCAAGGCTGCTGACTGGTTAGAGGGAAGGACTTCAGGGCCAAGATCCACACGGAAGGAAAAACCACTACTGTACTGGAAAGAGGGAGATCCCTGTGGAGAAGCTGAGTGATTGCTGATAAGTAACACGGACCTCTTCTCTGCATTAACCGTCTGCCACCTGGGTGCCTTTTTTGGGCCAGTTAAGTTGTGCTCACGTATTGTTGCCTGCTGGCAGGCAGATAGAAGGGTTTCTGTATGACTTGGAAAGACGGAGTCACTGGGCAAGAAGAACAACCTTGGATGGGATATTGTCTCTAATTAAAAGAATTGTTTCCTTTCAGTTCTGATCCAGGAAATACAGTCATTCTGTCCAAATCTTGCCCCTGCTTAGACTCCATGCAGGCAATCCTACGGCTCTCAGAAGCACGATATGAGTTTACAGGGCACTTTGCTGACAGGCAACCAGCATTTGTAGGTATCTGCAGTGGCTCTGCTTGGTGTCCCTGGCCTTCACTGGTGCAGGGCCAACCCTGCTTAGCTTCCAGGGTTGATGAGATGGGCTAGCCTGGGCCATCCAGAGGCAGGCAGTGGCAAGCCACCTCTGAATGTCCCTTGACTTCCTTGCTAAGTCAGCATCTCCCTAACTTTGTTGTTGCACTAGAGTTGGAGGCAACCTTCCTTTGTGCCCCTGAAATAGAGAGGCCAATCCTCTGTGTTGTTTAGCGTGTGTGGCTGACTTGGGCAATTCCTGCAGAGTCAGAGGAAAGGTTCATACTGAGCCACAGTGTGGACTCATGGGAGGGCGAGTAGTTATGTTGCACTTTGCACCAGGAGTGCTTGAATGATGCAGCCATACTTGAACAGACAGAATTACCCCTCCCCCAGTGGAGACTGATCAGAAAGAAGCAAGGCAAGAGGCACAGCAGCCGTTCTAGGCAGTGGTTAGGGATTCACAGAAGCCAAATGGATGGTTAAAATGTGCAAGGAGATGTATGTCACCACACATCTGCATCAGAACCCAAAGGCTGGGGTTTGCTTGGTTCCATTCTGTCTTCTCTTGCACTTCGTAGTCTGGGTCTATGCCTCTCTTGCTCATGGTGCCCACATCTGACCATCCCAGCAGCTGTTCCACCAGATCGAAGAGGTAAGTCCCAGGGTTGCTTGTCCCATTGCTGAGCTGTTCCTCAGCACCCCACTCTCTGCACCGGATCAGGCTGGGCAAAGGGGTCACGATGCCACACAACATCCTGATATGTCATTCTGTGTAGGCCCTGAATTGCTGGACGTGAGTCGGCTCTGCTCCTTCCCTCCTTATCCATCCATCCATTTTTATCATGTCATCATCCTGCAGTCATCTCAGGGCTCTTTAGTTCTGCCCCCCTCTTATGAGAAACATCTGGAGAGACAGTGACCATCCCAAGGTCCCCACCCACCACTGGCTGAGTGGCTGAGTGGGGCTGTTGGGCCAGGCTTCCAAGTCCTAGGCTGACTCGCTAACCATGACATCTCCGCAGCTTCTTTTACAGAGGGCAGATGTGGTTGTAGGCTGCCTTCCCACTGCATTCAGCTTCACTCGCAGTTTCTGAACAGCCTTCAGTGGCAACCCCGGGTGGGGTCATTGCAGCACTCTAACTTGGATGTGCTCCAAGGGTAACCAGTGCTGGTCATTGCTGCAGAATTAGAGCTGGATTGAGTCTCAGTCCCCTGCTAAACCTATTACTTTAGTTACTATAGTAAATTAGCTTCCATAGTTGAATCTTTGGTTCTGTTTTCCAGAAGGCAGCAGAGCTCTGCTGGTGCTGTGGCCTTCGGGTGCTGATCACCCTGGACATGATCTTTGACTTCGAGAATGTTTTTATATTCCAAGAGTTAGTGGTGCTGCTGTCAAAGTTTAATTAGAGGGAGTATCTGAACCTGCTCTTAGTCAGCCTTGGCTCTCTGAGTCACCCTCACTTTTGCTGGCTTTCCTTGACCTTTCTGACCCCAGAGATAGAAAGTATGGGCTGAGCTTTGTCCTGCATGTCATAGATGTATGTCAGATGCTCATCACAGAGTCGACAGTTGCATTGGCTCCTATGGATGGGAAGAATGCTTAATGTCTGCATTTATGTCTTGTTCCTGGTTCTTCTGGCCAACCAGCCTCTCTTCTGAGTCAGGATCAGACCATCCAGGGATATGCTTCATAGACTTACTGTGCGCAAGGCTTTAAGTACTGGGTTTTGCATTAATGTTGTAAGCTGCATACTAAATTCTTATATGTTTTAAGGGGCTTAACAGTTGAACTTAAAGTAAAATAAATAAGAGGTGTTTTGAAACAGTTCTCTCTCTCTCTCTCTCTCTCTCTCTCTCTCTCTCTCTCTCCCCCTCTCCCTCCCTCTCCCTCTCCCTCTTCCTCCCTCCCCAACCAACCCAGTGGGAATGAGAGTCCATGAAAAGGCAGACTAAAATTGAACATACTGAACATTTAAGGAGTTGTGTGACTTGGAAGTACTACACACCTTCATTATGTGCTTTGAAGAAGACAATTTGTATAATTATCTGTATGGGATGGTCTTTTTGAACATACAAAATTATAGTATGCATTAATTTGTCTGCTATAATTTTGAATTTTTTTTTTTTTAAAAAAGGGTTTGGCACTCCTCATTTCTATCCCAGACAAGGGTGCCACCGATAGTGTCTAACTGTCCGTTGAGTTTACTGATGCCCTCCAAGTCAGGCCCTCTTCCTTCAGGGGGACAGGCAGACTTCTCACTCCTTTGTCTCAGTCTTTTTTCTGTACTGAACTTCAGTTCCTTGGCTCTATCCTCCCCTTCACTTCTGGCCCGCTCACCTGATGCTGACCAAGCTCAGCCTGTATTCAGCCCCCTTCTCACTATGGAAACCATCAAGGACGATCAGACCTGCCCACCAAAGATGGAGAATGAATGGCGCATACAGAGAGAAACAATATTTATTTATTTATTGCACTTATATCCCGCCCTTCCCAAACGGGCTCAGGGCAGCTAACAACAGTCACAATTCGATGACAAATTCACATTGTAACATTAAAACATTAAAATATTAAAAGAATTTAAATACCGCTAAATTTCAACTCAGATGGCGTTCTGTCTATGTCGAATTAATTTGTCATGACACTATGGGGCAGATGATTCGCCCCATATCCAGCATAACGACAGTCTGGAAATGCCATGGAGAGGAGAGGCTTTGGAAAAGGGTAGCCTGGAAGAAGGGTGAAAACAGCAGAGCAGAGGCTGGGGGCCGGCCTGGCTCTCGCCCCTCAACCACTGCCCACCATCCTCAGCATCAGTTATACAACATGTGCTGCCACCGTCTGGCGAGCCTTCCACTAACGTTTTGTAGTATTGTTGTGAGATTCCTATCTTCTTGGTGTGAATGGATTTGGCCTGAAGGGGTGGCAAAGAGAACTTATGAAAAAGCAGGGTGATGTTCCTGAAGGGCTGTCGCTGTGCTCTCCACAGGGCTCTGGTCAAGTACTTCTTAGTAACAAGCTAGCTGTACCAGAAGAAAAACATTTTTCACACAATTTAAATAGAAATATCAAAAGTTTCTCATCACAAAAATGATGTAGCTCATATACTGTACATAGCATATAAGCACAGTACCTAACAGAACAAAAGTCTGTTTTAATGTGTGACTCCAGGAATTTCTTCTATCGCTGAAGGGTCATAAACGATCCAAAGTTCAGTTCATGAGCAGGAGCCTATACACATTTGAGAAGAATGCTGTGAGAAATTGATGTGTGCAAGAGATTTTCTACAGCAAATATTTCTTCGACTTCTGGAAAAAGCTCCATCCACTATATTAGAAATAGCTTACTAAATACTTGGATAAAATATAAGAAATATGGTGATGAGAGGAAGCCGCTCTGGATAGTGCCAGCAGAAGTAATAAAAATAACAGCTGAATCCGATGAAGAAAGAGCGATGTCATATAATCAACTGCTAAAGATTCAAGGTGATAAAGTTGAATTAAAGTCTGCAGAAGAATTAAATAACAAGTATGACTGGTTTCAAATGCAACAAATAAAAAGTTTGATGGAAAATGATATTAAGTCTGATGGAATTAGACGTGAGCAAACAGAATTGGAAAGGGTTCTGCTTGGAGATAATGAAAAATTAATATCGAAAGTATATAAATTACTATTGAAATGGTCTACAGAAGAAGTAGTAAAATCTCAAATGGTTAAATGGGCAATTAATGTGAATAGAGAAATACAAATGGATACTTGGGAGTACCTTTGGAAGAACTCAATGAAGATATCAACATGTCAGAATATTAAGGAGAACTGTTTTAAGATGATGTACAGATGGTATATGACTCCGAAAAAACTGGCAAAGATGAGTAAAAAGATGTCGGATAGATGTTGGAAATGTAAAAATCACGAGGGCTCTTTTTTTTCATATGTGGTGGACTTGTGAAAAAGCGAAAAAGTTTTGGCAGATGATACAACAAGAAATTTCTAAAATTTTGGGATACGACTTTAAGAAAGTTGCAGAGACTTTTTTGCTAGGATTACAAATGGAAAAATTTCCAAAAGAAGATAGGACTTTAATTTGGTATTTGCTCTCAGCTGCTAGGACATTGTATGCGCAGTTATGGAAGCAAGAAAAAATACCAGAGAAATGGGATTGGATTGTGAAAGTTTTATCGTGGAGTGAGATGGACAAGTTAACAAGAACTTTAAGAGACTATGATTTAGACAAGTTTAAAAAGGAGTGGAAGAAATTTAAAGGATATATAGAGCAAGAGTGGAACGTAAAAAGACATTGGACAGTTTTCTAATAATGAATATGAGAAGAGAAAGACATTGAATTCTGATTGGTTAGGGGTACCTTTATAATTGAACTTAAATATATAACCTTGGCGGAAGTCTAGTAATGGAGGGAGCGGGGATTGGAAATATCATATGGATTAGAGATAGAAAAAGATATAACTAAATATTGTAACCATGTGTTATCAATAAATTGTTAAAACACAAAAAAGCTCCATCCAGCGAAATGTGAATCTTCAAGCCAGCGATCACGTGAGGGGAAATTTAACCTTTTGAGCCGACCCTTGTGTAGAGGCTCCTGCTCATGAATTGAACTTTGGATCGCTTACGACCCTTCAGCGACAGAAGCAGGCCTTGAATTCCGCAGGAGCACCCAGGAGTGCAGCTCCTGCACCTTTCTGAGGGTTCCCCCTCCCCACCTACCTCCCTTGTCCATTCTGCACCCAGTAGGTGCAGCTGCATAACAATCCCTGGATGAGCTCCACCACCTATTCTTCTACAAAATGACCCCTGGATAGAAGAAACTCCTGGAGTCATACATTGAAATAGACTTTTGTTCTGCTAGGTACTGTGCCTATATGTGATCTACATCATTTTTGTGATTGTTCACCTATGAGAAACTTTTGACATTTCTATTTAAATTGTGTGAAAAGGCACAGTTCCCCTGATTTTCTACTGTGCTGCCACTGTTCTCTTTCCAAGTACTTCTTAGAGCAGTGATTCCCCCATGTGGCATCCATGGGCGCCATCTTGTTGTTTGCTGCTACTGGCCATTTGCTTCTTACCTGAAGCCAAAGGCCAGCACTGGCTTTCCCACAATGCAGGAAGCCCCACTGAGGCCAGCAGGGAAGGCGTGTTCAGAAAGAGATGCATCCATCACAGGCCCATGCTTGGCTTACGGCCCCCCAGTTCTGTGACTGGCCTTGGCACTCCATGGGAGCCATTTTGGAATTGATAATAATTAACAATGATGGTATAGCCAGGGTGCCTGAAGCACTGCATAGTTAATGGTTGGCTGGAAGCTATAAAGGTGTGAACTGACCAATGCCACAAAGTCTGTCTTTGCTGTGTACATGCATATCAGAAATAAAACCTAACTTGATTTACATCAAAGTAGTGGAATTGATGAGTGTAGCAGATCATTTGCCGTGTGGGCTTGTCTGTGTGCCTCTAACTCTTCTGCACTTGTGTATAAGGCGACTACTACAAAAATGCTGTAAGACTCAAGGGAGGGTTTTTTGCTTCTGAAGGAAATCTGAGTAGGCAGTGCTGTGTGTCCCCCTGAACCTCTCACCACTTGGGATTGTGGAGCAGGCAGAGAGAATGCCTAACAGTACTGTTGTGTCTTGCAGTTCGGTCCCTGAATTCACAACACAGCGCGTGTGTGTGTGCGCACAGAAGTGACCAGTGGGAGACCACAGGTCACCAGATGTAAGGACGTAAATACCCTCCACCTATGAGGTCTGTGGCGGGAAGTTTAACTGGCCAGGATTGGACCTGGCCAGGTAAGAGGGTTGTTCTGGGAGATGTATATAATCGGGGACCTGGCCTCGCCATCTTCCCTTTGTGATGCGCTTGCCAATAAAGCATGTTGCCTTCTACAAGTCTAGTAATTCAGTACATTACACTGGCGACGAGGATGAGATCCTAGCCAGGTAGTTTCCCCATTGGGAAATCGCTGACCTGACTGGAGACGAAGAAGGCACGCAGCCCAGAGAGGCAGAAGTGCCCGCCGCCTCCATGGCAACCCCGAGCGGAATGATGGGCCACATCGCAGAGTTCGACCCTGCCAAACCTGAAAGGTGGGAGACCTATGCAGAGCGGGTCGACTGCTACCTACGGGCGAACGTGATTGTCAAAGGTCTCTCAGCCTCCGCGAAGGTCACCACGAGAACATACAAGGAGGTAGTCAAACTCCTGACTGGGCATTTCTCGCCCCAGCCATCCATCATCATCCGCCCGCCAATACCTGTTCCACAAGAGAGATCAAGGGGTGTGAGAGACGGCCGCCATCTACCTGGCCGCTCTCTGCCAAATTGCGGGAAACTGCAGCTTTGACAAGCTGGAGGAAGCCCTGAGGGATCGATTTGTCTGGGGCCTCTGGGACGAAAGGCTACAGCAAAAGCTTTTTGCAAAAGAAGAGCTGACCCTCCAATGCGCCTTCAATGAAGCCACCACGTTCGAGAGAGCCACCAAGGCCCACTGCAGCCCTCAAGCGGAAGCCGTCCACCAGGAGGAGACAGCATCAGGTGACCCCGAGGAGGAAGAGGCACACCAGCTCTGCCACCAACCAGGAAACGGGCCGAAATCTTTCACCCAGCCACAAGCTACAGAGAGGCCCGCCAGCACAAAGTGTGCCAGCTGTGGAGACCCACACGAGCGACGGGACTGTCCCTATCGCAACATTGACTGTAGGAACTGCAGAAAAGTGGGCCACATAGCGCGGGTTTGCAGGGCCAAGACCCACCGCAGGCGCCAATCCACTCACCACGACTCAATCGATGCTCACACGACAGCATCGACCAGCATCCAGGTAATGAATTTGCCCCTAGCCACCCGGATAAGGTCAAGGTGTCGGTCCAAATCGAGGGTGCTCTCTGCCTAATGGAGCTGGACTCGGGATCCTCCATCTCCATAATCTCGGAGGAGTCCCTAAGAAAACTCTGCCCCCACGGCAGGCCCCGGTTGCGGCCTGCTGATTTCATCCTGCGAGACTTCCAGAAAAACCTACATTACAAATACTGTCAACTGCGCTTATTGTGCCCAAGAGGCAGGGTATAAATATGTCAAACCATAAGCATATCATAGGATTTGGGTTCCCTTTCACCCACTTTCGGCAAGAGACCTCTGTGTCATCCTGGACTTTGCCTCTCGATACTCATCAGATAGGTGAATGGAAATGGGACCCAAACCTGGGGGTTGGGGAGGAAATTAAGTGAGTGAGGGGGAAATAAAATAAAAATAAGGTGTCTACTTACAGGAAGTTCTGACTTTGGAGTTCCTGGCCGTTCATAGAGCTACAAGCTGGATGTGACAAGCTGGATGACTCAAGGAATTGCAAGTACCTCTATGGTCAGAACTTCATGGAAGTAAGCAAGGCCTTCTTTTCCTTTTTTCTCTTTGGGTCCTGCCACCTCCTTTCCTTCTCGCCAGGGAGTGCCAGGCAATCATGCAGACGGTGACTGCTGTGGGGGAGGGGGAGGGGCCTCTAATGCTGGCTGCTGAGGCTTCAGGTTGCCTGGATCAGACTTTCCCTACTGGATGGCCAGCCAGAGTCCTACAGAAAAGCTGAGGTTTCCAAAAACAGACATTCCCCACTTACGTTCCACACAATAAGGGGCAAATGATTGTATAAACACCCCGAGGATTTATGTCAGCCCCAAGCCTCCGTATGCCTGAAGTCTGTTTAATATTCTCAGTGACCCCTCCACCCGTTTGTTTAGCCGAGTGCATTTTTATTAGGCAGCACTCTCAAAAGTTCCTGAAGGAGAATTTATGTCGAGGAGTTACAGGTTCATAAACACTTTGATGCATCTCTTACAATTAAGGCTCCTCTTATATCTATATCATGAACTTCTCTAGGAGAGGCTTGTCAAATAGGGAAGATTTATCTGCTCTTCCTTATGCACAGCAGCATTTCCTGTTGGAATGTGGATTTTTGGGGGATCTGCACTTGCACAGTGCAAAGAGCATTTTTTCAGATACCACCCAGCTGCACTTTTGAAATCCTTTCACACCCCTTGAACACGTGTGCAAATGCCAGCTTGCAGGGGGAAATCTCCCACCCCAGTGGCCATGGCCCACCCCACTCCAGCAGCCAATGGTTGGTTTGTTTTTTAATCACCATCGGTGACAGCATTACATCAGCTCCATGGAAACCCAGAAGTTGTGTCCTTCACTCTACGGACTCGAGCATTATTCAAAGTTACAGGGAATACAAGGGCATCATTTACATAAGAGAAGCCATGTTGGATCAGGCCAATGGCCCATCCAGTCCAACACTGTCACACAGTGGCCAAAAAACCCAAGTGCCATCAGTCCACCAGTGGGGCTAGAAGCCCTACCACTGTGCCCCCCCCCCTCAAGCACCAGAATACAGAGCATTGCAGAGTCTCAAATACATTATTTTGACCAGCAGATTTTTGTTCACCCATTTATATATGCTACACTTGGAGTTGCTCCCCTTGTTTCTCATTTTTTAGGGGGAAAAATAAATTTGATAATTTCAGATTTGTTCTTGAAAAATCCAAGCAGGCAGCCGTGTTGGTCTGAAGCAGTTGAACAAAGCAGGAGTCAAGTGGCACCTTTAAGACCAACCAATTTTTATTTAGAACGTAAGCTTTCGTGTGCTCTTAAGCACACTTCATCAGACGAGGAATCCAGCACAGTGAGCAAAGCCATACATAGCTGGTAGGCAGTGGCCCAGAATGCAGTATGGTACAGATCTGTATCATTTTGCATTCTGGCCCACTGCCTAGCAGCTATGCATGGCTCTGCTCAGCTTTGTATGGCTTTGCTCTTTGTGCCGGATTCCTCGTCTTATGAAGTGTGCTTAAGAGCACACGAAAGCTTACGTTCTCAATAAAAATTGGTTGGTCTTAAAGGTGAAACTTGACTCCTGCTTTGTTCTTGAAAAAGTTACTGGTCAACCTTACAACAGAGTAGACATGAAGAGACTGTTACTACAGAGGGAGGCATTTTGGATCTTTCGGCTCCAAACTCAAACACCATTGGGACTGAACTCGGTCGCAGATTATTCCTGTTTCTTATAAAGTGGAGAATCTGCAATTTTAAGTAATGCTCTTGAGTCTTGAGTCTTCTGTAACTTTAAATTGCTATCCTCTAAATGCTGCTATGACCTTTATTAGCCACTAGATGGTGATGATGTTGTCTGCAAGGCTACTTTGTCTTAGAAATACTTGCCTTAAGTGCTTTGGAGTAAAATAGAGTGCCTTGTCTAAAATAATTACTTGAAAACTTGGATAAGTTTAAATTTAGTTTAAGTAATATGAGATTGATGGAACTAACATAATATTGCTAGATATTTTCCATCCTTTTTAGAAAATAAAAATACCAGAATAATTTCTTTGTTTTTGCAGACTTAACCACACAGTTAATTAATTGGACCTGCAAGATATATATAGTGGACATAAAAATCACTATGATGGCATAGTTTGGTACATGCCATTACTATCTGGGGGTAAGATGCATAATATTTGGTTTCTGTTAAATTCTTTGTGGTTTCACATAGTGAATAGAGTAAATCATTGTTTATTACTTGCATCGTTCACTGAGAAAGAAGTCATCGGAACGAGGGATTATCTAGAATCCTCGTGTATGTCAATCACTGATAATTCCCAATAACAGAGTCCTTTTGTTTTGAATCACAAGACAGGTTTATTGTAAGAAACTCAGGAGCTTTGCCAAGGACACTAGCCTTGGGAGTGATGGGGTACAAACGGTTACACAGTTGCTATATAGGATCTCATCAAAGGCTACGTTACAGATGCATACTGGAGTCACGGGTTCAAAGGTTACTAAGCAGCTATCTATTTTACTACTAAGGAATCTTTGGCTATTGAAAACATCAAACCTTCTCACACTTCTCTGTGAAGAGATCAGGGTTGTCTGTGTGAAACCTGGGGGGGGAGGCGGCTTGGAGGTACCAGCGGCCAGCCTCTAGTATAAACATCCCAGGACCAGATGTTTTCACTACGTGCCCTCTGGGTTGTAAATAATGGGGGAGAGCTGGAGAGCTGATGACCTGCTCTCTACATAGTAAAATGTGGCCAGAAATGAGCGCGCTTGACATACTGCCCCCCTAAGCTCCCCTTCTGGGCTTGGAAGGATATTTAGCATAGAATTGTTTAATTAATGCTGGGGCCCTCACATTTGAACTTATTACCCATTCCTTGTGGGCTGTCAAGAAATGTTTCCACCTAATTAAAAAGTACAACACCCCCCGCTTCAGCTTAGCATCTAAGATTTCTTTTACTTCATGGTGATTCTGATCTCCCACTGGGATAGGATCTGGAGCTTTTGGTCTAGGGTGCCAGGGCGTCGCTCCAGGGTCTTTTCGAAGTAAGCTGCAATGAAAGATTGGGTGTATCTTACTAAACAAGTTTGGCAATTCTTGTTCTACGTTCACTTTATTGATTACACGTTTTATACGAAATGGTCCCAAAAACTTGTAGGCCAGTTTTTTAGATGTTTGTGGTAATGGCAAGTTCTTGGTGGATAGAAACACTGTATCTCCCACTTTAAAATCCCAAGCAGGTGAGTGATGCTTATCATAATTTTTTTTGTATGTCTCTTTAGCCAGTTCCAAATTTTCCTGGCTGTTGCTCCAGGCCTTCCCCAATTTCCCCCACCATTGCTCAAAGGTGGATGGGCTTTCTGCTGTCAGTCCTCCCGGCAACTGGGGAAAGGGCTTCCCTTCATAGCCATTCACCACCAGGAAGGGGAAATATTTGGTGGAGCTATGCATACTGTTATTATAACCATATTCCGCAAAAGGGAGCAACTCTGCCCAATTCGACTGCTAATAGTTCACAAAGCATCTTAAATATTGTTCTAGCAACGCATTCACCCTCTCAGTCTGTCCGTCTGTCTGAGGGTGATACGAGAGCTCAGTCCCTCTCAATACAAGTTAATTTACAGAACTCCCACCAGAAGTTGGCAACAAATTGTACTCCTCTGTCACTAATCAATTTACCAGGATCGGGCTGCTGTCTCTAATGATTGTAATAATCCCGGAAGTTTCCCCCCCCCTCGCTGTTTAGCCATTAGACAAATTGGGCAGGAGGCCACATATTCAGATATGTCCTTTTTCATAAAAGCCCACCAAAATTGTCTATTCACTAGGTGCAGTGTTTTGACATACCCAAAATGCCCAGCTATCTTGTTGTCATGGCAGGATTGCAGTACTTCTTTTCTGAGGCTCTCTGGCACGTAAAGTTTATTGTCCTTGTACAAAAAGCCTTCCTCCCCTCTTTTCACCCCCTCCGTTTTTTCATCTCCTTCCTTTTCTACCTCTTTACTCAGCTTCTCCCCCCATTGCTCTTCGGTCTTTTCGCGCTTTGACTGTGAGCGGGTAGTCACAGCTCCCCCCAAGTGGCTGGGGGAGATGGATGAATCAATCACCTCCTCTCTTTGGCTGTTGTGCTGGTGAAGGTGTGCTAAAGTGGCCGGTAAAAAGTTCTTAGACCCCGGAATGTGTTTTAGCTTGAAATCGAATTTGGCAAAGAACCCCGCCCACCGGATTTGCTTTTCAGTTAGTTTCCGACGCCCTGTTAGGGCCTCCAAATTTTTATGGTCTGTCCATATCTCAAACAGGATCCTCGCTCCTTCTAGCCAGGATCTCCATGTCTTTAACGCAAACGTTACAGCAAATGCCTCTTTGTCCCACACCGACCAGTTCCTTTGGTCTTGGGAAAAATTTTTGGAGATGTAAGCACAGGGCTTTAGGGACACCCCCTCATCTGGTTGCATTAGAATTGCCCCCCAGCAACATCGCTGGTGTCGCATTGAACCACAAAGGGTTTTAATTCATTGGGGTGGATCAGGATGGGTTCACTGGTAAACAGTCTCTTTAATTTAGTGAACGCCTCTTGGCAACTTTCTGTCCATTTCAGTTTGGCTTCAGGACTTTTCCCTTTCGTTTTAAGGAGGTTCATCAGGGGGAGCATTGTGTGGGCGAACCCCTGTATAAAATTACGATAAAAATTTGCAGATTCGATGAAGGATTGGAGCTGTCTACCGGTCCTCGGGGGTTCCCACTCCAGCACAGCTTGTATTTTAGCTGGGTCCATCACCAATCTCTTCCCCGACACTCTGTAGCCCAGGTAATCCAGTTCCGTCTTATGGCACTCACACTTGGATAGTTTCACATACTGTTGGTTCTCATAGAGGGTTGCCAACACTTCCCTCATTAATCTCATGTGTGAGGGGAGGTCTTTTGAATAAATAATTATATCATCCAGGTATACCACTACCCCGTGGTACAAATACTTCTGCAGCACTTCGTTTATGAAGTTCATGAAAACCCCAGGGGCCCCCTGTAACCCTAATGGCATGACTAAGTATTCAAACTGTCCCATCAGCGTGTTAAACTCTGTTTTCCATTCGTCCCCCTCTTTTATGCGCACCCGGAAGTAGGCATCCTGCAGATCCAGCTTGGTAAAAATCTTTCCCTCTGACACAGTGCTCAATAGGTCTTCTATGAGGGGTATGGGGTATGCATTGGATGCCGAAAGCACGTTAATTCCCCTTAGCCCCCCGTCTTTTTTCTTCCTAAAGAGCACCGGGGCAGCATGGGGGGCGGTGACTGGCCAGATGAAACCATGTTTTAAATTCTTATCTAAGAACTTGCAGAGCTCTGCCTTTTCGGCCCACCCCATGGAGTATATTTTTGCTCTGGGGAGGCTCTGCCCCGGTATTAATTCTATAGCACAGTCAGTGCCCTGATGGGGGGGGGGGAGCTCATTAGCTTCTTCTTCACTAAACACTTGTTTTAAGTCTCGATACTCCTTCGGGATGATTGATCTCACTTCCTCTATGGTGAGGCATAGTTTCTCGTTCAGGGGGGAGGTTCAGAGCCCCACCTCTCGCTTCATCTGTGGTACTTGCACACCGCATCTCTAAAGTCTATGATTTGGTCCCCCCATCTGATGTTGGGCTCATGTTTAGCCAGCCACCCCACCCCCAAGATGATATCAAAAGATGATGAGTGGACCATGACAAAAATCTCCGTGTCCCAGTGGTCTTCTATCCCTACTGGCACCCCTTGGGTTTGTTCCGTGCAGGGCTCCCCCTTCATCACCATTCCATCCAGATTCCATTCCATCTGAGAGCCTCTACTAGTTTGGGAGTGATTATGTCTCTGGTACACACAGAATCTAATAGTGCTCTGGCGTGTATAAAATGTTTAAGGTTAGGGTTCACTAAATTCAGTGGGATGAAAAACAAAGTTCCCGTAATTCTCAACCTCAGTGGCGCCATTAGTTCCACGACCTGCTGCTCGGCAGCACTCAGTGCAGGTCGCTCCTGTTTCCCACTGGCTCTTCTTCCCAGGATTCTTCTCCCAGTTCGTCGATGACGATGATTTCTTCTTGCCATGAGGTTGCAGGTGCCAAGCTGCCCTTTGCTGGCTCCTTCGTTCGTCCCTCCACTCCCACTCGCCTCAGATGTGCCTTGATCGCTGTCATCCCCCATCCGTGTGCGTAGGGGGGGCAGCGCTAAGATCGCTTTCCTCTGTGCGGGTGCTTTGTTCATCAGGCTAGTAGACCCCAAGCTGTTCCGGGTTTGTTTTTTTAAAGGAAACCAATCAGAGCGCTGGTGCGCTTGTGCGCATGAGTGCTTGCCCCACAAGGGGAAAAAAAGGGAATCTGGCTTCTCAGGTGCCTTTCCGTGTGGAGGTGCCCAGCCGCCTCATGGATGGGATGGGGTCACGTCGCTGGGGACCATCTGAAGGCTCCAGGATGGCTCTTTTTGAGCTGTCCCAATTCAAGATGCCTCCTAGCTGCCCCAGATTGCCCATCTGTTCTCAGTGTGTTGTTTTATTTTGGTCCACCTGTAGGTTGGCAATCCTAGGAACCACTTAGAATCATAGAGTTGGAAGGAACTTCCAGGGTCATCTAGTCCACCCCCTGCACAATGCGGGAAATTCACAAATACTTCCCCCCTACACCCACACCCAGTGACCCCTGCTTCAAGGCCAGAAGATGGCAAAACTTTGCTGTCAGATGGCCATCCAGCCTTGAGGAGACCTTCCTCAAGAGAAGACTTGAGAGTCATTATTTAACCGTCAGAGACCCACCCGGGGGAAGAAAAAATCACCAGCCTGAGATTTACCTCAGAAATATTTGAATGAAATGAGATGATACATGTCAAAGCTCTCAAAGTGGAAAGTTTGAAGCAGCTGCCTTTAATCTGAACAAAAGAAGCAGCCTTGTCCCAAGAGCATCTGGCTTCAAGCCTTGTTGTGTCCTGAAGCTCCTTTTGGCAGTAACACGGCAAAGAGCCTGCTCTAACAGCACGTCTGACTTTCACAAAAGGAATCCTCATGCAAGCAGCATCATGTCAGAACAACGAATGGCTCCTTTATGACCTGGAAAACCAGAAGTTACTGAAGAAAAAGGAAGTTTCTGCCGCAGCCATTCACTCTTTTGTTGATCGCTGTAGTAAATAGACCACAAATCGGGGTGGGTTTTTGTTTTTTGCCCTTTTGCAAAGTTTAACTGCTCAAATATTGTCGAGATCTATCCTTGATGTGTTGGAGAGCCATTTAGGAAAAACCCCTCACAAACTCTAATGTTGGACCTGACAATTCCCCCCAGCCGAGACTTTTTGAATAAAAGCCCAGCAGGAACTCATTTGCCACACACCCCGACATCACCCATTCAGTATGTTACTTTCCGCATATTGACACCGGAAGAGTACAGCGCCATCAGCTACATTTCATGGATGTGTGTTTTCCCACATGGCTAGAGAGAGAGAGCAGGCAGCAGCACTCCCAGCTTCTCCCAGGAGGGGGCACTCATGGGTGGCTTCACGTCTCTCAGTCTCTTTGCAAGCCCGCCATGACTGTGGGGCAGAGTGGCTAGAGACTTTCTTCTCTTTTTGCCCCAAGTTCAGGTCTGCTCATTATAATTTCTATTCATCCTGTTTGCTAAACCTCCCACTCTGACCCTGTTGTTTCCCTGACCTTTCAGGAGATGCTATTTAAGTGTGTTCCGGTTTGAATGAGGCATCCAGAAGTCTATGACCACTAACCTGGCCCTTTAAAAGGGTTACATAGATGAAAATCATAGGCTTTGATTTGTACTTTTAGAGTAGAGTAGAGGTTAAAAAAAATAGAGGAGGGAGTGAAGGAGCGCCAACCGATGGAGGTTGCTTCTAGCCTGAGGAGAGATGATTTCCTCCATACCTTTGGATTCCAGGAAGTCACCTTCTCCCCCTGTTCAGAGAGAGCACCCAGCACGTTTAGACCACCCCGCAAAACCTCACCTGAAGGGCTCCAGTCAATTTCCCTCTCAGTTGCCTGGTGTGGCTGATCAAAGGGACAGCAAATTGGTGCCAAGCCTGAAGCCATCCAGAAGCCCAAGCTCCAAGCAAGCTGCAAGAGAAGTGCACCTATCCTACCATAAGCTGCGGAGGGGTCCAGCAAGACTGACAGAGAAGCATTCTTCCTGGAGACCATCCATCTCAGCCTCTAAAGCAGGCTTCTCAATCTTATCACCAGTCTGGAAGCTGGACAGAAAGGGTGAAGGGGAAGGGACCTTGAGAGGGAGAAGGAAACACGAATCCCTACATTCTCCATGTCCCTGTATTCTCCATGGTCTTCCCCCACCCCCCAGTTTCAACAGGATGCAGGAAACCGAAACCCCCAGAGGCCACTTGCAGCCCCAGGTCCCTCCTTCTGCATGTCATGATGACATCCGCTTTCCCCATCCCCATTCCCCATCTCTACCTCATGGGCTGCAGGGTTTCCCCATCCGCTTTCCCCATCCCCCGCTTGTCTTCTTGTCTCTACCTCAAGGGCTGCAGGGTTACCATGGGGATGGCAAGACAACATCTTTGATGGCAAGAAAACATCTTTCCTCATAACCATGCTGTTGGCAATCCTGCCTCACAGTGCTTATCTCGGGCAGTCAGTTGCGAGCAGCTAAAGAACTAGCAGCGATAAAAGGACTTCCCTGTAGCTGGTGTGATGGCAGGTAGGAAATTCTTACAACGACATCTCCCAGTTCTCTGTTTCCCAGTCTAGTCAGCAGAAGCCGTCTTGAGTGGATGGTGGTGGCAGGTGAAAGAAGGTGAAACAATTTTAAGAGAGAGTGTGGGGGAGACGTCGCAGGGCTCCCCCCCTCCCCAATTTCCACAGAATGTAGGAAGCGAAACCAGCATCGCCCACTTGCAGCCCCTGGTCCCTCCTTCTGCATGTCATGATGACATCTGCTTTCCCCATCCCTCGGTTGTCTTCTTGTCTCTACCTCATGGGCTGCAGCGTTACCATGGGGATGGAAGAAAACATCTTTGATGGCAAGAAAACATCTTTCCTCATAACCATGCTGTTGGCTATCCTGCCTCACAGTGCTTATCTCGGGCAGTCCTTTGTGAGCGGCTACCACAGTAGCAGCGATTGAAGGACACTGCTTAGTTGGTGCGATGGCAGGTAGGAAATTCTTAAAATGACATCTCCCAGTTCTCTGTTTCCCAGTCTAGTCAGTAGAGGCCATCTTGAGGGGATGATCGATGACCATTGATCATCTGCCAGACCTAAATATTAACTTTGGGATTTGAACTTCAGGGCCTGGTGAGGTTCCACCCCTGAGAGGGAGATTGAAATAGAAGGCTCCAAGCAGGCTGGGGAGGCAGAGCCAGGGAGAAGCCCAGAGCTGCTCTCCTTCCGTGCAGCAGAGGCTAGCAGGCCATCCAACAGCAATGCACATCCTGCTAATTTAGGCAGATGGGGAGAGGGGGGGGGGAGGAGACGTGGCAGGGCTCCCCCCCAATTTCCACAGAATGTAGGAAAGTGAAACCAGCATAGCCCACTTGCAGCCCTCTGGTCCCTCCTTCTGCATGTCATGATGACATCCGCTTTCCCCATCCCCATTCCCCATCTCTAGCTCATGGGCTGCAGGGTTTCCCCATCCGCTTTCCCCATCCCCCGCTTGTCTTCTTGTCTCTACCTCAAGGGCTGCAGGGTTACCATGGGGATGGCAAGACAACATCTTTGATGGCAAGAAAACATCTTTCCTCATAACCATGCTGTTGGCAATCCTGCCTCACAGTGCTTATCTTGGGCAGTCCGTTGCGAGCAGCTAAAGAACTAGCAGCGATAAAAGGACTTCCCTGTAGCTGGTGTGATGGCAGGTAGGAAATTCTTACAACGACATCTCCCAGTTCTCTGTTTCCCAGTCTAGTCAGCAGAAGCCATCTTGAGTGGCTGCCGGTGGCAGGTGAAAGAAGGTGAAACAATTTTAAGGAGAGACTTTGGCCAAGAGCAGAGAAAAAGAACATTAAGAATGCAACTTGAGAGACAGAAGCAAAACAAGTCACAACAAAGTCTCATTGAAGTCAAGGGCACTTAATTTCGGGGTTGCAAAGGCTCACTGGATGGATTCCAGTGGGACTTTTCGTCAAGTCTATGTTTTTTCCCAATGTATCTTACATAATACTTTAAGATGTAGAGGGTGACAGTGAAGGATTGGGGGTGAAGGAGTAAGAGAGAGAAGGTTAGGCCCAAGGGCGTTATGCGCCAAAGATGGCTTTGCCTCATTTTTATACATGGAGGGTTAGTTTCCCTTTCCTTTGAGGAGGAATGGGTGCTGTTGGGACACTGATTCTCTGAGAGAAACCCACACAGCCCCAAGCAGCTGCTGGCCTTGGAAGGAAGCCCTGGGGAGTGAACCCCTGGAGAGCACCTGCCATAGCACGAGGGTTTAGCCTAAGGGGCCATGATAGATTCTGCCAGAGGAAAGATTCCTAAGAAAGGAGGGTTTTTCAGCTGTGGGCTGGAAGAACAGACAGGCTTAGCTTGACATGCTTTGAGCAAATGGAGAGTAGCAGCAAGGTCTCCAGGTGGGTAGCAGCATCACACTCTCTATGCGTAGAAATAACCTCTCAAGGGCCCACCATGCTAGGCACGTGGAAGGGGCAAGCAGCTCACCCTGGAGAACAGGAGGGAGAGAGCATGGATTGCCCCCAGGGAAACACCAGTGGGTTCTTTAGATAGCTCTTTCTATGAACCACATGAGCACCCACCAAGAAGATGGAGTCACCATGCTGTTGGCAATCCTGCCTCATAGTGCTTATCTTGGGCAGTCCGTTGCGAGCAGCTAAAGAACTAGCAGCGATAAAAGAACTTCCCTGTAGCTGGTGTGATGGCAGGTAGGAAATTCTTACAACGACATCTCCCAGTTCTCTGTTTCCCAGTCTAGTCAGCAGAAGCCATCTTGAGTGGCTGCCGGTGGCAGGTGAAACAATTTTAAGGAGAGACTTTGGCCGAGAGCAGAGAAAAAGAACATTAAGAATGCAACTTGAGAGACAGAAGCAAAACAAGTCACAACAAAGTCTCATTGAAGTCAAGGGCACTTAATTTCCGTGTTGCAAAGGCTCACTGGATGGATTCCAGTGGGACTTTTCGTGCTTATCTCAGGCAATCCATTACGAGCGGCTACCAGAGTAGCAGCGATAAAAGGACTTCCCTTCTGCAGCGTGAAGGCAGGTAGGAAATTCTTAAAACAACATCTCCCCGTTCTCTGTTTCCCAGTCTAGTCAGCAGAAGCCGTCTTGAGTGGATGGTGTTGGCAGGTGAAAGAAGGCGAAACAATTTTAAGAGAGAGTGTGGGGGAGATGTGGCAGGGCTCCCCCCCTCCCCAATTTCCACAGAATGTAGGAAGCGAAACCAGCATCGCCCACTTGCAGCCCCTGGTCCCTCCTTCTGCATGTCATGATGACATCTGCTTTCCCCATCCCTCGCTTGTCTTCTTGTCTCTACCTCATGGGCTGCAGCGTTACCATGGGGATGGAAGAAAACATCTTTGATGGCAAGAAAACATCTTTCCTCATAGCCATGCTGTTGGCAATCCTGCCTCACAGTGCTTATCTCGGGCAGTCCTTTGTGAGCGGCTACCACAGTAGCAGCGATTGAAGGACACTGCTTAGTTGGTGCGATGGCAGGTAGGAAATTCTTAAAATGACATCTCCCAGTTCTCTGTTTCCCAGTCTAGTCAGTAGAGGCCATTTTGAGGGGATGCTGGTGGCACGTGAAAAAGGCAAAACAATTTTAAGAGAGAGTGGGGGTAGCCGTGGCAGGGCTCTCCCCCAATTTCCACAGAAGGTAGGAAAGTGAAACCAGCATAGCCCACTTGCAGCCCCTGGTCCCACCTTCTGCATGTCATGATGACATCCGCTTTCCCCATCCCCCAAGGTGTCTTCTTGCCTCTACCTCACCGGCTGCAGGGTTACCATGGGGATGGCAAGACAACATCTTTGATGGCAAGAAAACATCTTTCCTCATAACGATGCTGTTGGCAATCCTACCTTATCTTCTGCAGTCCTTTGCTAGCGGCTATAGATATAGCAGCGATTAGAAGGACTTCTGTTCTGTAGTGTGATGGCAGGTAGGAAATTTTTATAATACCTTTTATTTATATCCCGCCCTCCCCGCCGAGGCAGGCTCAGGGCGGCTAACAACATTAATCAATATAACAAATGATACAATACCTTAACAGTAGATAAAAATTAATTAAATTAATTTTAAAACTACATGTTGCAAAGGACTCTCCCAGTTCTCAATCTATAATGGACTGAGGTGGCACCTGTCGGCAAGACAGGCCACTCAAAACAGGGTTTCCCCATCCGCTTTCCCCATCCCCCGCTTGTCTTCTTGTCTCTACCTCAAGGGCTGCAGGGTTACCATGGGGATGGCAAGACAACATCTTTGATGGCAAGAAAACATCTTTCCTCATAACCATGCTGTTGGCAATCCTGCCTCACAGTGCTTATCTCGGGCAGTCCTTTGTGAGCGGCTACCACAGTAGCAGCGATTGAAGGACACTGCTTAGTTGGCGCGATGGCAGGTAGGAAATTCTTAAAATGACATCTCCCAGTTCTCTGTTTCCCAGTCTAGTCAGCAGAAGCCGTCTTGAGTGGATGGTGTTGGCAGGTGAAAGAAGGCAAAACAATTTTAAGAGAGAGTGGGGGTAGCCGTGGCAGGGCTCTCCCCCAATTTCCACAGAAGGTAGGAAAGTGAAACCAGCATAGCCCACTTGCAGCCCCAGGTCCCTCCTTCTGCATGTCATGATGACATCCGCTTTCCCCATCCCTCGCTTGTCTTCTTGTCTCTACCTCACCGACTGCAGGGTTACCATGGGGATGGCAAGACAACATCTTTGATGGCAAGAAAACATCTTTCCTCATAGCCATGCTGTTGGCAATCCTGCCTCACAGTGCTTATCTCGGGCAGTCCTTTGCGAGCAGCTAGTTTAGTAGCAGCGTTTTTAAGGACACAGCTGAAGTTGGTGCGATGGCAGGTAGGAGATTCTTAAAACGACATCTGCCAGTTCTCTGTTTCCCAGTCTAGTCAGCAGAGGCCATCTTGAGTGGATGCTGGTGGCAGGTGAAAGAAGGCGAAACTATTTTAAGAGAGAGTGGGGGAGAGACGTGGCATCCCCCTAGTCCCTCCTTCTGCATGTCATGATGACATCTGCTTTCCCCATCCCCCGCTTGTCTTCTTGTCTCTACCTCAAGGGCTGCAGGGTTACCATGGGGATGGCAACACAACATCTTTGATGGCAAGAAAACATCTTTCCTCATAACGATGCTGTTGGCAATCCTACCTCATACCACTTATCTTCTGCAGTCCTTTGCTAGCGGCTATAGATATAGCAGGGATTGGAAGGACTTCTGTTCTGTAGTGTGATGGCAGGTAGGAAATTCTTAAAACTACATGTTGCAAAGGACTCTCCCAGTTCTCAATCAATAGTGGATTGAGGTGGCACCTGTCGGCAAGACAGGCCACTCAAAACATCCCACAGCCAGCCCAAGGAAAATCTAGGCAGCAGAGGCTTCCCTCGATACTACGCAGAGGAACAAGGCCTTAGACAATGAAAAGGGTCACCTTTGTGCTGGAAGAGGAGCCGAAGCTACTTCCCTACCAGCCTCCAGAACTGGTAACAGCAGGATTCTTCCCCTCAGTGGTGAGATCCCACTTGTCACCCGAATCCATGCGGCTTCGGAGGGCAGAACACCTCCCTCAAGCCCAGGCAGGGGGTCCCCTGAGGGGATCCTGGAGGCTGGTGGTGATGACCATCGACCATCTGCGAGCCATTAATATTAACTTCAGGAGGTGAACTTCAGGGCCTGGGGAGGTTCCACCCCTGAGGGGGAGACTGAAACAGAAGGCACCAAGCAGGCTGAGGAGACAGAGCCAGGGAGAAGCTCAGAGCTGCTTTGCTTCCGTGGAGCAGAGGCAAGAAGGCGCGCCAAACAGCTCACAACCGGCCCAAGGCACATCTGAGCAAGAGAGGCTTCCCTCAATTTTACACCAAGCAATGAAGCCTCAAACAATGAGAAGGGTCACTATTTTGGACCCCTGTTAATTCCCTCTATTCATGAAGGGTTTTCCCATCACTTTCTCCAGGAATAGCAGAAAAGGCACTGGAGATATTAATTAGAAAATTAAATAAAATAACCAGGTGGAAATAACCGGGTGGGAGTAAGCAGACACTTTTTGGACATTCAGGTGGACATTGTGTTTCTGCAGCACACTCTCTTTGGCACTCCCCTCGAGATCTTCCCTGAGACACCTTCCCCCAAGTGTCTCTTTTCCCAGAATCCTTTTTTTCCCTTCATCCACCACAACTGTCAAAACCCAACTCCCCCTTTAGAACTCTGTGGGCTTGTTCCAACCAATGGGAGAGCTAGGAAAAGAGCTGTCAATCATAGCCACTCTTCCCTCTCTGCCCCTCTTCAAATGATTCTGCAGTTTTGCAAAATCACATTTTTATTCTAGTCCGTCACACGTCCCACAATTTTAAGAACATTGTGCAAGGGGATGGTGCTCCAAATCACACCTGAGCAATGGGGATCATGTGTTCACCTTTTATCTTAATATTATATTACTATCGACACTATGTTTGCTTACAGTTACATACATTAAAATACTTTCAACAATTCAGTTGCTTTTACACATATAACAATAATCAATCACCATTGTAAAGCCGATTTCTGCAATGTAAGACTTATATATATATATATAACCTTTTATTTATTTAAGGGTACCTGGGGAGTGTATCTACAATCACATTCTTCTTATGTTCTGAAGAAAGCTTTGTTGGTCTTAAATCTGACTCCTACTTTATTCTTAGCTTTTACCTGCTGTATGTGAAAATTATAGTCTTGGAGTTGCAGATTCCACCTTATCAATTTACTGTTTGTTTCTTTTTACCTTAAAATCTACAAACGATATTATTATGTTAAAATGCCATATAGAGAACCATATTGCCATATTGTAATTCCGTCAAACTTATTAGTCTAACCATATAGAACAGTTTTGATTTCTAAGGCCAAATGCTAAAACTGTATATTCACATGAAACATTTTGTCTCTTTCACCAGTTACATAACTTCATTAGTGTACATAGAAACTTATGGGCCACTTCATCTGATCCTTCCCAGGTTCTTCTGGGTTTCAAAGACCAGTAATGTTTGCTGCTTTCTTGTATCTGCTCTTGAAGGACTGTTATACATTCTGCACTGTTCATATTTTCCAAATCAGACACTTGGAAAATTCATTGGTAAAGTTTTGGCAAACAATTAGTCTGTTCTTGAAGATTTGAGTCCTCATTTTGTCTGCATTTTGCTGGAGTCTGTGTTCTTACTGGGGACTTGAATTGCTGTGACTCCATTCCTACAGTTTGACAGCTGAGATTTGGCAATACTTTCCTCAGCAGAAAGTTCTTCACAATTGCTGTGTTTGGATTTTAGTACTTTTGTTGTTCATAATTAGAGTTTTGTGACTTCTTTTTGTAGAAATAATTCTAGTGGGCGACTTTAATGCTAGGGTAGAAAAAGACCATAGCATATTTTTTAAAGCTCTTGATTTTAACCAAGACGACACCCTTCTACCCATTTTCTCCTATCCAAGATACTCCAAGGATAGCCTTCTAAATTCAGCAGGCATCTGTCTTACCATATTCTGTATGCAATACAAAAGAATTCGGTTGAACAGTTTGATTGGCTACCCAAATTCAGGAGAATTCACCTTTGTCTCCCCGAGGGGCTGTAGCGTAATCGATTACATTTTAATCTCTCCTTTACTGAAACCTTATGTCAAAGATTTTACATTGGGGGATTTTATTGTTAGTGACCATTTCCCCCTCATTTTGACTCTTCAAATTGGTCCTCTCATTTATCCCTCCTGTAACTTGTCCTTGCAACCTTACAAGACCGAATATTGCCCAGAATTCCATGGAACGATTGCACAGTTTGCAAAACCAACAGCTCTTCAGATCTGGTCCCGCTGTAGAATACAGATCCTCTTTAATATGTGCATCTGACCCTAATGTATCTGTAGCAACTTACAATTCTTTAACATCTTATATCTCTGAATCACTGAGTGTCAGTTCAGGGTGCCCAAGCAGAGGTGCAACTATTCTGCTAAACTCTACACTGGGGTGTGAACTGGCAGAGACTGACCAAGAGAGAGATCTTGGGGTCGTGGTAGATAACTCACTGTAAATGTCAAGACAGTGTGCGTTTGCAATAAAAAAAGCCAACGCCATGCTGGGAATTATTAGGAAGGGAATTGAAAACAAATCAGCCAGTATCATAATGCCCCTGTATAAATCGATGGTGCGGTCTCATTTGGAGTACTATGTGCAATTCTGGTCGCCGCACCTCAAAAAGGATATTATAGCATTGGAGAATGTCCAGAAAAGGGCAACTAGAATGATTAAAGGGCTGGAACACTTTCCCTATGAAGAAAGGTTGAAACGCTTGGGACTTGAAACGTCGACTGCGGGGTGACATGAGAGGTTTACAAGATAATGCATGGGATGGAGAAAGTAGAGAAAGAAGTACTTTTCTCCCTTTCTCACAATGCAAGAACTCGTGGGCATTCGATGAAATTGCTGAGCAGACAGGTTAAAATGGATAAAAGGAAGTACTTCTTCACCCAAAGGGAGATGAACATGTGGGAATTCACTGCCACAGGAGGTGGTGGCGGCCACAAGCATAGCCACCTTCAAGAGGGGTTTAGATAAAAATATGGAGCAGAGGTCCATCAGTGGTTATTAGCCACAGTGTGTGTGTGTGTGTGTATATAATTTTTTTTGCCACTGTGTGACACAGAGTGTCGCATTGGATGGGACATTGGCCTGATCTAACATGGCTTCTCTTATGTTGTACACACCGATGGTTCGAAAGAGAATGTAAAGAAACAAAAACTCTTCTGCGTAAAGTTTACAACCAATACCGCAATTCAAAGGCCCTGATTGCCTTCCTCCTGTCTGACACTCACTCTGATGTTTCAACTAAGATTGCCCGTTTCTGTTATGTTGCTCAGTTGGAAAGGAGGGAAATTGAGAATGTAAATCTTGGCTATGATTTTTAACAATATGTGTAATAGTTGGCGTAAGGAACTTTGTGTAAGAGGTGATGGGTTTGTTTTTATGATTTTGTTTCTGTTTGTATTAAGCTGGTCGGATGACCGTGAATAAAGTACTACTACTACTACTTGCCATCACACTACTTTGTGCTTAAGACTCAGTTGCACCACCTTATCACAAAAAAGAGGCACCATTATATTAAAACCCAATGGGAAGAGCTATACCATGCTACTACCTTAAAAAATTCTAATAAGTTTTGGGCCATAGTCTCGGGTGCATTCAGGGCCGATGACCCAGCTATGTCTGCCATTTCCTCTTATGTTTGGTTTCAGCACTTCTCAGTTCTGTTCCATCAAGATCTAACTTGTGCTGAACCATCTGATTTTCCTCTAGCCGATTTACCCGACTGGCCTGCTGTCCCTCCAGAGGAAATAAAAGAAGTATTTACACAACTGAAATTAGGAAAGGCTCCTGGCCTGGATGCCATTTTCTCCGAAATCTTAAAATTAGACCCAGTCTGGTGGGCTTCTCCCCTTGCATCTCTGTTTACAATTGTAGATCCAACTGGCACAATTCCCTTGGCATGGTTGAATGCAGTAGTGGTCCCGCTATACAAAAAAGGTGATCACACTAACCCTGCCAATTACAGGCCGATTAGCCTACTCTCCATCATTGGCAAGCTTTACTCCAAACATCTATTAGTCAAGCTCAATCTCGATGTTGCAGGAAAAAATTCTAGGCCCCGAACAGTTGGGCTTCTGCAAATGGAAGACCACTTTAGACCACTGCATTACCCTATCCCATCTAGTCAACAAGTACACTGTGCATAATAACCAGAAATTATTTGTTGCTTGTTTAGATTTAAAAGGTGCATTTGATTCAGTTGACAGGGACCTCCTCTGGATTAAGCTAGATAAACTAAACATGGATAAAAGACTCCTTATGCTTATTAAGAGATTACACACTTCTACCACCTGCCAGATCAAATGCTCATTAGCAAGCAACCTAACATCGAAGATTGCTGCCAATAAGGGTGTCAAACAGGGTTGCATTTTGGCTCCCTTTTTATTCAATCTCTTTCTTAATGACCTGGCTATTCAGTTGTCTGGTCCTGACTGCCATAGTCCAAAATTCGGTGCATTACATCTACCCATGTTACTCTATGCTGACGATATGGTGCTGTTGTCCTGCTCTATACTGGGTTTAGACGTCTGTTGTCCCGTTGTGTTCTGTATTTTACTAGTAATAAGCTCCAGCTCAATTATGAGAAGTCCAAAATCTTAGTTTTCTCAAAAAAGTGGAGACTTTACAAATGGTAAAGAGATAGAGCAAGTCAAGTATTTTAAATACTTAGGTGTTTATTTTCAATATAATGTGACTTGGTCTACCCATCACAAGTATGCAGTGAAGATAGCTAACATCAGTGCATCTGCCATAGCTTGCTTTTTTATGACACCTTCCCCCAACCACTTTCCCCAGGAATAGCAGAAAAGGCACTGGAGTCATTAATTAAATAAAATAACAGAATTTATTGGAAATAACGGGGTGGGAGTAAGCAGACACCTTTTGGACATTCAGGTGGACATTGTGTTTCTGCAGCACACTCTCTTTGGCACTCCCCTCGAGATCTTCCCTGAGACACCTTCCCCCAAGTGTCTCTTTCCACGGAATCCTTTTTTTCCCTTCAACCACCACAACTGTCAAAACCCAACTCCCCCTTTTGAACTTTGTGGGCTTGTTCCAACCAATGGGAGAGCTAGGAAAAGATCTGTCAATCATAAACACTCTTCCCTCTCTGCCCCTCTTCAAATGATTCTGCAGTTTTGCAAAATCACATTTTTGTTCTAGTCAAGTTAATGTCAGAACTTGTAACTTTATTATTGCTAGCTTAATGTAGAACCAGTATAATTGATGGTTGGCAAGTATGCATAGGGTGGACCTGAGCGTTGAACCAGACCGACCCCATATTGTAACCTTTCTTAACCTGAAGTGCCTGAGTAGTAGTTAACCCTGCCCCGATGGTATCCAAAGTATTTGGGGGCTGTAGACTGAATAATGTTGTATCTCTGTACTTTCTCACACTGACACCCTTTGAAGCCGAATCGTGTGGCCTTCAGAGTAAGGAGGCAACGTCTTTGCTGATAGCACTGGTGGGAAGACAGATGTGCCTGTAACGGTGTGAATTAAAGCTTTGTGGGTTGTTTGTTTTACTATATAAAACCGGGCCAGTGCTGGCTCTCGCCATCACTGTTATCTTGTACCTTGTATCTAACAGTTCTTAGTTCTCTCTAATAAAATCCTAGCTTGGAAACTAAGTATGGGATCTGCCTGGAGTTCTTAAGTTCTGACATTATAACAGTGATCCCATTGTTTCGGAGCTTATCTGAACTGGAAACCCGGCCCGATGGCTGCAAAGGTTCCAGACAACGGAGAGCCCACCACTCCAACGGAGGACCCGCCGCTCGACCCGAAGGTGACGGGGGTGAGGCGCAAGATTAAGGTGCCCGCACCTTTCTCGGTGGACGCGTTCGCCGCACCCCGATCCTGGAGCCCGCGGAAGTCCACGGCGGCGATCGACGCGGCGGAGCAGCGGTACAGAAGTATGCTGGGCGACGGGGCAGGCGGAGACGGAGACGACGACCAGGGCGAAGGTCCAGAACCGCGAGGCGGGGACGACCCGGTCCGGAGCCTCCGCAACGACTTGTTCGACTATGTACGGGAAATTCACAACGACGTACACGCCTCCCGAGTTATGATGGCCGAGGAGATGCAACAGAACCTAGGCGCGATCTACGACCAGCTCCGCACCTTGCAGACGGCGGTCCTGGGGATCCCCGTGGGAGGGCTGCCGCTGGGGCAACCGCCCGTGGCTCCACCGGCCCCGCTGGCTCCTGCGCCGCCGGTGGTGCCCGCTCCAGCCCCACCGGCCCCACAACCAGTGGCGCCTCCGGCCCCGGGGGCCCCCGCGCCGCCGGTCCCAGCGCCCCCGGCGCCGCCAGTTCCGGCGCCCCCGGCGGTCCCCGTGCCCGCACCGCCGGCGCTGCCGGCCCCAGCTGCACCAGCCCTACCGGCCCTGCCGGCCCCGGTGCCCCAACCCGCGGCACCCCCGGCCGCAGGGGGGGGGAGGGAGCTGAAAATTACATTCGACGGGAGCCCAGAAGACGTGGAGTACTTCACCATACAGTGCGACACGTTCTTTACCCACTGGGGTGCGGACTACCCGACCGAAGCCAGCCGAGTGTACCACATTGCGTCCCGACTGAGAGGTCCAGCCCGCAAATGGTACGTCGGGCTGTTCACCGCGAGGAAGCCCGAGCTAGCAACCGTAGCGGGGTTCCTGCACGCAATGCTCCGCCAGTACGGCGACCCGCTCCGCGAGGAGAAAGCCATCGCAGCCCTCCAGCGCATCGAACAAGGCAACCGATCCATTCGCGAGTATGCCACGGAGTTCCTGGGCTACTGCGCGGCAGTGAGAGGGTGGAACGAGATTATGAAATATACTGCTTTTTGTAACGGGCTGAACCCGAACGTCCTCGACCGCTGCTACAGCCACGGGCGACCCGACACCTTGGTCGGGTGGATCCAGCTAGCCGGAGAGGTCGAGACCAACATCCAGCACGTGGGGCTTCGCCGACAGCAACTGGCGAAGAAGGGGTTGAAATCCACACCCACCAAGGCGGAGGGGCGACGGGCCCCGACAACCTCGACCCCCACCACTGCCCGAAAGTGTTACCGGTGCGGCGACCCGGACCACCTCGCCTCCAACTGCCCAGCCAAAGCGGGGTCCACCCCGCCGACAGCCAGGCCAACCGCATCGGGGCCCAAGAAGAAAAAGAGTAATCGGCCGAAAGAGCCCGGACGGGGCTCCGTCGCCACCACCTTGGCGACTGACGAGGATTTTACCGCCGAACCAGAAACCGTGGAAGAATCGACCGGGGAGTCGGACGACACCGAGTCGGCGGGAAACGACAACGACCTGCTTTAATGGGTGCCGCGAAGCAGGTCCAGCAACAGCCGGCACTCCTCACGGTGAGAGCCACTGGGGGTTTATTGTTTATGGCCGTAACCCTTCTCAACCCGAACCTAAAACGGTTCATGCATGCCCGAGCACTAATCGACTCGGGGTGCAACCGGGACTTAATCACCCCCCGCCTAGTAGAGGCGCTAGGATTAGCCACGTCCCCCCTCCCGCTACCCATGCTTTTCCAGCAGATGGACGGGGGGCCCATGAGGGGAGAGCCATGTAAGCTAGAAACGCAGGCGGTCCCCGTTGGGACCGAAGAGCATTGGGGGATCGAAACTTTTGTAATTGCCCCCTCTTGCTCGTTTGATGTGGTGATGGGCTCGGGTTGGCTCGCCCGCCACCAGCCAGACATAAGGTGGGAGGAGCAGATCGTCCGATTCCCGGACTGGAGGTGCGAACACCACCATTGGCGCCCCGAATGGGGGCCGCATCCGCCTCCCCGGAATGAGCGAGCCTGCCTCACCCTCGAGGAGGTCGCCTCGATCCCCAAGGAATACCGGGACTTAAAACTGGCCTTTAGTGAGAAGGAGGCGGATGAGTTACCACCTCACCGCCCCACGGACTGTGCAATCGAACTGATCCCGGGGCAGCAACTGCCAAAAGCGAAACTGTACTCCATGGGTTGGGCGGAGAAAGCGGAACTCCGCAAATTTTTGGACAAAAACCTGAAGCGGGGGTTCATACGACCGGCAACAGCCCCCCATGCCGCCCCCGTCCTCTTCAGAAAGAAAAAGGATGGGTCGCTTAGACTTTGCACAGATTTTCGCTCGATAAACGGGATTTCGATGTCTAATGCCTACCCGATCCCATTGATTAAGGACCTATTGAATACTGTGGCCACAGGGAAAATATTCACAAAACTCGACCTCCGAGACGCGTACTTCCGAGTCCGCATCAGGGAGGGGGACGAGTGGAAGACCGCGTTCAATACCCCGCTAGGACAATTTGAGTACTTGGTTATGCCTTTCGGGCTACAGGGGGCCCCTGGGGTATTCATGAACTTTATCAACGAGGTTCTGCGAGAGTTCCTGTTTAAGGGGGTGGTGGTGTACCTTGATGACATCATTATCTATTCGCCAGATCTCAAGTCACATGTACCACTAGTCAGAAAAGTGTTGAGCACCCTGTGCAAGCACAAGTTGTATGCCAAACTATCAAAATGTGAATTTCACAAGACCGAACTTGACTATCTAGGCTTCCGAGTATCGGGGGAAGGGTTGTCAATGGACCCAGCAAAGGTTCAAGCGGTGCTAGACTGGGAGCCCCCACGAACCCGCAAACAGCTCCAAAGTTTTCTCGGGTTCGCAAATTTTTACCGCGACTTCATAAAGGGGTTCGCCACCATCATGTTACCCCTTACGGAGCTCCTTAAAACAAAGGGGAAGGGGGCAGAGGCAAAAAAGCCGGGCGCGCGCCTAACGTGGACGCCCGAGTGTCAAAAAGCCTTTACAGAATTGAAACGCCTCTTCACCTCGGAGCCCGTGTTGGCCCACCCTGACGAGTTAAAACCTTTCGTGGTTCAATGTGATGCTTCCGACGCCGCCGTCGGAGCCATATTAATGCAAAGGGGGGACAACGGGGTTCTGCGCCCCTGCGCCTACATTTCACGAAAGTTCTCGAACGAGCAGAAAAATTGGTCAGTGTGGGACAAGGAGGCTTTTGCAGTCATGTTTGCCTTGAAAACCTGGCGCTCCTGGCTTGAAGGGGCCAGAGTCCCGTTTGAAATCTGGACTGACCACAAAAATCTCGAGGCATTGACCGGGCGCCGCAAAATGACTGCAAAACAAATCCGGTGGGCTGGGTTTTTCGCCAAATTCGACTTTGTACTGAAACACATCCCAGGTACCAAGAATTTCTTGGCGGACGCCCTCTCCCGCCTGCCACAGCACGAGAGCCTCCGCGAGGAGGTGGTGGACTCCCTTATCCCCCCTTCGGCCATCGCGGGGGGGGTCACCACCCGCTCCGGGAAGAGGATCGGCCCCCCGGAGCCGGACCTCTTGTCTCAGTTAGTTGCGGAGACTGCTCGGGAAGCAGACCAACCACCGAACCTCCGTAAAAGCGAGGACGGCCTCCTGTTGCACAACGAAAAGATCTATGTGCCCTCCTCCCTCCGCAAGCAGATTTTAGAGCATTGTCATTCCAGCCGCCTGGCGGGCCATTTCGGCTATGTCAAAACCCTCAACCTCATTACCCGACAGTTTTGGTGGCCTAGGCTCAAAAGAGACGTCTCCGAATTCGTCCTCTCATGTCCCACCTGTCTTATGGCTAAACGAAGAGGGGGTAAACCTCCCGGCCACCTAGTGCCCCTCCCAACAGCCACCCGGCCTTGGTCGGTAGTGTCTATGGATTTCATTGTGGAGCTCCCGCCGTCGCAGGGCAAAACTGTTGTTTTGGTAGTGGTCGATACATTCTCCAAACAAGCCCACTTCATCCCCTGCAAGCAGCTCCCCACGGCTAAAAAACTTGCCCAGCTTTTCTTTACACACATTGTACGCCTACACTCGTTCCCAGACAAGGTCATTAGCGACCGCGGGACGCAGTTCGTTGCCAACTTCTGGCGGGAGTTTTGCAAACTTGCGGGTATTGAGCAGGGCCTCAGCTCAGCCTACCACCCCCAGTCGGACGGACAGACGGAGAGGGTTAATAGCCTTCTAGAACAGTACCTCCGCTGTTTCATTAACTTCCAACAGTCCAACTGGGTGGACCTACTCCCATTCGCTGAATACGGCTACAACAACAGCCTTCACAGCTCTACTAAAACCTCTCCTTTCCAAATCATAAATGGCTATGAGGGCAAGCCTTTCCCAACGCTTCCCCTCCCTGCCACCCCCTCAGAACCCACATCGTGCCAACAATGGTGGGAAGGCCTTCGGGAGAGCTGGAAGGGAATTCAGGAGAACCTGGAGGAAGCGAAAAAAGCTTACAAAAAACAGTTTGATAAAAAACACTCTCCTGAATGGGAATTGAGAGTGGGAGACACTGTCTTTTTGTCCACAAAAAACCTCCCCCTTCCTCAGCCCTGCCGCAAACTTGCGTTGAAGTTTCTTGGGCCTTTTAGGATCAAACGAGTAATCAATAAAGTGACCGCAGAACTCGAGCTGCCCAAGTCTCTAAGCAAAATCCATCCTGTTTTTCATTGCAGCTTACTCCGGAAAGACCCTGGTGCCACGTCCTTCCATCCCAGGGCTCCGCCGCCCCCTCCGACGACAGTGAGGGGTCAGAGTCACCATGAAGTCCACGAAATCCTGGACTCCAAAGTCAAACGGGGAAAACTGTATTACTTAATCAGGTGGAAGCACTTCCCCCCGAGCTGTGATGAGTGGGTCGAATCTCAGAACGTAGCTGCGCCGCAATTGTTAAAAAAGTTTCACCTGCTGTACCCGCACAAGCCCAAGCCGCCACCCCCCGGGGGAGGGCGCTTAGGGGGGGCAGTATGTCAGAACTTGTAACTTTATTATTGCTAGCTTAATGTAGAACCAGTATAATTGATGGTTGGCAAGTATGCATAGGGTGGACCTGAGCGTTGAACCAGACCGACCCCATATTGTAACCTTTCTTAACCTGAAGTGCCTGAGTAGTAGTTAACCCTGCCCCGATGGTATCCAAAGTATTTGGGGGCTGTAGACTGAATAATGTTGTATCTCTGTACTTTCTCACACTGACACCCTTTGAAGCCGAATCGTGTGGCCTTCAGAGTAAGGAGGCAACGTCTTTGCTGATAGCACTGGTGGGAAGACAGATGTGCCTGTAACGGTGTGAATTAAAGCTTTGTGGGTTGTTTGTTTTACTATATAAAACCGGGCCAGTGCTGGCTCTCGCCATCACTGTTATCTTGTACCTTGTATCTAACAGTTCTTAGTTCTCTCTAATAAAATCCTAGCTTGGAAACTAAGTATGGGATCTGCCTGGAGTTCTTAAGTTCTGACAGTTAAGAACATTGTGCAAGGGGATGGTGCTCCAATCCACTGGCACTTTAGAGGGCAGAACACCTCCCTCAAGCCCAGGCATGGGGTTTCCCTAAGGGGATCCTGGATGCGGATGGTGACAACCATCGACCATCTGCCAGCCATTAATATTAACTTCAGGAGGTGAACTTCAGGGCCTGGTGAGGTTCCACCCCTGAGGGGGAGACTGAAACGGAAGGCACCAAGCAGGCTGGGGAGGCAGAGCCAGGGAGAAGCCCAGAGCTGCTCTCCTTCCGTGGAGCAGAGGCTAGAAGGCCATTCGATAGGCAGGCGCCCCAAACAGCTCACAGGCGGCCCAAGGCACATCTTAGCATGAGAGGCTTCCCTCAATTTTACACCAAGCAACGAAGCCTCGGACAATGAGAAGGGTCACTATTTTGGACCCCTGTTAATTCCCTCTATTCATGAAGGGTTTTCCCATCACTTTCTCCAGGAATAGCAGAAAAGGCACTGGAGTCATTAATTAGAAAATTAAATATAATAACAGAATTTATTGGAAATAACTGGGTGGGAGTATGCAGACACCTTTTGGACATTCAGGTGGACATTGTGTTTCTGCAGCACACTCTCTTTGGCACTCCCCTCGAGATCTTCCCTGAGACACCTTCCCCCAAGTGTCTCTTTCCCCAAAATCCTTTTTCCCCTTCAACCACCACAACTGTCAAAACCCAACTCCCCCTTTTGAACTCTGTGGGCTTGTTCCAACCAATGGGAGAGCTAGGAAAAGAGCTGTCAATCATAGCCACTCTTCCCTCTCTGCCCCTCTTCAAATGATTCTGCAGTTTTGCAAATTCACATTTTTGTTCTAATCAAGTTAAGAACATTGTGCAAGGGGATGGTGCTCCAATCCACCGGCACTTTAGAGGGCAGAACACCTCCCTCAAGCCCAGACAGGGTCCCAGTGGTGGTGGTGACAACCACTGGAAATCTGCCAGTCCCAGATACAAATTTCTGGAGCTTACCATCAGAGGCGGTGAGGTTCCACCCCTGAGGAGGAGATTGAAACAGAAGGCACCAAGCAGGCTGGGGAGGCAGAGCCAGGGAGAAGCCTAGAGGTGCTCTCCTTCCGTTGAGCAGAGGCTAGAAGGCCATTCAACAGCAATGCCCATCCTGTAAATTTGGGCAGTTGGAGGGGGGGAGGAGACGTGGCAGGACTTGGCTCTTGTGACCCTTCCTTATCTGCCCACTTGGGGGTCAGGAGGGGATTTCCCTCCGGGCCAGATTGACCCAGTGGTCCTGGAGGTTTTTTGCCTTCCTCTGGGGATAGAGTCACTGGTGGTGTGCAGGCAGAGGGAAGTTATAGGATTTTTTCTGTTGCACCGTGTCTTTGATTAGATGACACTTGAGGTTCCTTCCAGCTCTACGTTTTTAAGTTTCTGTTATATTAGAAGTCTTTATTTTATGTTGGAAGTTCCTGGTATGATGCCCCTGTGTCTCACACCTCCAGAAGCAAGAGACCACCGAGTAGGCACGGCAGACATGCACACACAAAGCTTCTTCCTGTTTACTCTCTATTATCACCGTGTCCCTTTTTAGAGGCAAGGGAGCACTCCTAGGGAAAAGCAACTTCCTCTCTCCCTCTTCCTGCTTCCATGCACACAAGATGCTCCTCTCTGCATCCATCCCCATCAGCCAGACAGATAGCTTAGGATCTGTCTCTTTCTCTTAATCTGCATTATTACACATGTATTTCCGTAATAAAATAGTTATTGTTTAATTTCAGCTAGAAATGGTGACTGTGTAATTCAGTAACTTTGCAACCACATGAAGCCACGTGGTCTGTTCAGACTCTATAGAAGCAGCTGCTGTGTTAAAATTTTGAGTGCTCTGCTCTCTAAGGAACCAGTACCCTTCCCAGCAGATTATGGGTCTGAACAGAAGGGGATTAGAACCGGATCAGTACAAAGACTAGTTTCTGAGTAGCAAGGCTTTTCTGACTTGAAATAAAATAGCTGAGTCTCTTTAAGTTACTGCCAGCTTCTAAACCAAGAGGAAAGGGACTTCCAGTTTCTGCAATGTGCTATTAAGAGCTGCACGGACTGGCACATCCAGAGCCGCTTCTAAATCAGACCGAATAAGGGGTATTTCACGAAGGGTGACTTGACTCTGGGACCCACGAAGGGTTCCAGAAGGCAGGGAGCTCGAGCAGTAGAACAGGGGTGTCAGCGGAGGCAGCTGCCCCCTGATCCCGCTTGCTTCTAGCCTCACTGTTCCTATCGCCATTTTTAAATGGCATGAGGGTCGACTGCCGGCTTTTCCTTTTTCTTTCCTGATCTAAATGACTCTGCAACATCAAGACAAGCTGCATCTTTACTATTATCATTCTAAGTATTCTTTCTTCTTATTGTTGACTTGTAAGGCATTGTTCTTGACAAGCATGGAAATGGAGAACCAGGGCTGAAGCAGAATTTAAATGGAGGCAAAAGACTGAGGGGGGGACTCTCTTCTTCTCCTTCAAGGCTTCTAAAAGTTTCTGCCTACCTTGGTGACATCTACAATACCTGCATGAGGAGAACCACACCAATCTTTAGTTGTAGAAGAGACTTGATGGCTGAATTTACCGTATTTTTCGGACCATAAGACGCACTCCCCCCCCAAAAAAAAAGTGGGGGGGGGGAAGTGTGTGCGTCTTATGGTCCGAAGGTACGTACCTTGGGGGGGGGCGATCCTCTGCCTCCGATCCGGCGCTTCCCCCGCGCCTGCCTGCCTGGCTCCATCTTCTTCAGGCAGGCGCTGGGATCGCTCCACGTGGCCCCACCGCAAACCCAGCGCTTTGCAAGCGCCGGCTGCGGAGGGGGCAGCGTGCTTCCTCCTTGTCTGTCTGCCTGGCTCCACCTCTGATGCTTAAAGCAAGCGCTGGGATCACTCCCTCCACCCTCCGATCCCAGCGCTTGCTTTAAACATCAGAGGTGGAGCCAGGCAGATAGACAAGGAGGAAGCACGCTGCCCTCTCCACAGCCGGCCCTCACGAAGCTCTGGGTTTGCGGAGGGGGCGGGTGTTTCCTCCTTGCCTGTGTGCCTGGCTTCAGCTGTGATGTTTAAAGCAAGCGCTGGGATCGGAGGGCGGAGGGAGCGATCCCAGCGCTTGCTTTAAACATCAGAGGTGGAGCCAGGCAGACAGACAAGGAGGAAGCACGCTGCCCCCTCTGCAGCCAGCGTTTGCCTGAAGAAGATGGAGCCAGGCAGGCAGGCGCGGGGGAAGCGCCGGATCGGAGGCAGAGGCAGCGGATTGCCCCCCAGGAGGAAGGTGCGTCCTATAGAATATTGTTTAATAGGAGATTTTAATGCAGTTTCAGATAGACAAATGGACAAAAAACCGTATAAACAGATTAAAAGCAAAAGCCCTCAATTGCCAATACGTTTTTGGAAACTAGCAGAAGAATTGGATTTGGTTGATGTATGGAGAACAAGATATCTAAATTCTAACGATTTCACCTACTATTTCCCTAGCCACCAAACGTGGTCAAGAACATGTGCTGGCTTTCCACAAATCTGATCAAAGATATAGGGTGTTTTCGCACTCACGTTTTACTGGCGCCACGACCCTCCTGACGCCGGCGAATCTGCCTGGATTTCGCAACAGAAGCGCCGGCGCTTTCCGTCGCTAAGCCAGCGCAAACGTTTTCCTGCATCTTTGCGATTTCCGTTTGCGCTGGCTTAGCGACGGAAGTAGCCGGCGCTTCTGGGAGCGCCGGAGCTTCTGATGCGAAATCCAGGCAGATTCGCCGGCGTCAGGATGGTCGTGGCGCCAGTAAAACGTGAGTGCGAAAACGGCCATAGTTGAGACAGATTTCAAACAAGTTATCTCACCATAGTCCTGTAATGATAAAGATTAAAGATGTAAAGATGTAAGATGTAAATGTCAAGTCGACGGATTCAAGAATGAGTCAAAGTTGATACTAAGAGTTCATTTATTGATAACCAGTACTCTGGCGCAAGCCTTTAGCTTGCTAAGAATGAAACCAATACATTGATAAATGGGTTTTAAGGTACACTTCAAAGACATTCCTAGGGGGGGGGGGTTACAGGAGGAAACATTCACACATAACTACCAGATACTTTCTCAGGAGATAGCTGGTCAATGCCCTTGAATTGTTATGCAAGGCTTCCTCCCACCTCAGGCCCTGAGAAGGCGCCAACTAGTTCCTTCACACCAGTTACAAATCAAAATAAGAAAAAAGGGGGGAAGGGAAGCAACTAAGAAGGAACATTAGCAGCAGTGGATCCATTATGATTTTAACAGGGCCTATTGCTTAGGCCATGATCCCCCAGTCTTAAGTCATTATTAGTCGATCTTGACATACTGCCCCCCTTAAGCCAACCCTCTCGGCCTCTGAGGGTGTCTAGATAGAAACTTCCTGATAAGGTCAGGGGCTGACACATCTTTTTCTGCTACCCACTCATTATCACTAGGAGGGAAATGCTTCCATTTAATTAGATAATACACCTTCCCATGTTTAAGCTTTGAGTCCAGGATTTCCTGGACCTCATGGTGACTCTGGCTCCCCATCTGGATAGGTTGAGGTGCTTCCGGCCGAAGATGCCAAGGAGAACAACCAGGGTCTTTCCGAAGAAGATTGCAATGAAAGACAGGGTGTACTTTACTAAACACCTTTGGTAACTCCAACTCTACTGTAACTTAATTTATCACCCTTTTGATCTTAAAAGGACCTAGGTATTTTTGGACGGTTGATTTAGTGGAAGGTTCTTTGTGGACACAAATACCGAATCTCCTACTTTGAAATCCCAGGCAGGGATATGGCTTTTGTCATATTGTTTTTTGTAAGATTCCTTGGCTGTTTCCAGGTTCTCCTGTATTTCCTTCCAACTTTTAGTCAGTGTGCCCCACCACTGATCAAAGGGGCTCGGCTCTTAAGAACATAAGAGAAGCCCTGTTGGATCAGGCCAATGGCCCATCCAGTCCAACACTCTGTGTCACACAGTGGCAAAAAAATTTTATATATACACACACACTGTGGCTAATAGCCACGGATGGACCTGTGCTCCATATTTTCATCTAAACCCCTCTTGAAGGTGGCTATACTTGTGGCCACCACCACCTCCTGTGGCAGTGAATTTCACATGTTAATCATCCTTTGGGTGAAGAAGTACTTCCTTTTATCCGTTTTAACCTGTCTGCTCAGCAATTTCATCCCTTCCTAATAATTCCCAGCATGGTGTTGGCCTTTTTTTTTTTTGCAAACGCACACTGTCTTGACATTTTCAGTGAGTTATCTACCACGACCCCAAGATCTCTCTCTTGGTCAGTCTCTGCCAGTTCACACCCCATCAACTTGTTTTTGTAGCTGGGATTCTTGGCCCCAATGTGTATTACTTTGCACTTGGCCACATTGAACCGCATCTGCCACGTTGACGCCCACTCACCCAGCCTCAACAGATCCCTTTGGAGTTCCTCACAATCCTCTCTGGTTCTCACCACCCTGAACAATTTAGTGTCATCCGCAAACTTGGCCACTTCACTGCTCACTCCCAACTCTAAATCATTGATGAACAAGTTAAAGAGCATGGGACCCAGTACCGAGCCCTGCGGCACCCCACTGCTTACCGTCCTCCACTGTGAAGACTGCCCTTTATATTCACTCTCTGCTTCCTATTACTCAGCCAGTTTTTAATCCACAAGAGGACCTGTCCTTTTACTCCATGACTCTCAAGCTTTCTAAGGAGCCTTTGATGAGGAACTTTATCAAAAGCTTTCTGGAAGTCAAGGTAAACAACATCTATCGGGTCTCCTTTGTCCACATGTTTGTTCACCCCCTCAAAGAAATGTAACAGGTTAGTGAGGCAAGATCTTCCCTTGCAGAACCCATGCTGAGTCTTCCTCAATAACCCGTGTTCATCAATGTGCCTACTCATGCTGTCCTTGATAATGGTTTCTACCAACTTTCCCGGTATTGAAGTCAGACTGACTGGCCTGTAATTTCCTGGATCTCCTCTGGAACCCTTTTTAAAGATGGGGGTGACATTTGCTACCTTCCAGTCCTCTTTCTTTACGTCCCCCCCCCCCCCGGTAGCAGAGGGAAGGGTTTCCCCTCGTACCCACTCACAGTTTGAAATGGTGAGGCTTTGGTGGAGCTGTGGACACTGTTATTATAGCAGTACTCTGCAAAGGGCAATAGATCTACCCAATTGGACTGTTGATGGTTTATATAGCATCTCAAATACTGCTCTAAAAGCCCGTTCACACGCTCAGTCTGTTCGTCCGTCTGGGGGTGGTAGGTGGAACTCAACCCCTGCTCCATGCCCATCAATTTACAAAACTTCCACCAATGAATTGCGGGCCGTGGTCACTAATCACCTTGTCGGGGATTGAGTGCAGCTTGGCTACATGGTTAAAGAACAAGCAAGCCAGCTTCTTTGCGGTGGGGAGTTGGGCACAGAGATAAAGTGGGCTTGTTTAGAAAAAGTATCTACTACCACCAATATTACTGTTTTGCCATGAGAGGGTGGTAGCTCTACAATAAAATCCATGGAGACTATCGACCAGGGTCTAGAGGCGGTCTCCAGCGTTTTAAGTAACCCAGGGGGTTTCCCCCCTTCTTTTGGCCATTATGCAAATAGGGCACATAGACACAAATTCAGATATATCCTTTTTCATGCAAGGCCACCAAAACTGCCTGTTCACCAGATGCAATGTCTTGACGTACCCAAAATGCCCAGCCAGTTTGTTGGAGTGGCAGAACTGTAATACTTCTGATCTCAGGGTTTTGGGAATGTATAGTTTTTCTCTCTTGTACCATAGCCCATCCTCTCGTTTCTGGATTTCCCCTGGCCGTTCGTCCCCCTACTTCTCGACTTCTGCTGCCATTCTTTCTGACCCCCCACCCCTGTAGCTGGCATTTCTTTTGTGACCGTGTAGTTACAACTGCGGCCACTTGGGTGGGCAGAACCAAAGAGTCTACTACCTCCTCTCTTTGGCTGTTGTGCTGGGGCAGGCGAGACAAAGCATCTGCGAGAAAGTTCTTCGTGCTGGGGATGTGCTTTAGCACAAAATCAAATTTAGAAAAGAACCCGGCCCATCTAATTTGTTTTTCACTCAATTTCCTCTTCCCTGTGAGAGCTTCGAGGTTTTTGTGGTCGGTCCATATTTCGAACGGCACCTTTGCACCCTCTAACCAGGACAGCCATGTTTTTAGTGTAAGCATTACTGCCAACGCCTCCTTGTCCCACACTAACCAATTCCTTTGTTCTGCCGCGAATTTTTTTGAGATGTAAGCACACGGTCTCAGTTTCCATTCCTCATCCTTCTGTATGAGAATGGCTTCGATGGCTACATTGGAGGCGTCGTATTGCACAACGAAGGGTTTGAGCTCATTGGGGTGGCTCAGGACCGGCTCACTTGTGAACAGCCGCTTCAACTTGTCCAACGCCGACTGGCAGTTTGGTGTCCAATTTAACTGCGCTCCCGGTCGCTTGGCTTCCGGGCCCTTCCCCTTCGTTTTTAACAACTCAGTTAGGGGGAGCATGATTTGGGCGAACCCCGGTATGAACGTCCTGTTAAAATTTGCGAACCCGAGGAACTATTGGAGTTTTCTACGTGTCCTCGGGGGAGCTCATTCTAATACGGCTTGCACTTTCGCCGGGTCCATTGCCAATCCCCTGGCGGACACTCGGAAACCCAAGTAGTCTAGCTCTGTTTTGTGAAATTCACATTTGGACAGCTTAGCATACAATTTAGGGCTCAACAGGGTGCTCAGCACCTCCTGTACCAATTTCACATGAGACCATTCATCTGGCGAATAAATAATGATGTCATCTAGGTCCATCACCACCCCCTTAAACAAAAACTTTCCCAATACATTGTTTATGAAACTAATGAACACCCCGGGGGCCCCATGCAGTCCAAACGGCATCACAAAGTATTCAAACTGCCCCAATGGTGTGTTGAATGCCGTTTTCCATTCATCCCCCTCCTTAATGCGCACCCGAAAATATGCATCTCTCAAGTCCAATTTTGTAAAGATTTTCCCCTCTGACACAGTGCTCAATAAGTCTTTAATGAGGGGGATGGGGTAGGCGTTGGAGGTTGAAATCGCGTTTATCCCGTGAAAATCTGTGCAAAGTCTAAGTGAGCCGTCCTTCTTTTTCCGGAACAAAACTGGGGCTGCGTGGGGGGCCGTGGCCGGCCTAATAAAACCCCGTTTTAAGTTCTTGTCCAAAAAGTTGCGCAGCTCCGCCTTCTCCGCCCATCCCATCGGGTACAGTTTGGCTTTGGGGAGCGATTTCTCCGGTATTAACTCGATAGCACAGTCCGTGTCCCTATGGGCATACATAAATTGTCACATATTATTGTCTCTAAACGATGCATCATCAACATTTGGATATTTTATGTTATAAATCTTTTTGTTAAAGTGTCTATTAAATTTGACAATTCCAATAAAGGCAATCTTGTAATACAAAGTACAGGAAAAAAGGAGACTGCAAAGGCGACATGAGTTGAGGGACTGCAAAGGCTCACGGGATGGATTCCAGTGGGACTTTTAGGCAGGTCTACGTTTGCCCAACATCTTGTATCTTATGTAATTCTTTATGGTTAGAGACCGAACACTAAGAGGGGTTGGGGGTGAAGGAGCAAGAGAGAGAAGGTCAGGCTCAAGGGCGTTATACGCCAAAGATGGCTTTGCCTCATCTTTATACATGGAAGGTTAGTTTCCCTTTCCTTTGAGGAGGAATGGGTGCTGTTGGGACACTGATTCTCTGAGAGAAACCCACACAGCCCCAAGCAGCTGCTGGCCTTGGAAGGAAGCCCTGGGGAGTGAACCCCTGGAGAGCACCTGCCATAGCACGAGGGTTTAGCCTAAGGGGCCCGTGATAGATTCTGCGAGAGGAAGGATTCCAAAGAAAGGAGGGTTTTTCAGCTGTGGGCTGGAAGAACAGACGGGCTTAGCTTGACATGCTTTGAGCAATTGGAGAGTAGCACCAAGATCTCCAGGTGGGTAGCAACATCACACTCTCTATGCGGAGAATTAAGCTCTCAAGCACCCACCATGCTAGGCACGTGGAAGGGGCAAGCAGCTCACCCTGGAGAACAGGAGGAAGGGAGCATGGATTGCCCCCAGGGAAACACCAGAAAGTTCTTTAGATAGCTCTTTCTGTGAACCACATGAACACCCACCAAGGAGATGGTGTCGCCCAGTGGCTATGACCTAAGCCCTGAACAGGGTGTTTGGGGTCCAGTTCTGGCCAGAGCCAGGAAGCCATTTTTAGCCTTTCTTGTTGCCATCTCCTCTGCAAGAAGAGTTCCAGAGCTGCAAGCTCTATCAGTAAGGGCAGCGGATTCAAGAAGCACAAAAGAAAATACTCCTTTGCACACAGTGATTAAAATGTGGGGTTCACTGCCAGAGGATGTAGTGATGGCCACCGGCACGGACAGCTTTAAAAGAGGACGAGACAGATTCATGGAGGATAGCTCTCTGAGTGGCAACTGAGCCATGGTGTCTAAAGGGAACCTCTATGTTCAGAGGCAGTCAGCTTCTGAATCCCAGTGCTAGGAGGAAACATTTGGGGAAGGCTTGCCTCTGTGCCCTGTTGCTGGCCCTCCAGAGGAACCGGGAGGCTACTTTGTGCTGCAGGAGGCTAGACTAGGCAGACCACTGCTCTGATCCAGGGAATCAAGTTCTTGACTCACGTTTTGCTGACCTCTGTTTTCTCCAGGTGAAGCAATGCTGGCGACTAAAAAAAACGAGCAGTACAGTCATTGCAGGTTCTATTAATCAGAATGGGTCCCTGCTGGTTTCTGCAACTCATGTTGGGGCTGATACAACTTTTTCCCATATTGTCAGGCTGGTGGAAGAAGCACAAACTCCAAAGGTAATTTCAATGAATGAAAGTAATTAATGTGAAAGTAAAGCTTCCATCTCATATTTGCCGTGATTCAGTACACCAAATAGGTGGCTAAAATTTTAACTTGTACTTAATTCCCACTGGCATCAGTGCACACTTAATTCCTATACCAAGTTGTTCATTAAGATGGGAGACCTGTTCACTGATTCAGCTGCTTGGTATGCTGGCAGCACATCGATTCAGATTAGGTACACTGTCAACTCCTACGAGAGCTCTGGCTGACCCAAGGCCATTCCAGCACCTGCAACTGGAAGACTGGGGGAGCAAACCTGGTTCTCCCAGATAAGAGTCTATTACTTAACCGCTACACCAAACTGGCTCTCTAGAGGGGCTAGGATCCCAGGCAGGCTGTATTCCCCCAGCACCACCCTTTTAAAAAACCCAGGTATGACCTCCCCATCTACATTTGGGTAGATCCTTTGTGTGAACTATGTCCCCACCACCACCACGCACACCCTCACTGTCTCACAAGCATCTCTTAAGTGGAGCCAGCAGAAATCTGTCATCCCTTAGTGTTAAAATTATGTTATGATGAATACTCTGGGGTCATTTTTGTTTCCTTCTCTTTATTGTTGGGCTTTACATACTTCCGTTATGATTACGTGATGTTCCACCATGCAGAACCCATTCATTGGTGCCATGACCGTATCAGGAGAGTCATAGAGACCGCAAAGAGTACAATGACGATTGTACAGGCTGAGCTCATGGGCCTAATGAAGTGGGCTAGAAGCCTTGGATGGGATCAGTGGCTGAGCCAGAGTATGAACCTTACGATCTGAACTATTCTATTCGGGCTGATAACTGGGCTTAATCTGCAAAATATACCGGTCCCGCCTGTGTTACATTTTTATTGAGTTATGTGGTGGTGTATAATTGTAGAGTATTAATGTGATTGTTGTATTTCAACTGTTTTTATGCCTGTAATCTGCCCTGAGCTCACATGGGGGAGGGTGGACTATAAATCCACTAAATAGATAAAATAAACCTGTGCTCCTGCAGAACAGATACCCTTGAGCAGGGAGTGTGGGGGTGTTCAGAAGACTCTTACGCTGCCTCTCCAAAGAACTTGGTCAAGGCAGGTCACGTCTTAGAACAGCATTTTGGAGAAGGGTAGGATCCTCTAACCCCTTTGGGAGGTTGCTCCGCAGCTCTGTTGAAGGCTGGAGAGAGAACATCGCCCCGCATTGTCCCGGGAGGACCTCCAGCAGTTCTCCAAGGATGAGGAGGAAGCCCTTTCAATTCAGGTACTCAAAAACCTGTAATTCTGTTGTGGTAAAAACTTTATTCTTGCACTGTGAACTGCCCTAGGTGTCAGCATTGGTGGAGAAGCAGGATGTAAATGCTCCATATCAGTAGATGGCGCAGTCCATTGGAAACTTTAGGAATGTGCCGCCTTATTCTGCTTGCATTTACGAGGCCTGAAACTCTCACAGGGACATTGACTTAGGATTGGGCTTTTCCTTCACTGTTAGTTTTGTTCAGTGCATTTCCCCCCAAACTGATAAAGGGCTGCTGTCTTCTCCCCCTTTGTTAGCTACAAGAAACCTACACCGGGGAAATATGAAGTGCCTGCCCCCAGTCAGACGAGGCTGAAGAGCCCTTCGGAAATCTGCGTCTACGTTGGCATTGATGACACAGCACCAGTCACCCAAACTGAGTCCGATGGATCGTATTGTCAACTACAGCCGAGCTTCGATAAACTCTCTCCTCTCAGGCAAGTGATTTCTCAGCAGTATCATCCTCAGCGAGCCAGATAAGCATTCGCTTCTCTCTGGGGGTTCCCAGGAAGAGGATGATACACAGTCATCTGAAAAGACCTTCTCTACGGAGTGGGCTGGGTCTTCCCTCATTAACCGGTATCTTGGGCTGGGCTGGCTGTACTTTTTAAGTGCTATTTTCTTGGGACTGAATTGCCCACTTGGATAGGGCAATTTTTTTCAACATGCACACATCTAACTCAAAGCATCGACTGTATCTGCACTCCTTTGCCAGTATTACCACCTGGAGCAAAAGCAGAATGCAGCCTCATGCACTGGAAGCCAAAGATGGCTTTAGCTTATCGCTTGGCTGCTCTTCAAATGGCTGTCTGATAAAGAGGTCCATATCTTGTGCAGTGCTGACTGAACAACTATTTTCATCACAGCGATATTGAGCTTAGAGGACTTGAGCTTCTCCCTCCTCTCTCTGCACACCACGATTGACACCTGCCCTACGCCCAGAGGAAGGCAAAACACCTCCAGGATCACTGGGTCAATCTGGCCCCGAGGAAAGTCCCTTCCTGAGCCCCAAGTGACGATCGGCATTACCCTGGGGTGGAACCTCACCTGGCTCTGATGTGCATCTCCGGAAATTTATATTTATGGGTGGCAGATGGTCGATGGTGGACACCACCAGCCAAATGGATGGGCTTGAGGGAGGTTGTTCTGCCCTCGGAAGCCCCAAAGGATTCTGGCGATGAGCGGGGTCTCTTCCACTGGGGGGAAGAACCCTTCTTTTATTACTTCTGGAGGCTGGTAGGCAGATGGCTCCGGCTCCGGCTCCTCGTCGAGTTTTAAGGTGACCTGTTTGGTTGTCCGAGGCCTCGTTCCTCAGCATAGGATGGAGAGAAGACTCTGCTGCCTTGGGCAGGCTGTGAGCTATTTTGGGCGGCCTGGCTTGCCGACAGGAGCAACGACCATCTTAACAGCCTCAAGCCCTCTTTTTTTTTTTTTGCCTTGTCTAGACCCTAGAGGTCTCTTCCAACTCTATGATTCTATGTTTTTTAAACAAAGAAATGGATGGGGCAGTCAGGTTATGAACCTTCCAGCATCCATAAGCAGCGGGCAGCTCACAGATCAGCCTCAGGCTGCCTGAACTCTCTGCATGTTGGAGTGCTGGCATTCTGGCTCTCATTCTTGGCGTAGGATTGAGGGAAGCATCCCGCATTCAGAGGTGTCTTGGGCAGCCTGGCTGGGGGATGGTGTCGCCTCCGATGGATGGTGTAGGCAGTCTCAGTTCTCAGAATTTGGCAACCCTACACCCCGTCACCTCCTGGTAGTAACTAGGGGGACCTGGCAGCACTGTTGTGCTCGTTCGCAAGCCAACTCCATTTGGCTTTTCAGCAGTGCCGGATTAAACCCTGTGAAGGCCCCTAGGCAGTCGAAATCTTGGGGGGCCCCTTGCAAATTATCTCAGAGTCTCTGAGTGCCCACCCCACAGCCCATGGTCCCTGCTGCAGGCACCTTTTCTAAAAGCCCCTTTTGCTAAACTGCAACAGAGATGTGGAGAGAGGCAAACTTCACGGTAATGCCAGCAGCAACTGCATCAGGTAAGTCAGGCAAAGAGCAGCTCAGTTGCTGGCTGGGGGGTGGGGGGTGGGGGTAATTGGTGGGGAGAAGCTAGCCCGGGGACCCTAAAGGTGTGCGGGCCCATAAGCCAGTGCCTACATGGCCTAATTGTGATTCAGGCTCCGCTGTTCAGCCAGGTGACAGGGAAAGGGATGCTCCGATATTTGGTTCCTCTGCTTCTTTGAGCATACTGTTGAAATAGAAGTGAACGCTCATTTGTGTACAGCCTGGTGGATACATGCCTGTAAAGGCACACGGGACTCTCACCCTGGCTGCTTTGCTGGTGTTGGGACACGGATTGGGGTGGTTTGTTTCGAGAAGTGAGATCACAGTATGCAAGTTTTCATTTATCTACAGGCTGAGAACAATGAAAAGGAAGACGATGTCGGACTACTTTGTTGGGGCCACAGCCAAACGTGGAGCGATTGAAGATTTTCCCCCATCATGACCCTGCAAATGGGAAATGCTGAGTTAGAATCAAGGGACTTTATCATGTGCAAGAAAAGGGGACCAAAACCCACGTGTGGCAAAAGACAGTGGAGGTAAGAGACCTCCATGCGATCAAAGGCTTTTTCCAGGTCGAGGCTCAAAATAAGAAAGTCTAGTGTATTAAATGATGCTTAAAGATTTCCGTAAATTGTCAGATAAGTCCCGTGACGGCATGAAGTCCATTTGGTCTGTGTGAATGGATTTTGTAATAAAAGAGTTAAGACTGTTGGCAGTGATGGCTGTAAAACATTTTGCATCTTGCTTAATGAACGAAATGAGTTTGTAAGAACCAGGGAGAGTAGAATCCTTGTGTTTTTAGGGATAACAATAATGTTGGTCCCCAGCCAAGTGCTGGGTAGAGAGAGAGAATGCGATTACAGGTATCTGTGAGAGGTTCAGTTAAGATGGGGATAATGTTTTAAATAAAATTCAGCAGGAAGTCCATCATCCCCAGGAGATTTGCTAGATTTGAGATTTGTAATAGTGTTTCTAATTTCCTGGGAAGTGAAGGGGGCTTCCATGAGGTCACGATGATCTAATCTTAATTTCCAAAGGGAAGGAATAGATTCGAGAAAAGTGGAATAGAGTCAGTAGCTGCATTTTGGGAGCTATAAAGCTCAGAGAAGAATTTAGTGAAAGAGGGTAATATCTTCTGTGAATTAGATGTGAAAATGCCTTTCTAGGTCCTAATGAGGTCCCTAAAATTAGAGGAAACTTTTTGTCTAACCTTCCAAGAAAGCATTCTTAGAGTTTTGGGTGTATTGTACCAATATTGCTGCTTGAGAGATAGAAGATTACTTTGTATTTTCCTTACCACAAGAATGTCCATTTTTTTCCTTTTGGCTATGAGTTGATGATAAACCTTAGTGCTACCTGTGGTTTTGAGTTTCTGCTCTAAGGAATGGATATTAGATAGCAATTCTCATCTTGTTTTGTCTTTTTCCTTCTTATAGAAAGAAGCAAGTGAAATGATCCTCCTATAAATGACAGCCTTCATCGCATCCCAGAATACTTTCAAGCGCGCTTATTTCTGTAACATGATGGTTTCTTAGAAAAAGAGCAGGTGACCAGCTCTATAAATTTGAGAAATAAATAAATATACTGCTCCCCCCCCCCCTTATTTACAACCATTGGCAAGTAATAAATCCATCTGGCCAGGGGATGTTTATGCTACAGCCTGGCTGGTACCACTTTCAAGTCGCCTCTCCCACAGGTTCACACAGACAACACTTATCTTATGCGAGAGAAGTGTGAGAAAGGAGATGTTTTTAATAGCCTAAATTCCTTAGTAATAAAAAAAACAGTGTTTAGCAACCTTTGAACCCGTGACTCAAGTATGCATCTGTAATGTAACCTTTGAAGAGATCCTATATTACTCCCAAGGCTTGTGTCCTTCTGAGTTTATAAGAAAAAAACAGCTTTGATTTAAAATAAAAGACTACTTATTGAGAAATATCGGCGCTTGACAAATACATGCTGAGGCCTTTCACCATATTGTTTGGTTGCAAAAGAGTACTGAATCTCTTTTTCAATTTCTGTGGGAAAAGAATGATTTAATAAAAGATGTATTAATTTTCCAGCTCAATTCCTTATAATGATATGAAAGAAGGGCGGCGTTCACACCGAACCCACGCATGATCAAATCAGATCTGATAACCTATGGATGAAGAGGGGATTGAACGAATAAGGCCTTTAGTAAGCAGAATGTAATCTATGCATGTGTGTATATTGTGGCGTGATGAATAATATGAGTAATCCCGTTCATTGGGATGATGCAAATGCCAGTTGTCGCAAAGGCCAGAAGAAAGAAGCTTGTCAAGGGGGGTAACCCTGAGGGAGCGAGACTCAGAAAGACTCATATAAGGGAACGATCTATCTAAGGAGGGATTGATAATGAAATTTAAGTCACCCCCCAGAATGCTCTTACCTTGACTAAAGAAAGAAGTTCAGAGAACACTTCACAAACACAATTAATTTGCTCAGCATTGGGTGCGTAAATAGATGTAAGTGTGATCCAAGAATCCTGAAGCTTACCTTTTAAGAAAATGAAGCGACCCCGGGGCTCAGATTTAATATGAGTGTTTTGTAGCTTAATGTTAGCAGAAAGAAGAACTGCTGCATGCCTCAATTTGGACGAGCCAGGAGCAGAGTATTGGGTAGGGAACCATTTGGAAAGCAAAATCTGAGAGTGTTTATCGGAGATGTGGGTCTCCTGTAAAAGTACCATCGGAATGTAATTTGATAATGCCAAATGTTACATGTTTTCATTTGGTGATGTTGTTAGGAAAGGAAAGGAAAGGAAAGGTCCCCTGTCATTTCCGACTCTGGGGTGACGCTACTTTCACAACGTTTTCTCGGCAGACTTTTTACGGGCTGGTTTGCCATTGCCTTTCAAAGTTGTTAAGGCCTCGACAACTGAGAGAGACTAATCTTAAATTATTAGCATTGGGAGGATACAGAGAAGGAGAAGCTAAAACAGTGAGAAAAGAGAGCGAGAGAGAGATGGGGCATTGAAAATGTGAATATGTGGCAAAAGGAAGTTAAAAGGAGTAGGGGAGCACAAGAGAAACAGCAAAGAGCAAATTTACAGGTCAATCTAAGAAAAATTTCAAAATAACAAAGATCAGAATATGGGGGGGGGGGTGTAATAGGCAATATATAGTGCCTATAGTGAGAGCCAGTTTGATGTAGTGGTTAAGTGCACAGATTCTTTTCTGGGAGAACCAGAGTTGATTCCACACTCCTGCACTTGCACCTGCTGGAATGGCTTTTGCCAGCCATAGCTTTCGCAGGAGTTGTCCTTGAAAGGGCAGCTTCTGTGAGAGCTCTCTCAGCCCCACCTACTTCACAGGGTGTGTGTTGTGGGAAAGGAAGGCAAAGGAGATTGTGACCGCTCTGAAACTCTGAGATTCAGGGAGAAGGGTGGGGTATAAATCTGCGACCTTCTCAGAGAAAGGGAAAGGGCGAGGATAAACTCAAAAAATGTGACCTCTAGAAGGAGCCAGAACTTTAAGAGTGAAGATATCACTAAGGGCCAATTTATTATCAGTGTTAGAAGGGAAACGAGGTACAGGAAATTATACAACAAGGAAAAGCCATGCAAATATAAAGGTTGGATATCATGACATATAGGAAAACAATTAAAAAGCGATCGAGCTGATCTGTAGCAATAAAGAATTCATTAGAAGCAGTAAAGTGCAAATATAGTGCCAGTTAAGTCCAAAATGGAGCCTATAAAAGCTAAGATGAGCAGTGAAACACAGTGCGGTGCTAACAGTGCATCATGTCATGGGCTGGCATCGGAGCCTATAGCTGGCCCTTTGAGTACTCAGGAGGTTGACAGCCTGCCGCCCCCCCACCCCCACCCAGCAGCAGAGGAGGAGGAGGAGGGGCAAGCAGCACAGCTGCAAAAGGGAGCCTGGCTGACTCTCCCCCACCTGCAGTCCAATGAACGGAACGGCTACGCTGGGACTCAGCAGCCCAGAGAAGGGAAGCACGCCAAAGGGGAAGGCGGTCCCTTAGCCCTGAGTATTAGCCGAAGCTTTACGACTGTTAATTGAAGCACTGCGAGAGGGACATTTGGCCTCTGCTTGGGGCTAGGGCCCTCTGTGGAAGCAACGCATCCATCTTGTGACGTGCATCCGTCCACCCCGACTGGCTTTGAAACATAACCTTTCGGCTCCTGGACGTCTGGTTACGAATGACTTTGCTCTCGGTTTGTGTTTTGGACATTGCTCTCTATTGGTTCCTGTTCTGCTTTGTTGGTTCTGACCTCTGACTGGATTTGGACTCTGTGCTTTGGACTTGCCCTGGTGGTTCCTCTCTGCTTTCCAACCCATAGCCCAGCTGGGATTTGGTCCCTTCCCCTTCCTGCACCCCACACATAACAATAAACAGCAAACATGCCAGCATGGTAAGGAACACTTAAAGTTTGGTTGTGCAACCAAGAAACCTCAAGACTTAGTTGGAGGGAACCTACGAGTCTTGGTGAAGAGAAGAACAGAATTGCATCCCACAATATAGTGTTTGGTAGGCACAATGCTTTGGACAGGAACAGATTAAGTAGAACAGAAGTCATAGTCAAAGATAGAAAAGGAAGACAGTATACTGCATGTGAGGCGACGACAATATAATGCTATAAATGTTAAGATGTGCCAAGAGATTAAGAATGGAAGAGAAGAAGCAACGTTCAATGTAGGTATAACGTACTGAATCAGTGTCAAAGACCTAGTTAGTAACGCAGAGACCACAGTGAGCATTAAAAGACAAGCCAAACCATGTAGGGCAGGTAGCGTAAGATTGTTCTGAACAGCGTGGTTGGAGGGGAATGGGAACAAAGAGAGACGTAGACCTGGTGGAATAACACACAAACTGGAATAACCATAAAGAAAGAAAAATAGTAAAAAAAAGAGAAAAAACAAATGTTAAAAATAAAACAAAGGAACAATGAACCAACGTTATTGTGGGTATTTCAGAAAGTTGGTGGAATGAGCAGAATCAGTGGGACACAGTGATTCCTGGGTATAAATTATATAGGAAGGATAGGGAGGGAAGGGTTGGAGGTGGGGTGGCTCTGTATGTCAGAGTGGGTATACAGTCCCATAAGACTGAGGTGGTCTGAGAATTAGATTCCCTTCTAGAAATGCTTTGGGTTGAAATAGTGGGCCTAAAAGGAAATTTAACTATGAGAGTTCGTTATCACCCACCGGATCAAAAGATAGAGGCTGATTATAATATGATAAAAGAATTAAAGATAGCGGCTAAATGTAAAAACTGTATAATCACAGGTGATTTTAACTATCCCACAATGGTTGGGTCAATATGGCTATTTTATTTATTTATTTATTTATTTATTTATTTATTTATTTATTTATTTATTTATTTATTTATTTATTTATATTTGAACTTATATCCCGCCCTTCTCACCGAAGTGTCTCAGGGCGGCTTACAACATTGTAATTTTACATAGATTCAATTTAAAAACATTTACATAATACAGTTAAAACCATAGTTAATAAAACAGAAGTACAATCCTAGAAGCTCAGATAAAATATATACCACAAGTCAGGAAAGACACAAATAGGTCCAAAAAAAAAAGGCTGCATGGGTAACAAACAAAGTAATGGAGGATGTAAGAGGTAAGAAGGATTCCTTTAAGCGGTGGAAAGCTAGTCCAAGTGAGGTTAATAAAAGGGAACAGAGACTGTGGCAAATCAAATGTAAGACTGTGATCAGGCAGGCAAAAAGGGACTACGAGGAGCATATTGCAAAAAACATAAAGACCAACAATAAACTTTCTTCAAATACATTAGAAACAGGAAACCAGTCAGGGAGGCAGTGGGGCCCTTGGATTACCATGGGGTCAAAGGATTACTGAAGGAGGACAGGGAAACGGATGAGAAGCTGGATGCATTTTTTGCCTCTGTCTTCACTGTGGAAGATGAGAAGTGTTTGCCCACTCCAGAACCACTAATTTTGGGAGGGGTGACCTGAGTCAGATTGAGGTGGTAAACGAAGAGGTCCTACAACTGATGGACAAATTAAAAACTGATAAGTCACCAGGCCCGGATGGCATACATCCAAGAACTCAAAGGTGAACTTGTGGATTTCCTGACAAAAATAAGTAATCTTTCATTGAAATCTGCCTCCGTTCTCGAGGACTGGAAGGTAGCAAATGTCACTCCCATCTTTAAAAAGGGTTCCAGAGGACATCCAGGAAATTACAGGCCGGTTAGTCTGACTTCAATACCGGAAAAGTTGTTGGAAACCATTATCAAAGAGAGAATGAGTAGGCACATTGATGAACAAAAGTTATTGAGGAAACTCAGCATGGGTTCTCTAAGGGAAGATTTTGTCTCACTAACCTGTTAGAGTTCTTTGAGGGGGTGAACAAACATGTGGACAAAGGGGACCCAATAAATGTTTACCTTGACTTCCAGAAAGCTTTTGATAAAGTTTCTCATCAAAGGCTCCTTCGTAAGCTCGAGAGTCATGGAGTAAAAGGACAAGTGCTCTTGTGGATCAAAACCTGGCTAATTGATAGGAAACAGAGAGTGAATATAAATGGGCAATTTTCTCAGTGGAGGATGGTAAGCAGTGGCGTGCCGCAGGGTTCAGTACTGGGTCCGATGCTTTTTAGCTTGTTCATTAATTATTTAGAGTTGGGAGTAAGCAGTGAAGTGGCCAAGTTTGCGGATGACGCTAAATTGTTCAGGGTGGTGAGAACCAGAGAGGATTGTGAGGCACTCCAAAGGGATCTGTCGAGGCTCGGCAAGTGCGCGTCAATGTGGCAGAGGAGGTTCAATGTACCCAAGTGCAAAGTGATGCACGTTGGAGCCAAATATCCTAACTATAAATACAAGTTGATGGGGTGTGAACCGGCAGACTGCCCAAGAGAGAGATCTTGGGGTCATGGTAGGTAACTCACTGAAAACGTCGAGACAGTGTGCGATTGCAATAAAAAAGGCCAACGTCATGCTTGGAATTATTAGGAAGGGAATTAAGAACATAAGAACGTACGAGAAGCCATGTTGGATCAGGCCAATGGCCCATCCAGTCCAACGCTCTGTGTCACACAGTGGTCAAAAAAAGGAGGTTCACAAGTGGGACTAGAAGTCCTTCCACTTTGCCCCTCCTCCACAAGCACCAAGAATACAGAGCATCAGTGCCCCAGACGCTTCCAATAATATTCTGTGGCTAATAGCCACTGATGGACCTCTGCTCCATATTTTTATCCAAACCCCTCTTGAAGCTAGCTACGCTTGTACCGCCACCACATCCTGTGGCAGTGAATTCCACATGTTAATCACCGTTTGGGTGAAGAAGTATTTCCTTTTATCCGTTCTAACCCTACTGCTCAGCAATTTCATTGAATGCCCACGAGTTCTTGTATTGTGAGAAAGGGAGAAAAGTACTTCTTTCTGTCCCACTAGAAATGTTTTAAGACATTCTGTTCCTCTCAGTCTGGACCAAGTCCGCTTCTTGTGCACACAGTTTCTTCAGCCTGACTAGCGTCAATTCCCTAGGCTAAGGAGTCTTCTCCAGGAGATCTCGGAGAAGGAAACAGTACAACCAGGTGAATGAGGACGGGACGTTGGAAGACGTCTCTCTGGTGTTGTGGGCCTGACAGCAGATAAGCGCCAGTGAGTATTAGTCTAGGGAAATAGCCAACTACGAGCGTGCTAGTGTAGGGAGATAGGCAAATTGCCTCTCTGGTGCTTGGGAAAGGAAAAGGGAGGAAGGACGCTGCCTCTCTTTAGAGCAGACTAACTCCAGAGCGTGCACGGAGTGTAAAACCTGGCCTTCCCCAAAGAAAGGGGAAACTTCTTCCACAGAGACCTGGGTGAAGAGTCATGTAGCATCACAGCCTGTACCCAATCCAAGGGCATGACAAGTACCCAGCATCCTCTTTCTTTTCTGCTAAAGGAAGTGGGGTGAGAGAGGTGTGGCTGGAGGTTGTGCTTGTGGGGAGGGGGGAGAGCCTTGAAGAGTTAGCTTCACACTCTTTCTTTTTCAATATCTTCTTTGATTTTTGTATTATCGTCCTCTCTAGTGGCTTATAGATCCTTATTATAGATCCTTATTAGAATATTTTATTTATACAGATTATATTATTGCTTCCCTGACAACAGGGGGGACGTGGATGTGAACACCAAGAGGGAGCCAGAGAAGCAGCTGAGGTGTGTCTCCCCCCCCCCTCCCCTCCGCCTGGTGCAGAGAATTTCTGAAGTGCCTGTGGAGAAAGAGGCAGGTCATGGACACAGCACTGGTCATCTTCTGGCGTGAGCCTTTGGGGCTCAGGGCTTGTGGGACTTCTCCCGCCATGACTGTGGGGCAGAGTGGCTAGAGGCTTTCTTCTCTTGTTGCCCCAAATTCAGGTTTGCTCATTGTAATTTCGTTAAAGCTCCCACTCTGACCCCATTGTTTCCCTCACCTTTCAGGAGATGATATTCAAGTGTGTTCCAGTTTCAAAGGGGCGTCCACAATTCTGTGACCACGAAACTGGCCCTTTAAAAGGGTTGTTGTTGTTCAGTCACACAGTCAAATCAGACTCTTCGCGACCCGATGGACCAAGCCACACCAGGCCCTCCCGTCTTCCACCATCCTCCAAAGTCTGCTCAAATTCATGTTAGTTACATCAGTAACGCTGTCCAGCCATCTCCTCTTCTGCCGTCTCCTTCTTCTTTTGTCTTCTGTCTTCCCCAGCATCAGGGGCTTCTCCAGTGAGTGCTCCCTTCTCATTTGGTGGCCAAAATATTTGAGCTTCAGCTTCAGCATCTGACCTTCCAGGGAACAGTCAGGGTTGATTTCCCTTAGGACTGAGGGATTTGATCTCAAGACCCTTCTCCAGCACCACAGCTTGAAAGCATCTATTCCTTATGGTCCAACTCTCACAGCCATGCATTATTACTGGGAATACTATTGCTTTGACTATACAGACTTTTGTTGGCAGGGTGATGGCTCTACTTATTATTATACTGCCCAGGTTTGCCATAGCTATCCTCCCAAGGAGCAAACGTCTTTTAATTTCATGGCTGCAGTCACCGTCTGCAGTGCTCTTGGATCTCGGGAATGTGAAGTCTGTTACTACTTCCATGTCTTCCCCTTCTATTTGCCAAGGAGTGATGGGGCCAGATGTTTTTTTGACGTTGAGTGTCAAGCCTACTTTTGCGCTCTCCTATTTCATCCTCCACAAGAGGTTCTTTTTTGCTGACTGTAAGGAGCTTCTCCATCTTTGACTGCAGCGTATATAATCAATCTGATTCCTGTGTTGCCCAGCAGGTGATGTCCATGTGTAGAGTCGCCTTTTAGGTTGTTGGAAGAGGGTGTTTGCTATGACCAGCTTGTTCTCTTGACAAAACTCTTTTAGCTTTTGCTTGGCTACGTTCTGTTCTCCACGGTCAAACTTGTCTGTTGTCCCGGTTACCTTTTGACTTCCAACTTTGGCATTCCGGTCCCCTATGATGATCATAGGCTTTGATTTGTTCTAGTACACTACAGTACAGTATGGTATACAGAGGTGGTGGTTATTTTTTAAAAATAGAGGAGGGAGCAAAAAAGTCCCTAAACTTTATGTCCAACCGATGGAGGTTGCTTCTAGCCCGAGGAGAGATGATTTGCTCCATACCTTCAGATTCCAGGAAGTCACTTTCTCTCTCTGTACAGAGAGAGTACCCAGCACGTTTAGACAACCCCGCAAAACCTCACCTGTGTAAGGAATTCTGTTTGAAATCCTATTTCTTTATCTCAAACAGTTCGATGGATCGCTGGATCAAATAATCATTGAGAGGCATTTAATATGAAAGCAAAAAATATATTTATTACTACAGGGAAAGGGCACTGGGAGGTGAAAATAACAAACACTAAAGAACTACATCCTCACACTAGAAGGCCACATGCTTAATGGAGAACATCTCCTCCTTCTTCTTGACCTCTCTGCCTGAACAAAGGAAGTCATCTGCCTAACTGACCAAAAAAACAAAACAGGTTTTCCCACTTCTAGATCTTGATTGACAGCAGTCAGTATCTTCTTCTCAGGTCATGCAGACAATAGGGAATCAGGCACAGTGTTAACCCCATAATGACTGGAACTTTAGAACATTGCAACTTTAGAACATACAGAACAGATACATATTTCCAAAAACCTGAAGGGCTCCAGCCAATTTCCCCCTCAGTTGCCTGGTGTGGCTGATCAAAGGGGCAGCAAATTGGGGGCAAGCCAGGAACCATCCAGAAGCCTGAGCTCCAGGCAAGCTGCAAGGCCTGCTCCTCGCCTCTGCTCTCTTCTAGCTTCCAACACCTACAAGGCCATGTTTGGAAGGGGGAAATGCTGAGTAGCCCCTGTGTCCCAGGAAGACCCCCCTCAACGGCAGCAGCTTGCAGGAGAGATGCTCCAGACTCCTGTGGAATGGCAGACCAGGAGGGGAGGTGGAACCAACAAAACTGCAGAGAAGGGAGCCCAGACCGAGGGAGGAAGAACTGGCAGCCACCGCTTTCCTGCTGCCTGGCTAGTGCCAGCAAGGGTGGCTCTTTGACTGCCCAGCTCCACATGTGCCCAGGTCCTGGCAGTGGAATGGAGCATTACAGCAAGGGAGGGGAGCAAAGTCATGGGCCACCCAGGGCACCCAAAAGGCCTTCATCCGGCTCTGCCTCTGAACCACTGACCTTTTCAAGAAGCATCATCTTGGGGACTGTGCTACAGCAGGCTGGTGCTCCTGGCAAGCGGTCAAGCAACCGAAGGACAGGAGGAGAAGTTCCTGCATGGGAACCAAGGTTCCCAACCTCCAGACAAAGACTAGAGTTCTCCTGGAATGGCTGCTTGGAGGATGGACTCTGGCATCGCACCCTGCTGAGGTCCCCCCAAGTCCTCGGGGGCAAGAGGGAGGGACATCACCCACAAGACCACCTGGACGGCCTCCAAGAGAAGTGCACCTATCCTACCATAAGCTATTGAGGGGTCCAGCAAGACTGACAGAGAAGCATTCTTCCAGGAGACCCTCCATCCCAGCCACTAAAGCAGGCTTCTGAATCTTATCACCAGTCTGGAAGCTGCACAGAAAGGGTGAAGGGGAAGGGACCTTGAGAGGGGGAAGGAAACACGAACCCCTACATTCTGCATGTCCCTGTATTCTCCATGGTCTCTCCCTAATTTCCACAGGATGCAGGAAACCGAAACCCCCAGAGGCCACTTGCAGCCCCTGGTCGCTCCTTCTGCATGTCATGATGACATCCGCTTTCCCCATCCCCCAAGGTGCTGCTCCAAGGTGTCTTCTTGTCTCTTCCTCACCGGCTGCAGGGTTACCATGGGGATGGAAGGAAACATCTGACCTCATAATGGTTCTGTTGGCAATCCTGCCTCACAGTGCTTATCTTGGCCAGTCCTTTGCGAGCAACTGGTTATCCAGAAGCGTTTTAAAGGACTCTGTGTGGAGTGGTGTGATGGCAGGTAGGAAATTCTTAAAACGACATCTCCCCGTTCTCTGTTTCCCAGTCTAGTCAGCAGAGGCCATCTTGAGTGGCTGCCGGTGGCAGGTGAAAGAAGGCGAAACAATTTTAAGGAGAGACTATGGCCGAGAGAAGAGAAAAAACATTAAGAATGCAGCTTGAGAGACAGAAGCAAAACAAGTCACAACAGTGAAGTCAAGGGCACTTAGTTGAGGGACTGCAAAGGCTCACTGGATGGATTCCAGTGGGACTTTTAGGCAGGTCCACGTTTGCCCAGTGTATCTTATGTAATTCTTTAAAATGTAAATGATGACAATGGTTAGAGACCACACATGAAGAGGGGTTGGGGGTGAAGGAGCAAGAGAAAGGTTAGGCTCAAGGACGTTATACGCCAAAGATGGCTTTGCCTCATCTTTATACATGGAAGGTTAGTTTCCCTTTCCTTTGAGCAGGAATGGGTGCTGTTGGGGCACTGATTCTCTGAGAGAAACCCACACAGCCCCAAGCAGCTGCTGGCCTTGGAAGAAAGCCCTGGAGAGTGAACCCCTGGAGAGCACCTGCCATAGCACGAGGGTTTAGCCTAAGGGGCCCGTGATAGATTCTGCCAGAGGAAGGATTCCTAAGAAAGGAGGGTTTTTCAGCTGTGGGCTGGAAGAACAGACAGGCTTAGCTTGATATGCTTTGAGCAAATGGAGAGTAGCAGCAAGATCTCCAGGTGGGTAGCAGCATCACAATCTCTATGTGTAGAAATAAGCTCTCAAGCGCATCACCATGCTAGGCACGTGGAAGGGGCAAGCAGCTCACCCTGGAGAACAGGAGGGAGGGAGCATGGATTGCCCCCAGGAAAACACCAGAGGGTTCTTTAGATAGCTCTTTCCATGAACCACATGAGCACCCACCAAGGAGATGGTGTCGCCCAGTGGCTATGACCTAAGCCCTGAACAGGGCGTTTGGGGTCCAGATCTGGCCAGACCCAGGAAGCCATTTTTAGCTCAACCTCCACAGGGGCTTCACAATATGAGTGGGCTCTGACAAGGCCCTTGTAGGGACTGCTGAGAGCCAGTATGCCAGCACTCCAACGCGCAGAGAGTTCAGGCAGCTTGGGGTTGATCTGGGAGCTGCCTGTGGCTTATGGTTGTTGGAAGGTTCATAAGCTGAATGCCGCATCCATTTCTTTTTTTGCGGAACATTCTAGAGAACGGGTTGAGGCGTCGCCTGTCGGCAGGGCAGGTCGCCCAAAGGAGCCCACAGCCGCCCCAGGGAACATCTGGGCAGCAGAGGCTTCCCTCCATCTTACGGCGAGGGACGAGGCCTCGCACAACCAAACACGTCACCTTCGCATTGGACGAGGAGCCAGAGTCGGAGACGGAGCTGCCTTTCTACCAGCCTCCGGAACTGGTAGCAGCAGGATTCTTTCCCCCAGTGGAAGACACCCCGCTCGTCGCCCGAATCAACCGGGGCTTTAGAGGGCAGAACACCTCCCTCAAGCCCAGGCAGGGGGTCCCCCTGAGGGGGTCCCGGAGGCTGGTGGTGTCCAACATCGACCCTCTGCCACCCATAAATATCAACTTCCGGAGATGAGCCAGGTGAGGTTCCACCCCTGAGGGGGAGATTGAAACAGAAGGCCCAAAGGAGCCCCAGCTGAGGCACATCTCTCCCGTTTCTTGTGGCATTGCCCCTGTTCCTTCCCCCTCAGTGTTTTTCTTCTGAGGTCTACTGGATTAAGAAAATTTGGGATTTCCAAAAAATGTTGGATCCGAATGCTTTACCTCTATTGGGATCCATGTTTCCTCCCCCCTCCCCTGGGAAACCTGCATTTTTTGCAGCTCTAATAGACCTGAACAAAAACAATGCATGCATTCTCCCCCCCCCCCGCCCCCCACACACAAACTTAGTTGTATCAGTCACTGGCAGCAGCTCTTCCAGGTCTCCTCCAGCCCTGCTCCCCATTGAGATTTGGAGGTGTGACCTGGGGAATGAACATGGGGCCTCCTGCATGGAAAGCGTGTTCTCTGCCTCTGTGCATCAAAAATGTCTTCAACATTCTGTCAATCTCTTAGCAAGACCAAGACACAAAAGCTAGTGGTTGTTCAGGCTAGAGCTCGTTAAGCAGTAGGGAGGGGCTCATTCCAGTGGATGGAAGTCCTTCCCACACTACAGGACGCAACTGCCTTGCCTGCCGGCTGGGACAGGCTTTCTTGTCAGGCTTCCCTCTTGTGGTGGCCGAGCCACACCCTGGTGCTGCGTGGACTCAGTTGTGCCGCGATTTGCCAAGTGCAGTTGGCAGGTGACACCTTACTTCATCCACTTGACCCCCAAGCGAACAGGGATCATTTCCCCAGTGCTGCTCTTAGGGTTGTATTGAGCCCTTCGCATGGAAGGAAACCTCCACCTGCACGTACTCTTTTTCGAAGCAAAGAGATGAAGCTAGATGTTACACAACAGCAGCAGTAACATTTCTTTCCATTTATCTTGCAGTTTCCTTGGACACTCAGGATGCTGTGGTGGTGTTTCAGCCTCATCTCATCACATCAGAGGAAATCAAAAACCAAATCGAAGCTGTAGGTTTCAAGGCATCTATAAAAAAACAGCCGAAGCCTCTCAGACTGGGTGCTATTGATGTGCAGCGACTAAAGAACACACCTGCCAAATCCTCAGAAGGAGTTCTGCAGGAACACCCAGAGCATGTGCACTGCTTAGAGACTGCTAAATTCAAAGTTGATGGCATGCACTGTCATTCATGCGTCCTCAATATCCAGAGCACCATATCAGCACTCCCCTCAGTAACTAGCATAGCAGTTTCTTTAGAGGACAAGTCTGCTGTTGTGAAGTATAATCCCAGCCTAATCACCCTCGGTGCACTAAGAAGAGCCATAGAATCTGTGTCGCTGGGGACTTTCAAGGTCAGCCTTCTTGATATACCTGAAAACTCTGAACTCTTGAATGTGCCCCAGTCTCCAGTGAAGTCTCCTCGGAGCACCATGCATCCCCTGACGACCGTCACGGTGATAAATGTAGAGGGAATGACCTGCAATTCCTGTGTGAAGTCAATTGAAGGCGTAATTTTCCCAAAACCAGGTGTGAATCGGTATGTGTGCCACCTCTGCATCATAATGGGACTATAGAATACGATCCCACGCTCACCTCACCAGAGGACATGGGCTTTGATGCATCCTTGACAGGTAATATCATCTGCAGATGAGTCTGGCAACTGATTACCTTGATTTTTGCAAATGAATCAGAAGCATCTGGTTGAATCCCATTCCAGGGGACTTCTTATGAGCCATCTGGCCAAGTTTGAGACTCAGTCCTAGCATTTCGAGTTGGCTCTGTTGATGCCAGGCCCTCTTGTAGAACTTCCTGGTATGGATCTTCTTCAGTGTCTCCTTTCCTTGCCAGAAAGTTTTATCTGCAGCTTCCAGAGCACATAACCCCTTGCTACAGTGTGGGATTGGAAGTGCAATTCATACGTATAATTTCTGCTGCCCTGCGGCTGTTTTGGCACGTGGAAAGGGGGTGGGGCAGGGAGCACCTCTTCTCGTGGTGCTGCAGATCAGGCCCTCACAGCATTTTTAAGTCCTTAATTTGGGGCTCTAAATGGTGACCACGTCTCTGTGTCAGACACGAGGAAGCCATCTCATACAGCTGAGCCTTGCTTCCTCACTTGAGAGATTGCGGGAATTACCGGCACCAGAGGTACTGGGGAGGTAACAGAGGCAGAAATTTGCGCTGGTTGTCCCTAAGCTCCAACTTGTCCATAGGAACAGTATACAAAACGGGTGTGCCAGCTGCTCTAGCAGGGTAGACTGTGCAAGTATCCTTTCCCTGTTCCCTTAATCTGATTTATATTGAGCAGAAGAGCAACAGTGCTCTCTGTTTATGTTCCCGTATTTCTTATATATAAGCCACTCTTCTACCACAGTGCTTGAAGCAGCGTATAAATCAAAACAGTACGATAAAACAGTTGTATGGTCAAAACAATGAAGTCAACACAAGCAATCTTTGTTTTGGATAATGGCCGTCTCTGTTTTCTCAGCCTCACTATTAATGCTCATAAAGTTATTCTTGAAGGCGTCTGTTCAGCAAACAGTAAAATGTGTGTTGTTCACAGGTGAGAGGAATGACATGTGCCTCGTGCATTCATAAAAGAGAGTCCACGCTTATGGAAAAAAGGGGTTTTTTGTACATCTCAGTGGCTCTTGCAACCAACAAAGCCCGCATTAAGTATGATCCTGAGATTGTTGGCCCTCGGGCTATTTTACAGATCATAGAGGTAAGTTGTCTTGTGAAAGCCAAAATGCCCTCAAACGAGGCTGGGGAATTGACAGGTGGGCAACTCTGGCTCAAAAGGATCTAGAATCTATGTATAAAGGATTTGACTTCCAGACATTCTTGCTAAATTTATTATGGGCACTAATTAGATAAAGCAATTGTATCTTTATTATAGAAAATTATAGAACACGCACATACAAGATAATGGACGCATATAACACACACACATACAGGCCTTATAAAAATAGAGAGAATTATACAGCGGTAACACACGACTGGACGAACAGGGTGATAATTACCGATCGTAGTCTTCAAGGAAGGCTCCAATGGCGACGTATAAGGGAGATGGGGGAAGGGACCCTCAACTGATAAGGTATCGGGGGAGTATCTAAACAGTAGGACTGGGGTACTGTAAGATGCACACCTGTAGAATGTTGGGTCAGAGGTTATAAAGTCTACCTCGACCCCTAAGGGGGTGGGAGGTTCAGGGGCGGATGACAAGGGGTCAGCATGGCTGATGGCTGGGGCTGATAGGCAAAAAACATCTGGAGAGCTACCGTTGGCCATCCCTGATATAGATGATAACTTATTAAATAGGGTAGAGTGGGCAGAAATGGGTTCTCTCTCTCTTCCAAAATACTAGACCCAAAGATCCCTGGATGGAATCTATGGAAGGTGCTGCAGGCCTTAACCAAGCCACCTTTTGAACCCTTGAGCTCTAGAGAGTTAAGAATCCTGGAGTTCTCTAGAGTTTATCATGGGAAAGGAGCCTTTCTTGCTGTGGAGTTCACTGCCAGAGGATGTAGTGATGGCCACCGGCACGGACAGCTTTAAAAGAGGACGAGACAGATTCATGGAGGATAGCTCTCTCAGTGGCAACTGAGCCATGGTGTCTAAAGGGAACCTCCATGTTCAGAGGCAATGAGCTTCTGAATCCCAGTGCTAGGAGGAAACACCCGGGGAAGGCTTTGCCTCTGTGCCCTGTTGCTGGCCCTCCAGAGGAACCGGGAGGCTACTTTGTGCTGCAGGAGGCTAGACTAGGCAGACTACTGCTCTGATCCAGGGAATCAGGTTCTTGACTCACGTTTTGCTGACCTCTGTTTTCTCCAGGTGAAGCAATGCCGGTGACTAAAAAGCCTGGCAGTACAGTCATTGCAAGTTCCATTTATCAGAATGGGTCCCTGCTGGTTTCTGCAACTCATGTTGGGACTGATACAACTTTTCCCCATATTGTCAAACTGGTGGAAGAAGCACAGTAATGAATATGGAAGTAAAGTTTCCATCTCATTTTTGCCATGATTCAGTATGGCAAATAGGTGGCTTAAATTTTAACTTGTACTTAATTCCGACTGGCATCAGCGCACACTTAATTCCTTTACCAAGTTGTTCATTAAGATGGGAGACCTGTTCACTGATTCAGCTGCTTGGTATGCTGGCAGCAGATCAATTCAGATTAGGTACACTGACAACTCCTACGAGAGCTCTGGCTGAGCCAAGGCCATTCCAGCAGCTGCAAGTGGAGGACTGGAGGATCAAACTTGGTTCTCCCAGATAAGAGTCTATTATTTAGCCACTACACCAAACTGGCTCTCTAGAGGGGCCAAGATCCCAGGCAGGCAGTATCCCCCAGCACCACCCTTTTAAAAAATCGAGGTATGACTTCCTCATCTACATTTGGGTAGATCCTTTGTGTGAACCATATCCCCAACACCACGCACACACTCACTCTCTCACAAACATCTCTTAAGTGGAGCCAGCAGAAATTTGTAATCCCATAGTGTTAAAACTATGAGTTATGGTGAATATTCTGCGATCTTTTTTTTGTTTCCTTCTCTTTATTGTTGGGTTTTATATGCTTCCCTTATGATTACGTGATGTTCCACCATGCAGAACCCATTCATTGCTGCCATGACCGTATCAGGAGAGTCGTAGAGACCGCAAAGAGTACAATGACGATTGCACAGGCTGAGCTCATGGGCCTAATGAAGTGGGCTAGAAGCCTTGGATGGGATCAGTGGCTGAGCCAGAGTATGAACCTTACCATATGAACTATTCTATTCGGGCCAATAACTGGGCTTAATCTGCAAAATATACCGGTGCTGCCTGTGTTACATTTTTATTGAGTTATGTGGTGGTGTTTAATTGTAGAGTATTAATTTTATTGTTGTATTTAAACTGTTTTTATGCCTGTAATCTGCCCTTAGCCCACATGGGGGAGGGTGGACTATAAATCCACTAAATAAATAAAATAAACCTGTGCTCCTGCAGAACAGATACCCTTGACCAGGGAGTGTGGGGGTGTTCAGAAGACTCTTACGCTGCCTCTCCAGAGGGCCTGGTCAAGGCAGGTCACATCTTAGAACAGCATTTTGGAGAAGGGTAGGATCCCCAAACCCCTTTGGGAGGTTGCTCCGCAGCTCTCTTGAGGGCTAGAGAGAGAACATTGCCTTGCATTGTCCCGGGAGGACCTCCAGCAGTCCTCCAAGGATGAGGAGGAAGCCCTTTCAATTCATGTACTCAAAAACCTGTAATTCTGTTGTGGTAAAATCTTTATTCTCGCACTGTGAACTGCCCTAGGTGTCAGCATTGGTGGAGAAGCAGGATGTGAATGCTCCATATCTTAGGATTGGGCCTTTTCCTTCACTGTTAGTTTTGTTCAGTGCATTTCGCCCAAAACTGATAAAGGGCTGCTGTCTTCTCCCCTTTGTTAGCTACAAGAAACCTCCACTGGAGAAATATGAACTGTGTGCCTCCAATCAGACGAGGCTGAAGAGCCCTTCAGAAATCTGCGTCCACGTTGGCATTGATGACACAGCACCAGTCACCCAAACTGAGTCTTATGGGTCGCATTGTCAACTACAGCCGAGCTTCGATAAACTCTCTCCTCTCAGGCAAGCGATCTCTCAGCAGCATCGTCCTCAGCGAGCCAGATAAGCATTCGGTTCTCACCGGGGGCTCCCAGGAAGAGGATGATACAGTCATCTGAAAAGACCTTCTCTACGGAGTGGGCTGGGTCTTCCCTCATTGACCGATCTCTTGGGCTGGCCTGGCTGTACTTTTTAAGTGCTATTTTCTTGGGACTGAATTGCCCACTTGAATAGAGTGCACATGCACACATCTAACTAACATGCACATGCACACATCTAACTCAAAGCATAGACTGTATCTGCACTCCTTTGCCAGTATTACCACCTGGAGCAAAAGCAGAATGCAGCCTCATGCACTGGAAGCCAAAGATGGCTTTAGCTTATCGCTTGGCTGCTCTTCAAATGGCTGTCTGATAAAGAGGTCCATATCTTGTGCAGTGCTGACTGAACAACTATTTTCATCACAGCGATATTGAGCTTAGAGGACTTGAGCTTCTCCCTCCTCTCTCTGCACACCACGATTGACCCCTGCCCTACGCCCAGAGGAAGGCAAAACACCTCCAGGATCACTGGGTCAATCTGGCCCCGAGGAAAATCCCTTCCTGAGCCCCAAGTGACGATCGGCATTACCCTGGGGTGGAACCTCACCTGGCTCTGATGTGCATCTCCGGAAATGTATATTTATGGGTGGCAGATGGTCGATGGTGGACACCACCAGCCAAATGGATGGGCTTGAGGGACGTTGTTCTGCCCTCGGAAGCCCCAAAGGATTCTGGCGATGAGCGGGGTCTCTTCCTCTGGGGGGAAGAACCCTGCTGTTATCACTTCTGGAGGCCGGTAGGCAGATGGCTCTGGCTCCGGCTCTGGCTCCTCGTCGAGTTTTAAGGTGACGTGTTTGGTTGTCCGAGGCCTCGTTCCTCAGCGTAGGATGGAGAGAAGACTCTGCTGCCTTGGGAAGGCTGTGAGCTACTTTGGGCGGCCTGGCCTGCCGACAGGAACAACGACCATCTTAACAGCCTGAAGCCCTCTTTTTTTTTTTTTGCCTTGTCTAGACCCTAGTGGTCTCTTCCAACTCTATGATTCTATGTTTTTTAAACAAAGAAATGGATGGGGCAGTCAGGTTATGAACCTTCCAGCAACCATAAGCAGCAGGCAGCTCACAGATCAGCCTCAGGCTGCCTGAACTCTCTGCATGTTGGAGAGCTGGCATTCTGGCCCTCATTCTTGGCGTAGTTTTGAGGGAAGCATCCCCCATTCAGAGGTGTCTTGGGCAGCCTGGCTGGGGGTTGGTCTCGCCTCCAATGGATGGATGGTGCAGGCAGTCTGGGTTCTCAGGATCTGGCAACCCTACACCCCCTCACCTCCTGGCAGTGAATAGGGGGACCTGGCAGCACTGCTGTGCTCGTTCCCAAGCCGACTCCCATTGGCTGCTCAGCAGTGCCGGATTAAACCCTGTGAAGGCCCCTAGGCAGTCGAAATCTTGGGGGCCCCTTGCAAATTATCTCAGAGTCTCTGAGTGCCCACCCCACCGCCCATGGTCCCCGCTGCAGGCACCTTTTCTAAAAGCCCCTTTTGCTAAACTGCGGCGGAGAGGTGGAGAGAGGCAAACTTCACGGTAATGCCAGCAGCAACCGCATCAGGTAAGTCAGGCAAAGAGCAGCTCAGTTGCTGGCTGCTCAAGCATGCTGGGGGGGGAACTGGTGGGGAGAAACTAGCCGGGGGCCCCTAAAGGTGTGCGGGCCCATAAGCCAGTGCCTACATAGCCTAATTGAGACTCGGGCTCCACTCATCAGCCAGGTGACAGGGGAAGGGATGCACCGATATTTGGTTCCTCTGCTGCTTTGAGCATACTGTTGAAATAGAAGCGAAATCTCATTTCTGTGCAGCCTGGTGGATATATGCCTGTAAAGGCGCACGGGACTCTCCCCCTGGCTGCTTTGCTGGTGTTGGGACACGGATTGGGGTGGTTTGTTTCGAGAAGTGAGATCACAGTATTCAAGTTTTCATTTATCTGCAGGCTGAGAACAATGAAAAGGAAGACGATCTCGGACTACCTTGTTGGGGCCACAGCCAAACGTGCAGCGATTGAAGATCTCCCCCCCATCATGAACCTGCAAATGGGAAATGCTGAGTTAGAATCAAGGGACTTTATCATGTGCAAGAAAAGGGGACCGAAACTCACGTGTGGCAAAAGACAGTGGAGGTAAGAGTCCTCCAAGCTATCAAAGGCTTTTTCCACGTCGAGGCTCAAAATAAGAAAGTCTAGTGTATTAAACGATGCTTAAAGATTTCCGTAAATTGTCAGATAAGTCCCGTGACGGCATGAAGTCCATTTGGTCTGTGTGAATGGATTTTGTAATAAAAGAGTTAAGACTGTTGGCAGTGATGGCTGTAAAACATTTTGCATCTTGCTTAATGAACGAAATGAGTTTGTAAGAACCAGGGAGAGTAGAATCCTTGTGTTTTTAGGGATAACAATAATGTTGGTCCCCAGCCAAGTGCTGGGTAGAGAGAGAGAATGCGATTACAGGTATCTGTGAGAGGTTCAGTTAAGATGGGGATAATGTTTTAAATAAAATTCAGCAGGAAGTCCATCATCCCCAGGAGATTTGCTAGATTTGAGATTTGTGCTTCTAATTTCCTAGGAAGTGAAGGGGGCTTCCATGAGGTCACAATGATCTAATCTTAATTTCCAAAGGGAAGGAATAGATTCGAGAAAAGAGGAATAGAGTCAGTGGCTGGATTTTGGGAGCTATAAAGCTCAGAGAAGAATTTAGTGAAAGAGGTTAATATCTTCTGTGAATTAGATGTGAAAATGCCTTTCTAGGTCCTAATGAGGTCCCTAAAATTAGAGGAAACTTTTTGTCTAACCTTCCAAGAAAGCATTCTTAGAGTTTTGGGTGTATTGTACCAATATTGCTGCTTGAGAGATAGAAGATTACTTTGTATTTTGCTTACCACAAGAATGTCCATTTTTTTCCTTTTGGCTATGAGTTGATGATAAACCTTAGTGCTACCTGTGGTTTTGAGTTTCTGCTCTAAGGAATGGATATTAGTTAGCAAGTCTCATCTTTTTTTTGTCTTTTTCCTTGTTATAGAAAGAAGCAAGTGAAATGATCCTCCCATAAATGACAGCCTTCATCGCATCCCATAATACTGTCAAGCGGGCTTATTTCTGTAACATGGTGGTTTCTTAGACAAAGAGCAGGTCACAAGCTCTATAAATTTGAGAAATAAATAAATATACTGCTCCCCCCTTATGTACAACCATTGGGCAAGTAATAAATCCATCTGGCCCAGGGATGTTTATGCTACAGCCTGGCTGGTACCACTTTCAAGTCGCCTCTCCCACAGGTTCACACAAATAAACTCTTATCTTCTGCTAGAGAAGTGTGAGAAAGGAGATGTTTTTAATAGCCTAAATTCCTTAGTAATAAAAAAGACAGTGTTTAGCAACCTTTGTACCCATGACTCAAGTATGCATCTGTAATGTAACCTTTGAAGATATCCTATATAGCAACTGTGTAACCCTGTATACGTCATTACTCCCAAGTCTTATGTCTTTGGCACAGCTTCTGAATTTCTAAGAATAAAACAGCTTTGATTTAAAACAAAAGACTGCTTATTGAGAAATATCGGTGCTTGACAAATACATGCTGAAGTTTTTCACCATATTGATTGGTTGCAAAAGAGTACTGAATCTCTGTTTCAATTTCTGTGGGAAAAGAATGATTTAATAAAAGAGATGTATTAATATTCCAGCTGAATTCCTTATAATGATATGAAAAAAGGCTGAGTTCACATCAAACCCACGCGTGATCAAATCAGATCTGATAACCTATGGATGAAGAGGGGATTGAACGAATGAGGCCTTTGGTAACCAGAATGTAATCTATGCATGTGTGTATATTGTGGCGTGATGCATAATATGAGTAATCCCGTTCATTGGGATGATGCAAATGCCAGATGTTGCAAAGGCCAGAAGAAAGAAGCTTGTCAAGTGTGGTAACCCTGAGGGAGTGAGACTCAGAAGGCCCCCTATAAGGGAACGATCTATCTAAGGAGGGATTGATAATGAAATTTAAGTCACCCCCCAGAATGCTCTCACCTTGACTAAAAGAAAGAAGTTCAGAGAACACTTCACAAAAAAAATTAATTTGGTCAGCATTGGGTGCGTAAATAGATGCAAGTGTGATCCAGGAATCCTGAATCTTAAAGTGTTTATCAGAGATGTGGGTCTCCTGTAAAAATACTGTCAAAATGTAATTTGATAATGCCTAACGTTACATGTTTTCATTTGGTGATGTTGTAAGGAAAGGAAAGGGAAAGGAAAGGGAAAGGAAAGGACAAGGAAAAGGACAAGGAAAAGGACAAGGAAAGGGAAAGGGAAGGGAAAGGGAAGGGAAGGGAAGGGAAGGGAAGGGAAGGGAAGGGAAGGGAAGGGAAAGGAAAGGAAAGGAAAGGAAAGGAAAGGAAAGGAAAGGAAAGGAAAGGAAAGGAAAGGAAAGGAAAGGAAAGGAAAGGAAAGGAAAGGAAAGGAAAGGAAAGGAAAGGAAAGGAAAGGAAAGGAAAGGAAAGGAAAGGTCCCCTGTCATTTCCGACGCTGCTTTCACAACGTTTTCATGGCAGACTTTTTACAGGCTGCTTTGCCATTGCCTTCCCCAGGTGTTAAGGCCTCAACAATAGAGAGAGACTACTCTTAAATTATTAGCATTGGGAGGATACAGAGAAGGAAAAGCTAAGAAGGTGAGAAAAGAGAGAGAGACGGGGCATTGAAAATGTAAATACATGGTAAAAGGAAGTTAAAAGGAGTAGGGGAGCACAAGAGAAACAGCAAAGAGCAAATTTACAGGTAAATCTAAGAAAAATTTCAAAATAACAAAGATCAGAATATGGGGGTGTGTAATAGGCAATATATAGTTGAACATATGAACATATGAAGCTGCCTTATACTGAATCAGACCGTTGGTACATCAAAGTCAGTCTTGTCTTCTCAGACTGGCAGCGGCTCTCCAGGGTCTCAAGCTGAGGTTTTTCACACCTATTTGCCTGGACCCTTTTTTGGAGATGCCGGGGATTGAACCTGGGACCTTCTGCTTCCTAAGCAGATGCTCTGCCACTGAGCCACCGTCCCTCCCCTAATATAGTTCCTATAGTGAGAGCCAGTTTGGTGTAGTGGTTAAGTGCACAGACTCTTTTCTGGGAGAACCGGACTTGATTCCACACTCCTGCACTTGCACCTGATGGAATGGCCTTTTGCAAGCAATATCTCTTGCAGGAGTTGTCCTTGAAAGGGCAGCTTCTGTGAGAGCTCTCTCAGCCCCACCTACTTCACAGAGTGTGTGTTGTGGGAAAGGAAGGCAAAACTCTGAAACTCTGAGATTCAGGGAGAAGGGCGGGGTATAAATCTGCGGTCTTCTTCTCAGAGAAAGGTAAAGGGTGAGGATTAATTCAAAAATGTGACCTCTATAAGGAGCCAGAACTTTAAGAGTGAAGATATTACTAAGGGCCAATTTATTATCAGTGTTAGAAGGGAAACGAGGTACAGGAGATTATAGAACAAGGAAAAGCCATCAAATAAAAGGAAAAGCCATGCAAATATAAAGGTTGGATATCATGACATATAGGAAAACAATTAAAAAGTGATCGAGCTGATCTGTAGCAATAAAGAATTCATAAGAAGCAGTAAAGTGCAAAAATAGAGCATATAAAAGCTAAGATGAGCAGTGAAACACAGTGCAGTGCTAACAGTGCAGGATGTCATGGGCTGGCATCGGAGCCTATAGCCGGTCCTTCGAGTGCTCAGGAGGTTGACGGCCTGCAGCCGCCCGCTCCCCCCCCCCCCCGACCCAGCAGCAGAGGAGGAGGGGCAAGCAGCACAGCTGCAAAAGGGAGCCCGGCTGACTCTCCCCCACCTGCAGTCCAATGAACGGAACGGCTACGCTGGGACTCAGCAGCCCAGAGAAGGGAAGCATGCCAAGGGGAAGGCGGTCCATTAGCCCTGAGTATTAGCTGAAGCTTTACAACTTTTAATTGAAGCACTGCGGGAGGGACATTTCACCTCTGCTTGGGCTAGGGCCCTCTGTGGAAGCAACGCATCCATCTTGTGACGTGCGTCCACCCCGACTGGCTTTGAAACATAACCTTTCGGCTCCTGGTCTTCTGGCTACGAATGACTCTGCTCTCGGTTTGTGTTTTGGACATTGCTCTCTATTGGTTCCTGTTCTGCTTTGTTGGTTCTGACCTCTGACTGGATTTGGACTCTGTGCTTTGGACTTGCCCTGGTGGTTCCTCTCTGCTTTCCAACCCATAGCCCAGCTGAGATTTGGTCCCTTCCCCTTCCTGCACCCCACACATAACAATAAACAGCAAACATGCCAGCATGGTAAGGAACACTTAAAGTTTGGTTGTGCAACCAAGAAACCTCAAGACTTAGTTGGAGGGATCCTACGAGTCTTGGTGAAGAGAAGAACGGAATTGCATCCCACAATATAGTATTTGGTAGGCACAATGCTTTGGACAGGAACAGATTAAGTAGAACAGAAGTCATAGTCAAAGATAGAAAAGGAAGACAGTATACTGCATGTGAGGCAACGACAATATAATGCTATAAATGTTAAGATGTGCCAAGAGATTAAGAATGGAAGAGAAGAAGCAACGTTCAATGTAGGTATAATGTAGTGAATCAATGTCAAAGACCTAGTTAATAACGCAGAGACCACAGTGAGCATTAAAAGACAAGCCAAACCATGTAGGGCAGGTAGAGTAGGATTGTTCGGAGCAGCGTGTTTGGAGGGGAATGGGGACAAAGAGAGACGTAGACCTGGTGGAATAACACACAAACTGGAATAACCATAAGGAAAGAAAAATAGTAAAAAAAAAAAGAGAGAAGAACAAATGTTAAAAATAAAACAAAGGAACAATGAACCAACGGTATTGTGGGTATTTCAGAAAGCTGGTGGAATGAGCAGAATCAGTGGGACACAGTGATTCCTGGGTATGAATTATATCGGAAGGATAGGGAGGGAAGGGTTGGAGGTGGGGTGGCTCTGTATGTCAGAGTGGGTATACAGTCCCATAAGACTGAGGAGGTCTGAGAATTAGATTCCCTTCTAGAAATGCTTTGGGTTGAAATAGCGGGCCTAAAAGGAAATTTAACTATGGGAGTTTGTTAGCACCCAACCGGATCAAAAGATAGAGGCTAGTTATAATATGATAAAAGAATTAAAGATAGCGGCTAAATGTAAAAACTGTGTCATCATAGGTGATTTTAACTATCCCACATTGGTTGGGTCAATATGGCTATTTTAAAGTACAATCCTAGAAGCTCAGATAAAATATATATCACAAGTCAGGAATAACACAAATAGGTCCAAAAAAAAAAAAAAGCCTGCGTGGGTAACAAACAAAGTAATGGAGGATGTAAAAGGTAAGAAGGATTCCTTTAAGTGGTGGAAAGCTAGTCCAAGTGAGGTTAATAAAAGGGAACAGAGACTGTGGCAAATCAAATGTAAGACTGTGATCAGGCAGGCAAAAAGGGACTATGAGGAGCATATTGCAAAAAACATAAAGACCAACAATAAAAATTTCTTCAAATACATTAGAAGCAGGAAACCAGTCAGGGAGGCAGTGGGGCCCTTGGATGACCAAGGGGTCAAAGGATTACTGAAGGAGGATAGGAAATGGCTGAGAAGCTGGATGCATTTTTTGCCTCCGTCTTTACCATGGAAGATGAGAAGTGTTTACCCACTCCAGAACCGCCAATTTTGGGAGGGGTGTTGAAGGACCTGAGTCAGATTGAGGTGGTGAAAGAGGAGGTCCTACAACTGATGGACAAATTAAAAACTGATTAGTCACCAGGCCCAGATGGCATACATCCAAGAGTTCTGAAAGAACTCAAAGGTGAACTTGTGGATTTCCTGAAAAAAAAGTAAACTTTCATTGAAATCTGCCTCCGTTCTCGAGGACTGGAAGGTAGCAAATGTCACTCCCATCTTTAAAAAGGGTTCCAGAGGCGATCCGGGAATTACAGGCCGGTCAGTCTGAATTCAATACCGGAAAAGTTGTTGGAAACCATTGCACCCCCAAACGGAATAACGAGGCAAACAACTGTAGTTAGGAAATGGTCCACTTTATTAACATTAAACACAAACCAGGCAAGGTGAACTAAGAGGACGAGCCCTGGGGTCACTCCTGACCCCGCCAAGTCCTACAAGGGCGAGACACCCAACCCCCGGTCCTAGCCATACCAATGTGGCTATAACCGGGCGGCAGACCAAACATGACCTTCCTTTACCCCCGCCCCGATAACCAGAAGGGGGCGCCAAAGGGAGACATGACCCCGATCCGTATTCCAGGACATTGAGCCGTAAAGCCCATCTGCCTTTCCTACGGATCGCACGCACAACACAGGTGCCAAGGCCTGGGTTCTCACCGGCAAGGTCTGAATCCCTTGCAAATTCCGCCAAGTGACCGAATTAGCTACCTAACCAAATCCACACCACTGCTGGCAGTACAAGGTAGGCGAAAAACACATCACCAATGGCCAATTCAGGTGATAGTGAAAAAATTCCTACCTGGCCCCTAATAAGGCGACCGGTATAATCCTGTACTACTGCAGGGTGTGCCTTTTTTCAGATGATTAAATCACCAGTGTCTGCACACAGCTGGGTTCTCTCTGCAAGCTTGGTCCACCACTCGTTCTGAATGTCTCGAAGCTTGCGCTGGAGGTTGCTACATGCAGCGCGAAAGATTGCTTTTTTCCGGGGACAGGAGGGCTGAGCAAGATGTGCTTGGTAGGCAGATCTCTTTTTCGCTAGTAATTCTTATATCTCTTGATTGTTCTCGTCAAACCAGTCCTTGTTCTTCCTTGTGGAGAACCTGTCGATCTTCAGAGATCGACAGGATGGTAGTTTTTAGGTGTTCCCAGAGTGCTTCTGGAGAAGGGTCTGTGGGGCAACTGGGGTCCTCAATTCTTGACTGGAGTTTTGCCTGGAAGGCAGCTTTAACTTCGGCTGACTGAAGGCTGCCAACCTGAAGCTTCCTCTGAGGGATACCTCCTCTCCTGGGTGTGGGTTTAAAGTGAAGACGGAGATTGCAGCGTACAAGACGATGATCCGTATGACATTCTGCACTGGGCATTACTCGGGTGTGTAAGACATCTCGAAGGTCTCTCTGGCGCACCAGAATTTAGTCGATAAGGTGCCAGTGCTTGGACCGTGGGTGCATCCAGGTTGTCTTCAGGCTGTTCTTCTGCTGAAAGATAGTGTTGGTGATGGTGAGCTGGTGCTCCGTGCAGAATTCTAGCAGGAGGCGCCCGTTATCATTGCAGTTGCCAATGCCGTGTTTGCCAAGTACTCCTTTCCAGGCTTCCGAGTCTTTACCTACTCTGGCATTGAAGTCGCCAAGGATGATCACCTTGTCCTCTGTAGGGGTCTTCCGTACGAGGTTGCGTAGATCAGCATAGAACTTGTTCTTTTCTGCAGGATCTGCTTGAAGGATTGGGGCATACACACTGAAGAGTGTTGCATGCTGCTTGTTTTGAAGTGGGAGGCGCATGGACATGATGCGATCTGAGTGACCTGTTGGCAGGTTTTCGAGTTTGGAGGCAATGGAGTTCCTGACCATGAAGCCAACGCCAGAAAGGCGGCTCTCAGTCTTTGACTTACCCGACCAGTAGAGGGTATAGCCAGCACCATGTTCTTGAAGACTACCTTCCTCAGGGAAACGGACCTCACTGAGAGCTGCTATGTCAATATTCAACCTGAGAAGTTCGTGGGCAACTAGAGCAGAGCGTCGTTCAGGGCGACCACTGTCTACTGTGTCAAGCATGGTTCTGATGTTCCAACACACAAGCTTAAGTCTTTGCACACTTTGTGAGGCAGGTGCATGCCTTTTCTTTGTTGTTATTTTTTGACCGCAAGTAAGGATGCCCGTTGACCATGGCTAGCCAACTGGGGTGGGGGAGACGAGCTTTGTTTAGGCCACCTTTTCTAGGCCCCTCTCCGTGTGGAGCAAGCAGTGCTGTCCCTAGATAAGGCTGCTTGGTCGTTCAGGGTGCTGCCCAAAGATGCTTTTGTCTCCAGGTCAGCATCAGGCGACCAATACCCTGAACCGCCTACATGCAGGATCGGGACTGCGGCTTCCAGTGGCATCTTTCACCTGCCGTTTCGCCCCTTGCCCATCGCTGCAGGACTTGGTGTGTTGTGGGTTGTGGATGTGGATATGCCCTTCAGGCCTGCGCAGAGGAATTTTTAGGTGAAGCACAGTGTGCGCAGTACTGGCTCCACCCTTTCACCTTGGGGTCATCTGCCATGGCCCAATAAGCCGGGACGCCGGCAGCGAGTCCTCCAGGTGGTAGGTGTTACATTAACGAGATCTATCTGCCCGGGTTTGATGTTAGAGTTTTCTTTCTCTTGGCTGGCGAGGTTGGTGAGCCCAGCCTGCCCATCCGGTTATACCGCCGGACATTCGGTCGCACCATGACGTGGCAAACTCTGTGAGAAACGGGGGGGACCAGCGGAAAGGTGTTGCCATGGATGCCGTAATGCAGGAGAGGCCATTGCAGTGACCATCTGCCAGGCATAGCCGGACAGTGACCATGCGGGGTTCACTACACCAGGAAGGAGAGGCTATGTATTGCGCATACACTTTCCCTGGGGGGGCAGGATACCCAAGAGGGAGCCAACCCTCCCCCCCCATCTTACACAAGATGTAAGTTGGTCTCTAACAAATTCCTTCCTTGGCTTCAGGTGGCAGTAAACCCAAGGTCTTTTTGGAATGATTCACAATATGTAAATGGGTCCATGAGGCGGACAAATACAAAGTGAGGGCCCAGTTATCCATTACATCTTTTGGCAATGAAGTCCAGTAATACTTGCTTCAAGTCTATACAAACGGATTTCCAAAAGGATCTCCAAATAAAGCAGAAGACTGAACTGCAGCAGAATTTAGTGAGGGAGCACCAAAAGGGTCCGTCTTGAAGGGGTTTTCAAACATGTTCTCAGCAGACTCAGTTGAACTACCTTATCACAAAAAAGAGGCACAATTATATTAAAACCCAATGGGAAGAGCTATACCATGCTACTACCTTAAAAAATTCTAATACGTTTTGGGCTATAGTCTCGGGTGCATTCAGGGCCAATGACCCATCTATGTCTGCCATTTCCTCTTATGTTTGGTTTCAGCACTTCTCAGTTCTGTTCCATCAAGATCTAACTTGTGCTGAACCATCTGATTTTCCTCTAGCCGATTTACCCGACTGGCCTCCTGTCCCTCCAGAGGAAATGAAAGAATTAATTACACAACTGAAATTAGGAAAGGCTCCAGGCCCGGATGCCATTTTCTCCGAAATCTTAAAATTAGACCCAGTCTGGTGGGCTTCTCCCCTTGCATCTCTGTTTACAGTTGTAGATCCAACTGGCGCAATTCCCTTGGCATGGTTGAATGCAATAGTGGTCCCGCTATACAAAAAAGGTGATCACACTAACCCTGCCAATTACTGGCCGATTAGCCTACTCTCCATCATTGGCAAGCTTTACTCCAAACATCTATTAGTCAAGCTCAATCTCGATGTTGCAGGAAAAAATTCTAGGCCCTGAACAGTTGGGCTTCTGTAAAGGGAAGACCACTTTAGACCACTGCATTACCCTATCCCATCTAGTCAACAAGTACACTGTGCATAATAACCAGAAATTATTTGTTGCTTGTTTAGATTTAAAAGGTGCATTTGATTCAGTTGACAGGGACCTCCTCTGGATTAAGCTAGATAAACTAAACATGGATAAAAGACTCCTTATGCTTACTAAGAGATTACACACTTCTACCACCTGCCAGATCAAATGCTCATTAGCAAGCAACCTAACATGGAAGATTGCTGCCAATAAGGGTGTCAAACAGGGTTGCATTTTGGCTCCCTTTTTATTCAATCTCTTCTTTAATGACCTGGCTATTCAGTTGTCTGGTTCTGACTGCCATAGTCCAAAACTTGGTGCATTACATGTACCCTTGTTATTCTATGCTGACGATACGGTGCTGTTGTCCTGCTCTAGAATGGGTTTAAGACGTCTGTTGTCCCATTGTGTTCTGTATTTTACTAGTAATAAGCTCCAGCTTAATTATGAGAAGTCCAAAATCTTAGTTTTCTCAAAAAAGTGAAGACTTTACAAACGGGTTATTGATGGTAAAGAGATAGAGCAAGTCAAGTATTTTAAATACTTTGGTGTTTATTTTCAATATAATGTGACTTGGTCTACCCATCGCAAGTATGCAGTGAAGATAGCTAACACCAATGCATCTGCCATAGCTCACTTTTCTATGGCAGAGGTAACCAATTTGTGCCAGCTGCCATAAAAATATTCAAAGCCAAAGCGATTCCACAACTTCTGTATGGCATCCCAATCTGGATTGGATCTTATGTAGGTGCTATCGAATGTGTCCAATCCAAATTCTTGCGTAACATTTTGGGCATGCCAAAATGTGTCCCATATGCAGTTATCTGCTTAGAAACTGGCATGTCTTTAATGGTTACTTGTGCATGGCTCATGACCTTCAAATTCTGGCTACGCTTGCACTACAGCTCTGAACCGGAAAGCTGTATCTCTCAAATGCTCTCTGAATTTAATTTGTCAAATTGGTCAGCACCAATTGAGAGAAAAATAAAAGCAACGGGTTTATCTCTAGAACTATTGTCCATGCTGTCCTTCACCACCGCAGTCCAAAAAATTAAAAACAGGTTGTTAGTTATTGAGCACCAAGACCTATACAGTCTGGCTAAGAAAACTTGTTCCTCACTGAGTTTTGAGATCTCACTTAGTACTGGGAAAATGGCCTCATATCTCTCCGTCTTGCAGGTGCCACAGCAGCACAGAGCTTTTTCCTTTGCCAGATGCAACGCCATGCCCTCTGCCATTCCTTTATGGCAGATTTAACAAGACAGCCTACTCAGTCAGATACTGTCTCTGTAAGCAAAAATGTGTGGAGTCAGTTACTCATATTCTTCTTTATTGTAATTTGTATACAGATCTTCGTCACAAGTATTTACATCCTCTTTTAGTTAACATGGTTGATTGTTCTGATGCACTTAAGGTCTATAATCTTCTGAACAATACTTCATCTAGTGTCACTGAGAAAGTGGCTAAGTTTCTTTATTCTGTTTTAAAGGCACGCCAGAGAATCTCATAGAAATACTTTATGTTTACGCTTTTCCTGATGTATATGTTTGCAATCGTTCCATTTTATCTTTTTTTAAAAACCAGTTTATTCTGATATATACCTCTATATATTATATCAATATATATGCCAATAAAGGCTAACTTGACTTGACTTCTTTTTGGCTTTTTAGAGAACCAACCTCTCTGGACATCTGTATACCCTTTTTGTCCTGTACTAGCTTTCTCAGGGAGTCTTGGTTGATCGTTGCTGCTGGTGTTGAAAATGTTATGAAAACTTGTAGGAGATATATGTTCTTCTGCTTGAAGATCCTGCAGGTACACTGATTCTGCAGAGAGAGATACACTGGACTGAAGTCTCGTGGATCCTGCTGCAGTTACAGATTGTGTTGGTTGAGGTGTGGTTATAGTGGTGCCTAGGGCTGAATTACTGCCACTGCTTGGGAATTCAACTTTCTTTGCATTCAGTTCAATTGTTTTCTTCTTAACAGTTTTTTCCATCTGATCTGAGTGGGAAAGGCTTTTCAACTTCAGAAGTGGACCAAGCAGTCACCTCTTCTATCATCGTGTGCAGACGCTCCTCTGTTACAGCATCTTCTGAGGAAGCATGAGTTGTGAAAACTGCTGCTTCTGTTTCAGAGTCTGAAACAAATCCCTTGAGGTTTTTAGGCCACTGCCCTGGGATACCTGACCACACAGCTTGTTGCTCTTTAGCTCTGGTACACTGAAGTCTTTCTTCAGAGTCATTCAGGAGTTTTATTCTCTTTTCTGGAAAGGATGAGGTGTTCTGGTCTTCTAGAGAGAGTTCATTATTTCCTTTGTTCATATTCTCTTGAAGTTTCTCCTTACAATTGTTATCTACACTTTGGTCATAATCTGGCTCACTTTCATCAAAGCTGTCAGAAGCTGGCAGTTCGTTAAAGAGGAAAGCAATTTCTAAAGAGTCATCTGGGTCTGATTTCAAGTTAGATTCCTGAAGACATTCTTTGTTTTCCTCTTGTTTAATAAAGTTTGCTTTCTGCCATGGCTCAGCTAGGAATTCAGCTGCTGGCACATTGTGTAACCAAGTTTCAATATCATCTCCTCCAGGATCATCTGGTATAGGCTGCAGAATGGGTTGCAGCTCAGCTATTGCTGTCTGTGGTAGTGAAGCCTCAGGCCTACTGCTGCTAACTATATTTATTTTTAATTTCTCCTTGTTCTTTACTGGGTGGCCAGATCGTTTCCCACTAACAGGGGCTCATCAAGTTCTTGCCAAGCCCCCATAATCCATTCCCCATGGAAGTTTTATATCTAGTGGGAACTTCTGCTCAGGCCACATCAAATGCTGGCCCATGGATGCCCTTAATCCTATACATTTGTGCTGACAGATACTGGTTCCTTAGCACCATATGGGGGTTAATCAATGTTATTTCTGCTCCAGTGTCCCTCCATGCAGGCATATCTCTGTCCTTAATATTTACAGTCTCTTGATAATCTTTGTTTAATTCTTCCGGTACTCTGCATATATGCAACACTCTAGCTGGCTGGTCTGCCTGATTTTCAACAAGGGGCATAGGGACTTCTGAGTTGTCTGTGCCTGTGTATTTCACAAGGTTAACTGCTCTTTTTCTGGGGGGGGGGGTGTTGTGTAGGATGGTATTTCTTAATGTGCCCTTCTGCCCGGCAGCCATAGCAAACAATCGTCTCCTTTCTGAATAGTGGAGGACTGGCCTGCCTGCTTGCTGGGTTGACTTTAAATGGAACTATTTTTGCCAAGGGAGCCCAGTCTTTCATTTTCAGGGAGTGGAAAAACAGATCCTTTGATATCTCCCTCAATCTCATCTAACACAGTGGCTGCCTCATTTACGGTTTTCAACCTTCTGTCCTTCGGGAGCCATCTCAACTGTGAGGGAGCTTGCTTATAAAATTGTTCCAAGCCTACTAGCTGCTTCAGGCCTTCAAATGCGGTGACCTTGCTCACCTCTAGCCACCTATTCAGGGCTCTGTCTAAAGGACAGCCCAACTGTGAGTAAGTTTCACCTGGCCTTCGTTTAACATCTCTGAAAGCCTTCCTGCTTGGTTCTGCTGTCAGACCATAATGAACTCTGACAGGCTCTTTAAACAGTTCATAGTCTAAGGTCTCTTCCTCTCGCATCTCAGCATAGATTTCCCTCAGACCTCCACATATCTGAGGACGTAAATAAAGCATCCTTTCCTCATCAGGGACTCCTGTTCTCTCGAAGCTAAATAGGAATGCTTCTACATCATCTCCTTTCTGATAACGAGGAAATAATTTTTGTTTCACTGAACTTCTTTCTCTGCTCATGAGTGGAAATTCTGCCCTCATCTGCATCTTTTGCTTTTTAAGATGGAACATTTCTTTCTCATGCCCCGTTTCTGCTTCCTTCTCTTGTTGTGCCATTTCAATTGCATCCTGTTCTACCCGAAGTCTGACTATTTCTTTTCCTTGCTCTCTATCTTTATCCTTTTGTGCCAGTTTAGCCATTTCTTTTTCTGCCTGAATTCTGGCCGACTGTAATTGCTGTTCTGCTTGTATTTTGGCTATTTCCATTTGTTTTTCTTTCTCAGCCTTTTCGGCTGTTTTTCTTTTCTCAGCCTTATGCTAGATCAATTTGCCTTCTCATCATTTCAATTTCCTGACTAGAATTTTTCTCAGCAAATGTTCCTTCTGGTTCTCCATTTCCCTGTGTCTTCACTGGCCTAGGAGGTGATGCCATTTCTACCAGGGGTTTTGTTTTAATTTTCTTGTGGGACTACAAATTTGTGGACTGTTTCTTCGTATCACAACTCTGCCACCAAATATGATGAACCCCTGTTAATTCCCTCTATTCATGAAGGGTTTTCCCATCACTTTCCCCAGGAATAGCAGAAAAAGCACTGGAGACATTAATTAGAAAATTAAGTAGAATAACAGAATTTATTGGAAATAACTGGGTGGGAGTAAGCAGACACCTTTTGACATTCAGGTGGACATTGTGTTTCTGCAGCACACTCTCTTTGGCACTCCCCTCGACATCTTCCCTGAGACACCTTCCCCCAAGTGTCTCTTTTCCCAGAATCCTTTTTTTCCCTTCAACCACCACAACTGTCAAAACCCAACTCCCCCTTTTGAACTCTGTGGGCTTGTTCCAACCAATGGGAGAGCTAGGAAAAGAGCTGTCAATCATAACCACTCTTCCCTCTCTGCCCCTCTTCAAATGATTCTGCAGTTTTGCAAAATCACATTTTTTATTCTAGTCCGTCACACGTCCCACAATTTTAAGAACATTGTACAAGGGGATGGTGCTCCAAATCACACCTGAGCAATGGAAATCATTTCACCTTTTATCTTAATGCTATATTCCTATCCACACTATGTTTGCTTACTGTTACATACATAAAAATACTTTCAACAATTCAGTTACTTTTACACATATAACAATATTCAATCACCATTGTAAATCCAATTTCTGCAATGTAATACTTATATATATATAATCTTTTATTTCTTTAAGGGTACCTGGAGAGTGTATCTACAATCACATTCTTCTTATGTTCTTAATAAAGCTTTGTTGGTCTTAAACTTGACTCCTACTTTATTCTTAGCTTTTACCTGCTGTATGTGAAAATTATAGTCTTGGAGTTGCAGATTCCACCTTATCAATTTACTGTTTGTTTCTTTTTACCTTAAAATCTACAAACGATATTATTATGTTAAAATGCCATATAGAGAACCATATCGCCATATTGTAATTCCGTCAAACTTATTAGTCTAACCATATAGAACAATTTTGATTTCTAAGGCCAAATGCTAAAACTGTATATTCACATGAAACATTTTGTCTCTTTCACCAGTTACATAACTTCGGTAGTGTACATAGAAACTTATGGGCCACTTCATCTGATCCTTCCCAGGTTCTTCTGGGTTTCAAAGACCAGTAATGTTTGCTGCTTTCTTGTATCTGCTCTTGAAGGACTGTTATACATTCTGCACTGTTCATAATTTCCAAATCAGACACTTTGAAACTTCATTGGTAAAGTTTTGGGAAACAATTAGTCTGTTCTTGAAGATCTGAGTCCTTCTCCTCATTTTGTCCACATTTTGCTGGTGTGTGTGTTGTTATTGGGGACTTGGATTGCTGTGACTCCATTCCTACAGTTTTACAGCTGAGATTTGGCAATACTTTCCTCAGCAGAAAGTTCTTCACAATTGCTGTGTTTGGATTTTAGTACTTTTGTTGTTCATAATTAGAGTTTTGTGACTTCTTTTTGTAGAAATAATTCTAGTGGGCAACTTTAATGCTAGGGTAGGGAAAGTCTGTAGCATATTTTTTAAAGCTCTTGATTTTAACCAAGACGACATCCTTCCACCCATTTTCTCCTATCCAAGATACTCCAAGGATAGCCTTCTAAATTCAGCAGGCATCTGTCTTACCAAATTCTGTATGCAATACAAAAGAATTTGGTTAAACAGTTTGATTGGCTACCCAAATTCAGGAGAATTCACCTTTGTCTCCCCGAGGGGCTGTAGCATAATCGATTACATTTTAATCTCTCCTCTACTGAAACCTTATTTCTCATTTATCCCTCCTGTAACTTGTCCTTGCAACCTTACAAGACCGACTTATTGATAGGTCAAGCCAAAAGAAGAAAGACAAAGAAGGAAAATTACCAAATTCTTTTTTTGAGTTAGTTAAACAAGAAAATCTAGAAGATATTTGGAGAAAAATTAATCCTGAAGTAAGAGACTATACCTTCTTTTCAGCAAGACATAATTCTTTTTCTAGAATAGATATGTTATGGGGTTCCAAAAACTTGTGCCTCATGACTAAAAAAGTAGAGATTCTACCAAAGGTTTTTGCAGATCACAATCCAATATGTTGGACTACAAAATTGCAAAGAAAAACAAGAAGATGGAGAATTAATGAGGACCTACTACAAGATAAAGACATTGTGGCATTTTTAGAGAAGGAAACTGCAGCGTTCTTCCAAATAAATGAAACTGATGATGTAGAATTTCAAACAGTTTGGGACACTTACAAAGCAGTAATGAGAGGAATATTAATTATATTGAATAATAAAGATAAGAAGGCCAAAGAAGAACGGTTGCTAGCTTTACAAAATGAAATAAATAAAAAAGAAGGGGAATTGAAAAAAAGACCAGGAAAAAAGAAGTTAATAAAAGAAATTACAATATTGCAATCTCAAGTAAGACATTTGCTGAATAAAGAATTAGAATGGAATTTAAAAAGTTTACAACAGAAATCGTTTGAGGGTGCGAATAAACCTGGGAAGTACCTAGCCTGGCAGTTGAAAAAAAAGAAAGAAAATAAAATTATCAATAAAATTATGGTGAATGGAAAAGAAATAGTAGACCAAGATGGAATCAAAAGAGAATTTTTTAAATATTATGCAAAATTATTCAAAGGCGTGACAAATAAAAAAGAAAAATGGAAGAGTATTTACGAAATATTCAAATAGCGCCCCTGACTGAGTATATGAAAAAGATTTTAAATTATCCAATTGAAAAGATCGAAATTGAAGCAGCAATAAAAGCAATGAAAGAAGGTAAGGCTCCTGGGCCAGATGGATTTACATCTAAATTTTATAAAACCCTTAAAGATGAGATAACACCCAAACTGCAGAAATTGATCAATATAATAAGGGATAATTCCAAATTCATGGAAAGAAGCTGTAATTTCATTGATCCCTAAAGAAGATAAAGATGTCACAAATGTAAAGAATTATAGACCAATTTCATTACTATTGAAATGGTCTACAGAAGAGGAAGTAGTAAAATCTCAAATGGTTAAATGGGCAATCAATATAAACAGAGAAATTCAAATGGATACTTGGGAGTACCTTTGGAAGAACTCGATGAAGATATCAACATGTCAGAATATCAAGGAGAACTGTTTTAAAATGATGTATAGGTGGTATATGACTCCGAAGAAAGTGGCAAAGATGAGTAAAAAGATGTCAGACAGATGTTGGAAATGTAAGCACCATGAGGGTTCTTTTTTCATATGTGGTGGACTTGTGAAAAAGCAAAAAACTTTTGGCGGATGATACAACAAGAAATTTCTAAAATTCTGGGTTATGATTTCAAGAAAGTTGCAGAGACTTTTCTGCTAGGATTACAAATAGAAAAATTTCCAAAAGAAGATAGGACTTTAATTTGGTATCTGCTCTCAGCTGCTAGGACATTGTATGCGCAGTTGTGGAAACAAGAAAAAATACCAGAGAAATGGGATTGGATTGTGAAAGTTTTATTGTGGAGTGAGATGGATAAATTAACAAGAACTTGTTAACTGAGCCACTTGTGGGAAGGGCGGGATATAAATCCTAAATAAATAAATAAATAAAATAAATAAACTATGATTTGGAAGTGTTTAAAAAGGAGTGGAAGAAATTTAAAAAATATATAGAGTTAGAGTGGAACGTAAAAAGACATTGAACAATTTTTTAATATGAATGAGAAGAAAAAGACATTGTATTTTGATGGGTTTGGGTTACCTTTATATTCGGATTTAAATACATAACTTCGGGGTAAGTCTAATAATGGAGGGAGGGGGAATTGAAAATATCATATGGGTTAGGGATAGAAAAGATATAACTAAACATTGTAACCGTATGTTATTAATAAATGGTTAAAACAAGACCGACTTATTGCCCAGAATTCCATGGAACGATCGCACAGTTTGGAAAACCAACAGCTCTTCAGATCTGGTCCCGCTGTAGAATACAGATCCTCTTTAATATGTGCATCTGACCCTAATGTATCTGTAGCAAGTTACAATTCTTTAACATCTTATATCTCTGAATCACTGAGTGTCAGTTCAGGGTGCCCAAGCAGAGGTGCAACTGTTCTAGTAAACTCTACACTGGGGTGTGAACTGGCAGAGACTGACCAAGAGAGAGATCTTGGGGTCGTGGTAGATAACGCACTGAAAATGTCAAGACAGTGTGCATTTGCAAAAAAAAAGGCAAACGCCATGCTGGGAATTATTAGGAAGGGAATTGAAAACAAATCAGCCAGTATCATAATGCCCCTGTATAAATCGATGGTGCGGTCTCATTTGGAGTACTGTGTGCAGTGCTGGTCGCCGCACCTCAAAAAGGATATAGCATTGGAGAAAGTCCAGAAAAGGGCAACTAGAATGATTAAAGGGCTGGAACACTTTCCCTATGAAGAAAGGTTGAACCGCTTGGGACTCTTTAGCTTGGAGAAACGTCGACTGCGGGGTGACATGATAGAGGTTTACAAGATAATGCATGGGATGGAGAAAGTAGAGAAAGAAGTACTTTTCTCCCTTTCTCACAATACAAGAACTCGTGGGCATTCGATGAAATTGCTGAGCAGACAGGTTAAAATGGATAAAAGGAAGTACTTCTTCACCCAAAGGGTGATTAACATGTGGAATTCACTGCCACAAGAGGTGGTGGCGGCCACAAGCATAGCCACCTTCAAGAGGGGGTTAGATAAAAATATGGAGCAGAGGTCCATCAGTGGCTATTAGCCACAGTGTGTACATACATATATATATATAAAATTTTGCCACTGTGTGACACAGAGTGTTGGACTGGATGGGCCATTGGCCTGATCTAACATGGCTTCTCTTATGTTCTACACACCGATGGTTCGAAAGAGAATGTAAAGAAACAAAAACTCTTCTGCGTAAAGTTTACAATCAATACAGCAATTCAAAGGCCCTGACCTTGCCATCGCACTACTTTGTGCTTAAGACTCAGTTTCCTATTCACCTCCCTTTTGAAGACCACTAATTGTAGACAGGAGTGAAGGACTGGCAGACAGAAAACCCTCTCCCCAAAGTTCAGTTTATATCCACAAGGGCCAAGAGTTTTTTCCCACAAGATGTAAGTTGGTCTCTAACAAATTCCTTCCTTGGCTTCAGGTGGCCGTAAACCCAAGGTGTTTTTTGAATGATTCACAATATGTAAATGGGTCCATGAGGCAGACAAATACAAAGTGAGGGCCCAGTTATCCATTACATCTTTTGGCAATGAAGTCCAGTAATACTTGCTTCAAGTCTATGCAAATGGATTTCCAAAAGGATCTCCAAATAAAGCAGAAGACTGAACTGCAGCAGAATTTAGTGAGGGAGCACCAAAAGGGTCCGTCTTGAAAGGGTTTTCAAAAACGTTCTCAGCAGACTCAGTTGCACCACCTTATCACAAAAAAGAGGCACCATTATATTAAAACCCAATGGGAAGAGCTACTACCTTAAAAAATTCTAATAAGTTTTGGGCCATAGTCTTGGGCGCATTCAGGGCCGATGACCCATCTATGTCTGCCATTTCCTCTTATGTTTGGTTTCAGCACTTCTCAGTTCTGTTCCATCAAGATCTAACTTGTGCTGAACCATCTGATTTTCCTCTAGCCGATTTACCCGACTGGCCTCCTGTCCCTCCAGAGGAAATGAAAGAATTAATTACACAACTGAAATTAGGAAAGGCTCCAGGCCCGGATGCCATTTTCTCCGAAATCTTAAAATTAGACCCAGTCTGGTGGGCTTCTCCCCTTGCATCTCTGTTTACAGTTGTAGATCCAACTGGCACAATTCCCTTGGCATGGTTGAATGCAATAGTGGTCCCGCTATACAAAAAAGGTGATCACACTAACCCTGCCAATTACAGGCCGATTAGCCTACTCCCCATCATTGGCAAGCTTTACTCCAAACATCTATTAGTCAAGCTCAATCTCTGGATGTTGCAGGAAAAAATTCTAGGCCCTGAACAGTTGGGCTTCTGTAAAGGGAAGACCACTTTAGACCACTGCATTACCCTATCCCATCTAGTCAACAAGTACACTGTGCATAATAACCAGAAATTATTTGTTGCTTGTTTAGATTTAAAAGGTGCATTTGATTCAGTTGACAGGGACCTCCTCTGGATTAAGCTAGATAAACTAAACATGGATAAAAGACTCCTTATGCTTATTAAGAGATTACACACTTCTACCGCCTGCCAGATCAAATGCTCATTAGCAAGCAACCTAACATGGAAGATTGCTGCCAATAAGGGTGTCAAACAGGGTTGCATTTTGGCTCCCTTTTTATTCAATCTCTTCTTTAATGACCTGGCTATTCAGTTGTCTGGTTCTGACTGCCATAGTCCAAAACTTGGTGCATTACATGTACCCTTGTTATTCTATGCTGACGATACGGTGCTGTTGTCCTGCTCTAGAATGGGTTTAAGACGTCTGTTGTCCCATTGTGTTCTGTATTTTACTAGTAATAAGCTACAGCTCAATTATGAGAAGTCCAAAATCTTAGTTTTCTCAAAAAAGTGAAGACTTTACAACGGGTTATTGATGGTAAAGAGTTAGAGCAAGTCAAGTATTTTAAATACTTAGGTGTTTATTTTCAATATAATGTGACTTGGTCTACCCATCGCAAGTATGCAGTGAAGATAGCTAACACCAATGCATCTGCCATAGCTCACTTTTCTATGGCAGAGGTAACCAATTTGTGCCAGCTGCCATAAAAATATTCAAAGCCAAAGTGATTCCACAACTTCTGTATGGCATCCCAATCTGGATTGGATCTTATGTAGGTGCTATCGAATGTGTCCAATCCAAATTCTTGCATAAACTTTTGGGCATGCCAAAATGTGTCCCATATGCAGTTATCTGCTTAGAAACTGGCATGTCTTTAATGGTTACTTGTGCATGGCTCATGACCTTCAAATTCTGGCTACGCTTGCACTACAGCTCTGAACCGGAAAGCTGTATCTCTCAAATGCTCTCTGAATTTAATTTGTCAGATTGGTCAGCACCAATTGAGAGAAAAATAAAAGCAATGGGTTTATCTCTAGAACTATTGTCCATGCTGTCCTTCACCACCGCAGTCCAAAAAATTAATAACAGGTTGTTAGTTATTGAGCACCAAGACCTATACAGTCTGGCTAAGAAAACTTGTTCCCCACTGAGTTTTGAGATCTCACTTAGTACTGGGGAAATGGCCTCATATCCATCCGTCTTGCAGGTGCCACAGCAGCATAGAGCTTTTTCCCTTGCCAGATGCAACACCATGCCCTCTGCCATTCTTTATGGCAGATTTAACAAGACAGCCTACTCAGTCAGATACTGTCTCTGTAAGCAAAAATGTGTGGAGTCAGTTACTCATATTCTTCTTTATTGTAATTTGTATACAGATCTTCGTCACAAGTATTTACATCCTCTTTTAGTTAACATGATTGATTGTTCTGATGCACTTAAGATCTATAATCTGCTGAACAATACTTCATCTAGTGTCACTGAGAAAGTGGCTAAGTTTCTTTATTCTGTTTTAAAGGCACGCCAGAGAATCTCATAGAAATAGTTTATGTTTATGCTTTTCCTGATGTATATGTTTGCAATCGTTGCATTTTATCTTTTTTTAAAAACCAATTTGTTCTGATATATACCTCTATATATTATATAAATATATATGCCAATAAAGGCTAACTTGACTTGACTTCTTTTTGGCTTTTTAGAGAACCAACCTCTCTGGACATCTGTATACCCTTTTTGTCCTGTACTAGCTTTCTCAGGGAGTCTTGGTTGATCGTTGCTGTCGATGTTGAAACTGTTATGAAAACTTGTAGGAGATATATGTTCTTCTGCTTGAAGATCCTGCAGGTACACTGATTCTGCAGAGAGAGATACACTGGACTGAAGTCTCGTGGATCCTGCTGCAGTTACAGATTGTGTTGGTTGAGGTGTGGTTATAGTGGTGCCTAGGGCTGAATTACTGCCACTGCTTGGGAATTCAACTCTCTTTACATTCAGTTTAATTGTTTTCTTCTTAACAGTTTTTTCCATTTGATCTGAGTGGGAAAGGCTTTTCAACTTCAGAAGTGGACCAAGCAGTCTCCTCTCCTATCATCGTGTGCAGATGCTCCTCTGTTACAGCATCTTCTGAGGAAGCATGAGTTGTGAAAACTGCTGCTTCTGTTTCAGAGTCTGAAACAAATTCCTTGAGGTTTTTAGGCCACTGCCCTGGGATACCTGACCACACAGCTTGTTGCTCTTTAGCTCTGGTACACTGAAGTCTTTCTTCAGAGTCATTCAGGAGTTTTATTCTCTTTTCTGGAAAGGATGAGGTGTTCTGGTCTTCTAGACAGAGTTCATTATCTTCTTTGTTCATATTCTTCTCTTGAAGTTTCTCCTTACAATTGTTATCTACACTTTGGTCATAATCTGGCTCACTTTCATCAAAGCTGTCAGAAGCTGGCAGTTCGTTAAAGAGGAAAGCAATTTCTAAAGAGTCATCTGGGTCTGATTTCAAGTTAGATTCCTGAAGACATTCTTTGTTTTCCTCTTGTTTAATAAAGTTTGCTTTCTGCCATGGCTCAGCTAGGAATTCAGCTGCTGGCACATTGTGTAACCAAGTTTCAATATCATCTCCTCCGGGATCATCTGGTATAGGCTGCAGAATGGGTTGCAGCTCAGCTATTGCTGTCTGTGGTAGTGAAGCCTCAGGCCTACTGCGGCAAACTATATTTATTTTTAATTTCTCCTTGTTCTTTACTGGGGTGGCCAGATCGTTTCCCACTAACAGGGGCTCATCAAGTTCTTTCCAAGTCCCCATAATGCATTTCCCATGGAAGTTTTTATATCTAGTGGGAACTTCTGCTCAGGCCACATCAAATGCTGGCCCATGGATGCCCTTAATCCTATACATTTGTGCTGACAGATACTGGTTCCTTAGCACCATATGGGGGTTAATCAATGTTATTTCTGCTCCAGTGTCCCTCCATGCAGGCATATCTCTGTCCTTAATATTTACAGTCTCTTGATAATCTTTGTTTAATTCTTCCGGTACTCTGCATATATGCAACACTCTAGCTGGCTGGTCTGCCTGATTTTCAACAAGGGGCATAGGGACTTCTGAGTTGTCTGTGCCTGTGTATTTCACAAGGTTAACTGCTCTTTTTCTGGGGGGGGGGGGTGTTGTGTAGGATGGTATTTCTTAATGTGCCCTTCTGCCCGGCAGCCATAGCAAACAATCGTCTCCTTTCTGAATAGTGGAGGACTGGCCTGCCTGCTTGCTGGGTTGACTTTAAATGGAACTATTTTTGCCAAGGGAGCCCAGTCTTTCATTTTCAGGGAGTGGAAAAACAGATCCTTTGATATCTCCCTCAATCTCATCTAACACAGTGGCTGCCTCATTTACGGTTTTCAACCTTCTGTCCTTCGGGAGCCATCTCAAGTGTGAGGGAGCTTGCTTATAAAATTGTTCCAAGCCTACTAGCTGCTTCAGGCCTTCAAATGCGGTGACCTTGCTCACCTCTAGCCACCTATTCAGGGCTCTGTCTAAAGGACAGCCCAACTGTGAGTAAGTTTCACCTGGCCTTCGTTTAACATCTCTGAAAGCCTTCCTGCTTGGTTCTGCTGTCAGACCATAATGAACTCTGACAGGCTCTTTAAACAGTACATAGTCTAAGGTCTCTTCCTCTCGCATCTCAGCATAGATTTCCCTCAGACCTCCACATATCTGAGGATGTAAATAAAGCATCCTTTCCTCATCAGGGACTCCTGTTCTCTCGAAGCTAAATAGGAATGCTTCTACATCATCTCCTTTCTGATAACGAGGAAATTGTTTTTGTTTCACTGAACTTCTTTCTCTGCTCATGAGTGGAAGTTCTGCCCTCATCGGCATCTTTTGCATTTTAAGATGGAACATTTCTTTCTCATGCTCCCTTTCTGTTTCCTTCTCTTGTTGTGCCATTTTAATTGTATCCTGTTCTTCCTGAAGTCTGACTATTTCTTTTCCTTGCTCTCTATCTTTATCCTTTTGTGCCAGTTTAGGCATTTCTTTTTCTGCCTGAATTCTGGCCAACTGTAATTGCTCTTCTGCTTGTATTTTGGCTATTTCCACTGTTTCTTTCTCAGCCTTTTCGGCTTCAATTTTTGCTAGTTCAATTTGCCTTCTCATCATTTCAATTTCCTGACTAGGATTTTTCTCAGCAAATGTTCCTTCTGCTTCTCCATTTCCCTGTGTCTTCACTGGCCTAGGAGGTGATGCCATCTCTACCAGGGGGTTTGTTTTAATTTTCTTGTGGGACTACAAATTTGTGGACTGTTTCTACATATCACAACTCTGCAACCAAATATGATGAACCCCTGTTATTTCCCTCTATTCAGGAAAGGTTTTCCCATCACTTTTCCCAGGAATACAAGAAAAGGCACTGGAGATATTAATTAGAAAATTAAATAAAATAACCAGGTGGAAATAACCGGGTGGGAATAAGCAGACACTTTTTGGACATTCAAGTGGACATTGTGTTTCTGCAGCACCCTCTCTTTGGCACTCCCCTCGAGATCTTCCCTGAGACACCTTCCCCCAAGTGTCTCTTTTCCCAGAATCCTTTTTTTCCCTTCAACCACCACAACTGTCAAAACCCAACTCCCTCTTTTGAACTCTGTGGGCTTGTTCCAACCAATGGGAGCGCTAGGAAAAGAGCTGTCAATCATAAACACTCTTCCCTCTCTGCCCCTCTTCAAATGATTCTGCAGTTTTGCAAAATCACATTTTTGTTCTAGTCAGGTTAAGAACATTGTGCAAGGGGATGGTGCTCCAATCCACTGGCACTTTAGAGGGCAGAACACCTCCCTCAAGCCCAGGCAGCGGGTTTCCCTAAGGGGATCCTGGATGCTGATGGTGACAACCATCGACCATCTGTCAGCCATTAATATTAACTTCAGGAGGTGAACATCAGGGCCTGGTGAGGTTCCACCCCTGAGGGGGAGAGTGAAACAGAAGGCTCCAAGCAGGCTGGGGAGGCAGAGCCAGGGAGAAGCCCAGAGCTGCTCTCCTTCCGTGGAGCAGAGGCTAGAAGGCCATTCAATAGGCAGGCTGCCCCAAACAGCTCACAGCCGGCCCAAGGCACATCTTAGCAAGAGAGGCTTCCCTCAATTTTACACCAAGCAACAAAGCCTCAGACAATGAGAAGGGTCACTATTTTGGACCCCTGTTAATTCCCTCTATTTAGGAAGGGTTTTCCCATCACTTTCCCCAGGAATAGCAGAAAAGGCACTGGAGTCATTAATTAAATAAAATAACAGAATTTATTGGAAATAACTGGGTGGGAGTAAGCAGACACCTTTTGGACATTCAGGTGGACATTGTGTTTCTGCAGCACACTCTCTTTGGCACTCCCCTCGAGATCTTCCCTGAGACACCTTCCCCCAAGTGTCTCTTTTCCCAGAATCCTTTTTTTCCCTTCAACCACCACAACTGTCAAAACCCAACTCCCCCTTTACAACTCTGTGGGCTTGTTCCAACCAATGGGAGAGCTAGGAAAAGAGCTGTCAATCATAACCACTCTTCCCTTTCTGCCCCTTTTCAAATGATTCTGCAATTTTGCAAAATCACATTTTTTATTCTAGTCCGTCACACGTCTCACAATTTTAAGAACATTGTGGAAGGGGCTGGTGCTCCAAATCACACCTGAGCAATGGGAATCATGTGTTCACCTTCTATCTTAATACTATATTCCTATCGACACTATGTTATATGTACAGTTATATACATTAAAATACTTTCAACAATTCAGTTACTTTTACACATATAACAACAATCAATCACCATTATAAATCCATTTTCTGCAATGTATGACATATACCGTATTTGCCGGCGTATAAGACGACATTTTTGCCCTGAAAAACATGCCTCCAAGTGGGGGGGTCGTCTTATACGCCCAGTCGTTTTATACGCCGGTATAAAACCCCCCACAAACCCAAGGCGCGAGTTGCTAGCTCACCCCCAGCAACGGTGTGTTTTTAAGGGAGGGGGGCACACGAGAAGAAGGCGAGTTCAATCGCAGAAGGCCCCAAAGCAATGCAAACAGACACGCACAAAAAAAAGCCTCCACATTGCAGGGAGAGAGAGAAAGCGAGCGAGCGAGAGAGAGAGAGAGAAAGAGACGCTTTCGCGTTGCCCCCCGGGAAAAGGGGGTGGGGGACGCGAGCTTCTGCGCTTCCCACGTTGGCAGCAGGAGCCTTGCAGATGCAAAGAGTTTGCAAGTTTGCAAAAGTGAGGGAAAGGGGGGGGGGATTTCCCAACCGCCCTCCCTGACCGCTCCTCTCGATCTCCCCTCTGCCGCCTTCATGCAAACCAGCCGCAAGACGCGCGTTGCAAAAAAATCAAACCATGCACCCTTCCAAGCTGCTCTGGAGCTCCTCCGTCGCATTTCTGCATAAGGTATCCATTGGGGGGTGGAAGAAGCCCAGTGCTGCGCTGCCTTCGCTCGCTGCTGCCGCACTTTGCTCTCCCCTTCCCGGCGCGCAAAGCGGGACTGGTGCCGAGCGGAGAAGCGCTCTCAGTAGCAGCTCCCGGCTCGGGGGGGCTTCGAGGGGAGGAGAAGAAAACGAGGGAAGGCGGCTATGGGGAGCGGGGGGAGAGAGCAGCGATTCCCAACTCGCTGCTGCTGATCACAGCGCAGCCTGCTGGCGGGGAGAGAAACCCCTTTCCCCCCCTCAAGCCCTGGCGGTTGGAGAGAGGGAGAGAGCGCCAAAGCCGGCTGCTTGCTGCTGCTGCGCTCCACCAGAAATGGCGTCGGATTCCCTCCCCCGCCAGCGAGAGTCACACGGGGGGCAGAGCCTGGCTGGCTCCTGCCTTCTCGTCGCCAGCAAAGCCCCCCTCGGATGGGACTGTTTTACTTTGGACAGTTGTGACATGATCTGTGTGGGAAGTCACGCTGTTGGAAGTAAATATCAGAAACTTGATGAATGTTGATACCGTATTTGCCGGCGTATAAGATGACTTTTTTTGCCTTGAAAAACATGCCTCCAAGTGGGGGGGTCGTCTTATACGCCCAGTCATCTTGTACGCCGGCAAATACGGTATATATAACCTTTTATTTCTTTAAGGGTACCTAGAGAGTGTATCTACAATCACATTCTTCTTATGTTCTGAATAAAGCTTTGTTGGTCTTAAACCTGACTCCTACTTTATTCTGCTTACCTTTTGCCCCCCCAGTCGGAAAGAAGAGACAGACACAAGTGTTGGGTTTTAAAACCGGGCCGCTTTATTAAACAATTAATTACCTGAAAACTGGCAGGGGTGAAAACCTGAACCAGACAAGCCCTGGGGTCAACCCTGGACCCCACCTTGTCCAAAGGGCGAGCCACCCTGCCCCCAGCACAAGCCCGCCATAATCGGGTTGTAGCTGAGCGGCCAGGCCTCCAGCCATTCTCCACCCGGGCTAGCATCAATCCCCATGGAAAGATCCACCCAGGTGAGGCTCCCCGTGATCTGCAATCCCCGCACTGAGCCGTGTAGCCCATCTACGGTTCATACAGACCACCACACCAACGGTGCTAGGCCATAGGTGCTCCCCTGCAAAACCCTGTGGCCAAACCTCCTCCAGCCTGCGACCATATCGAATACCATTAACTAAACCTAACTCTAATAGGCAGTACAAGGTAGGCGAAAAACACTTCCACATGGGCGAATTATGTGAAAGTGAAAAAATTCCTACCTGGCCCCTAATAAGGCGACCGGCTGACGCCTGTACTACCAAAGGGAGGGTGGGCGGGCAGAGAGCCAAAGGAGAACTGTGGAGTCCTGGGCGGGCCCGGGGCTTATATAGCCCCGACGCCGCGCCCAGCAGGAGACCCGTATATCGGGTGATCCCTTCTGCTCCTCCCTCCTTCCGCGGGGGCAAAGACGGCCCCCAGCTTAAACGCCGGCAAGCTGGCTTGGCTGGGAAGGGGCCGAACCTTGCCCCCCCCCCGTCTGAAAGAAGAGACAGACACAAGTGTTGGGTTTTAAAACCGGGCCGCTTTATTAAACAATTAATTACCTGAAAACTGGCAGGGGTGAAAACCTGAACCAGACAAGCCCTGGGGTCAACCCTGGACCCCGCCTTGTCCAAAGGGCAAGCCACCCTGCCCCCAGCACAAGCCCGCCATAATCGGGTTGTAGCTGAGCGGCCAGGCCTCCAGCCATTCTCCACCTGGGCTAGCATCAATCCCCATGGAAAGATCCACCCAGGTGAGGCTCCCCGTGATCTGCAATCCCCGCACTGAGCCGTGTAGCCCATCTACGGTTCATACAGACCACCACACCAACGGTGCTAGGCCATAGGTGCTCCCCTGCAAAACCCTGTGGCCAAACCTCCTCCAGCCTGCGACCATATCGAATACCATTAACTAAACCTAACTCTAATAGGCAGTACAAGGTAGGCGAAAAACACTTCCACATGGGCGAATTATGTGAAAGTGAAAAAATTCCTACCTGGCCCCTAATAAGGCGACCGGCTGACGCCTGTACTACCAAAGGGAGGGTGGGCGGGCAGAGAGCCAAAGGAGAACTGTGGAGTCCTGGGCGGGCCCGGGGCTTATATAGCCCCGACGCCGCGCCCAGCAGGAGACCCGTATATCGGGTGATCCCTTCTGCTCCTCCCTCCTTCCGCGGGGGCAAAGACGGCCCCCAGCTTAAACGCCGGCAAGCTGGCTTGGCTGGGAAGGGGCCGAACCTTGCCCCCCCCCCGTCTGAAAGAAGAGACAGACACAAGTGTTGGGTTTTAAAACCGGGCCGCTTTATTAAACAATTAATTACCTGAAAACTGGCAGGGGTGAAAACCTGAACCAGACAAGCCCTGGGGTCAACCCTGGACCCCGCCTTGTCCAAAGGGCAAGCCACCCTGCCCCCAGCACAAGCCCGCCATAATCGGGTTGTAGCTGAGCGGCCAGGCCTCCAGCCATTCTCCACCTGGGCTAGCATCAATTCCCATGGAAAGATCTGCCCAGGTGAGGCTCCCCGTGATCTGCAATCCCCGCACTGAGCCGTGTAGCCCATCTACAGTTCATACAGACCACCGCACCAACGGTGCTAGGCCATAAGTGCTCCCCTGCAAAACCCTGTGGCCAAACCTCCTCCAGCCACCACCAATGCCAAGCCTCTGCTTAGGCATTAGCGCCCCAACGGGTGGCCCAGAGCCAACCGCAAACCCTGCCAAATCTCGTCTAAGAAGGCCCGGTTGCCCAACTCCGAAAGATGAACACCATCCGGCCAATACAGGTCCGCACGCTCTACCCATATGGCCGTATGCGGAATAAAAATTCCTAAGCCGGCCTCCATAGCTTTCTGAATGGCCCTATTGGCCTTGTGCCTAGCGCGCTCCACACCGCCCGGTGAAATGGCGTGCCTCCACACCCTGCGCTGCAGAATTGCTGACCACACCAAAATCACCCCAGGCCACCTCCGCTGAATATCACGGAGATCAGCCAGTGCTTGCTGCGAGAGAGCCTTCCCACACAGCAGCCCCAAGTCATTCCCTCCCAGATGAACGACTAAGATGTGTGGAGGGGGTGCCTTCCGTTCCTTAAACAGCAGGGGCATAATCCCGGGCCAACGCAGCCCCCAATGACCCAGCCATTCCACAGTAGCCCACGCACTGAGGCCAAGCTGGGTGCCCACTGGAGACCGTCTGGCGTAATGGGCAACCCAAAAAACCATGCTGTGCCCGCAGATGAGAACCCGACGTCTCTCACCACGAGCCCCAGCACCTGAAAAAACAAACAACTGTCCTCAACAGATAATAATACAGCAGAACAACGAACGCCAACCACCTACCCCTTAGGTGACCAGAGGGCGCACATAAGTCTTGTACGCTGCCGATCGCCATCGGCCAATGTGCCGGATGGCGGATGGCGCGTAACCCATTGAAGCAGCTGTGGAGGCCGCACCAATCTGGAATGAATGCGTCCCAAATTTGACGCCCTTCAAACCCAGCCTAGCCAGGGCCCTACTTGTTACCGCCCAAAACTGATATTTGGTGAGAGGGGAGCCATCATCGTGCCAGAGAAAAGGACCCGCAACTTCGCCCCGAAGCTGAACATAATGGCAAACGGCCCTAACCGGACATAATTCTTGCAAAGAGCACATGCCAATGATGGATCCCCTCTGCCTCTGATCAGTCTTGGACCGCCGAATTGTCAGAACAAGCTGACTCTGCTCGATTTTAACGTCCCTGGACTGGAGCGCCCTCCCAGAAGTATCAGCCTTAGACTGCACTACCAGCTCACTTACCCACAAGGCCCCAAAAAAGGCCAACAGCGAGGCAGCATGAAACAGCGCCGCCTCAAAAGGGGAAGAAAAAACACTGGGCCAGCCCCCGAACAACCCCTTAAGGACCGACGGGGATATGGGTTGTCTGTCGTCCACACACTGGATACGCTCCCGGGCCCAGCCCTCCAGCATCTTCCTCACCCTAAAGTCACCCGTGTGCTCTGGAAAACCGCGGGCTTTGCTAACAAAGGCCAACGCCGCTAGCTGGCCCCTGATAGTCTTAAGCCCCAAGCCTCTCTCCTTCTGATGCATGCTGAAATGCATGATGTGGGCCGCTGGAATCGGCCAACGATCCGGCAATGCAGCGGCACACCTAAAATCCCGACATTGAACGACCGCTCGATCGTACGCCCTCCTGGTACTCGGGGCTAATGCCAGCTGAATGGCCCTACCGGCTTCCGCTTCCCAAGATGCCAGAGGTCCTCGGGCATTTTCGCCGGCCATGGGTCTGCTTCTGGGGCCAGTCTCCGAAAACACTCCATCTGTTGGCGAGATAGAGCATCCGCCACCCCGTTGCACACACCCGGTACGTGCCTTGCCAGGAATAAAATATTCAACCGTAGGCAACACAGGGTGAAAGACCGAACCAAATTCATTACTAACACTGACTTAGAGGACAAAGAATTGATGACATGTACTACAGCCATGTTATCACACCAAAAAAGGACCGAATGGTTGGCAAGCTGCTCCCCCCAAAGCCAAACGGCCACCAAGATGGGAAAAAATTCCAAGAACGTCGAGTCTCAGCAGAGCCCACTGTCCAACCATTCGGCGGGCCATTGCTCCGCACACCAATGTCCCCTAAAATATACACCAAAACCGCTGGCGCCGGACGCGTCTGAAGAGATCTGGAGCTCTGCTTCAATCTTCAGATCCTCCCTCCAGAATGAGACACCATTAAAAAATTCCAAAAACTCCTCCCAGACCTCCAAGTCCGCGCGCATCCCAGCGGTAACTTGGACCCGGTGATGGGGGAGGCGCAACTGACTCATAGCGTCACAAAGACGCCTCAGGAATGTCCTGCCTGGGGCCACCACTTTGCAAGCAAAGTTAAGGTGACCCACCACCTGCTGTAATTCCAACAGCGAAACCTTCCGCTGCCCCCTCAAAGTGGCCAACCGTACCTTAAGGTCGGCGACCTTAGACTCCAGCAAACGAGATGTTTGCTGCTGAGTGTCCAGCTCAGTGCCCAAAAATATAAGCACTGTGCTGGGCCCCTCGGTCTTCTCGTGTGCCAAAGGCACCCCGAGTTCGAGGGCCAACTCCTGAAAGGAGCTCAACAACCTGGCACATTGCCCTGACCCCGCTGGACCCACGAAAAGGTAATCATCCAGGTAATGCGCAATATCACTACACCCCGTCCTGTCCCTAAGCGCCCATTCCACGAAGGAACTGAAGCGCTCAAACGCGCCACAGGATACCTAACAACCCATCGGCAATGCCCGATCCATGTAAAATTTTCCTTCAAAGGAAAAACCCAAAAGTTCGAAGTCATCGGGGTGTACCGGCAAGAGGCGAAATGCCGACTTGATGTCGCATTTCGCCATCTCGGCCCCAATACCGCAACCCCGCACTACTTTGACCGCCTGGTCAAAGGAAGTATATCGCACCGAGCACAACTCCTCGGGGTAGGACAGGTGGTGAATAAGGCGATATTCACCCGATGCCTTCTTGGGTACAACGCCCAAAGGGGATACCCTCAACGTGGGTACCGGCGGCGCGTCAAAAGGCCCAAGGACCCGGCCCTCATGGCACTCCTTAGCTATCTTGGCCCGAACAACGTGTTCGAGACCAACCACCGATCGGAGATTAGGAGCTAAAAAGGGGGCCCTTGTGCCCCGATACGGAATCCGAAACCCAAAAGTAAACCCATCCCGGAGGTACTGGGCGTCTGCCTCACACGGATACGTACTCAAAAGCCTATTGAGAACCGTCAGGCGGATGGGGCTGGGCCCCTTTTTACAGGGGGCTGCTGACCACCGCCACCACCTCTGGGGCGCTTACCCCCGGCTCTGGGCTTTGACCTACTACAGGCGGACAGTGCATGAGCCCCACTACATAGCGGGCACTCGTGTCTAAACTTACAGGGTTTCCTGGGACACACACCCTTAGATGCGAATTCCCAACATAACAGCCGGGTTTGAACCGGCTGGCCCGCAGTAACGCGGGCCCCTGAAGAAGACTGCTGCTGCTGTAGCTTTTGCACCAAGTGGCCGCTGTCAGACCTGTCTCCGGCGTTTGGTTTTGCCGGGGACATCAACTGCAGCCACAGCTGCTGGTTGATCTGGTCCCAGGGCATCCCCGGGTTGACAGCGGCCCTCATACGGAAAGCCTTGTCGTATTGCAGCCATGCTGCACCGACGAAGTCCGTGTACGCCCGATAGACAATATCTATATACTGAAAAAGAGCCGCCGCACGCGCCGGCTGCGCTCTAGCAATAACCCCGGCGTAAATAAAAAATCCGGGCAACCAGTTCGCCCAGGACCTATCCACTTTTCTCCGTTTCAATTTCTCCTTCTCCTTGTCATCAAGCTCGTCTTTACTCTTCTTTTCGAGCTCTCTGAAAAGGAGGCTAAACACGTCAACATACACCCCACGAAGGATTTTCTCGCGGGTAGCAGCTGTCAAATGATCCCCCAAAGGCAACGAAGTGGCGCCATAAGAGAGGATGTGAAACGGAATGCTCGCATAAGGGTTTGGGGGATAAAACCACCCGCCACTTTGGGCAACTGGCCATGCCCCCTGAAGTTGGGCGTATTGCTGCCCGCCCCAAGGCAAAATGCCGGGGGGCGGGCGGGGCCGTGGGGACAGCAGGCGGCGCCGCAGAGCCCAGCTGTTGTCCCCCTAAGGAAAAAACTGGGCTGGCAGGCGGGGCGTTCCATGAAAACCCCAAGCCCATGGCAGCCCATGGCCCTGCTGTTCCGACGCTCCAACCTGCCCAGCACCCCAAGCTACCCCACCCATTACTGGCGGTGGGGGGGGCATTTGAATAGGACCCCAAGGCCAACCCTGTACTGATGGAAAGGGGGGGCTTACCACCATCGCCCAAGAAGACTCCAGCCCCTCCAGGGGTCTGCTGCACACCACTGCCCGATGCACCGCCGCTCGTTGCCGCACCCGACAGACCTTCCTCTGGATCCTCCTCCTGGTCCGGATCCAACGGTGATTCAGGCTCAGATGGCCCACCCTGCAATGCAGATAAACGCGCCAGCACTTCTGACTCAAAAGTCAGCCGAGCTGACCGACCGGAGGCGCGGCAACACCCTCCCCAAATGGGAGCGCCCCTGGCCACCCTGTCCTGTTCAAGGGCGTCCAACTGATTCATGATGGCGAGTCTCACCCGCTCCCCTTGTCCAGGCTCCTCAGCAGGGGTAGCCTGTTGGCCCCACCCTCGAGGTGGGCGGGCGGGTTGCTTTCCTTTTGACTTGCCCTACCCCTTCTTGGGTGCCATTACTGTTGTATTTATAAGCACCAAGCCACCAGGCCAAAAAACTCCTACCATCCCCGTCAACCAAAAGCTCTCTAAGCACACCCCCACCACACAATAGTGCAGTGGCACCGGGCTGCTAGGATGAAGAAACGCCCCCTCAGCTGCCCAACCCGGCAAAGGAAAAGCCCAGTCCAGCCCTGAACAGCCGCCCAGCGGACAAAAGGCTCCAATTACCCAGGAGGGGGGGGGGAGAGGAGGGGTAGAGTAACTAACAAGGCCACAAGACCACACCACATGTTTTATGAGGAAAGTGGGCACCTGCTACCCAGCCAGTTGGGGGGGGGGGCGTGAATATATTATCAGCCACCCACCAGGATCCCCAAATTACAGCTGCAGATTCCCGAGATGCAGCACAAGGCCCTCAAATGCAACAAAATGGCCGCCGCAAGCTCCACAGAGCTCCCTATGCCGCCCAAAGGAAGGCAACGCCTTAAATGGCTGCCGCGTGCGCACTGCCCCTTGAAAGGGCCGCTTGCGCACTTCGCCCTGTACCAAAGAGCGAAGAAACAGAAGGCCAGCGCTCGTCTCCAGGTAAAGCTCCCTCAAATTAGCCCCTGAATGGGCCAAGGGCCCCAGCGCCGACGAAACGTCCACCGCAAGCACTTTCCCTCTATGGCCTCCCAAGCTATAAAATGCCGTCGCTATCGCCGGCTACCACAACCCCCCGGGCCGCCCCACTTCACCAGACGAAAAGGCCGCCCAACGCCCGCTTGGGCTAAACGCCGCCGCAAGCGTCTCAGCCGCCGCACGCGTCAGCCAGCCAGCGCTACAGCCGCCGCTCACGCTCCGACTTTGCCCGCGACCAGGTACAGTCCCCCGACGACACCAGCCTCGTCCTTCACCGCGATGCCCGCACGTGGCTCTCCAACCAGAGAGCCAAAGGAGAACTGTGGAGTCCTGGGCGGGGCCGGGGCTTATATAGCCCCCGACGCCGCGCCCAGCAGGAGACCCGTATATCGGGTGATCCCTTCTGCTCCTCCCTCCTTCCGCGGGGGCAAAGACAGCCCCCAGCTTAAACGCCGGCAAGCCGGCTTGGCTGGGAAGGGGCCGAACCTTACCTGCTGTATGTGAAAATTATAGTCTTGGAGTTGCAGATTCCACCTTATCAATTTACTGTTTGTTTCTTTTTACCTTAAAATCTACAAACTATATTATTATGTTATAATGCCATATAGAGAACTATATTGCCATATAGTAATTCCGTCAAACTTATTACTCTAACCATATAGAACAATTTTGATTTCTAAGGTCAAATGCTAAAACTGTATATTCACATGAAACATTTTGTCTCTTTCACCAGTTACATAACTTCAGTAGTGTACATTGAAACTTATGGGCCACTTCATCTGATCCTTCCCAGGTTCTTCTGGGCTTCAAAGACCAGTAATGTTTGCTGCTTTCTTGTATCTGCTCTTGAAGGACTGTTATACATTCTGCACTGTTCATATTTTCCAAATCAGACACTTGGAAACTTCATTGGTAAAGTTTTGGCAAACAATTAGTCTGTTCTTGAAGATTTGAGTCCTCCTCATTTTGTCTGCATTTTACTGGAGTCTGTGTTCTTACTGGGGACTTGAATTGCTGTGACTCCATTCCTACAGTTTGACAGCTGAGATTTGGCAATACTTTCCTCAGCAGAAAGTTCTTCACAATTGCTGTGTTTGGATTTTAGTACTTTTGTTGTTCATAATTAGAGTTTTGTGACTTCTTTTTGTAGAAATAATTCTAGTGGACGACTTTAATGCTAGGGTAGGGAAAGACTGTAGCATATTTTTTAAAGCTCTTGATTTTAACCAAGATGACACCCTTCCACCCATTTTCTCCTATCCAAGATACTCCAAGGATAGCCTTCTAAATTCAGCAGGCATCTGTCTTACCATATTCTGTATGCAATACAAAAGAATTTGGTTGAACAGTTTGATTGGCTACCCAAATTCAGGAGAATTCACCTTTGTCTCCCCGAGGGGCTGTAGCGTAATCGATTACATTTTAATCTCTCCTTTACTGAAACCTTATGTCAAAGATTTTACATTGGGGGGTTTTATTATTAGTGACCATTTCCCCCTCATTTTGACTCTTCATATTGATCCTCTCATTTATCCCTCCTGTAACTTGCCTTGCAACCTTACAAGACCGAATATTGCCCAGAATTCCATGGAACGATCACACAGTTTGGAAAACCAACAGCTCTTCAGATCTGGTCCCGCTGTAGAATACAGATCCTCTTTAATATGTACATCTGACCCTAATGTATCTGTAGCAACTTACAATTCTTTAACATCTTATATCTCTGAATCACTGAGTGTCAGTTCAGGGTGCCCAAGCAGAGGTGCAACTATTCTATTAAACTCTAAACTGGGGTGTGACCTGGCAGAGACTGACCAAGAGAGAGATCTTGGGGTTGTGGTAGATAACTCACTGAAAATGTCAAGACAGTGTGCGTTTGCAATAAAAAAGGCCAACGCCATGGAATTATTAGGAAGGGAATTGAAAACAAATCAGCCAGTATCATAATGCCCCTGTATAAATCGATGGTGCGGTCTCATTTGGAGTACTGTGTGCAGTTCTGGTCGCCGCACCTCAAAAAGGATATTATAGAATTGGAGAATATCCAAAAAAGGGCAACTAGAATGATTAAAGGGCTGGAACACTTTCCCTATGAAGAAAGGTTGAAACGCTTGGGACTCTTTAGCTTGGAGAAACGTCGACTGCGGGGTGACATGATAGAGGTTTACAAGGTAATGCATGGGATGGAGAAAGTAGAGAAAGAAGTACTTTTCTCCCTTTCTCACAATACAAGAACTCGTGGGCATTCGATGAAATTGCTGAGCAGACAGGTTAAAATGGATAAAAGGAAGTACTTCTTCACCCAAAGAGTGATTAACATGTGGAATTCACTGCCACAAGAGGTGGTGGTGGCCACAAGCATAGCCACCTTCAAGAGGGGTTTAGATAAAAATATGGAGCAGACGTCCATCAGTGGCTATTAGCCACAGTGTGTATGTGTGTGTGTGTGTATATATATATATATATATATATATATATATAATATATATATATATATATATATATATATATATATATATATATATATATAAAATTTTTGCCACTGTGTGACACAGAGTGTTTAACTGGATGGGCCATTGGCCTGATCCAACATGGCTTCTCTTATGTTCTTATGTTCTACATACCGATGGTTTGAAAGAGAATGTAAAGAAACAAAAACTCTTCTGCGTAAAGTTTACAACCAATACCGCAATTCAAAGGCCCTGACCTTGCCATCACACTACTTTGTGCTTAAGACTCAGTTGCACCACCTTATCACAAAAAAGAGGCACCATTATATTAAAACCCAATGGGAAGAGCTATACCATGCTACTACCTTAAAAAATTCTAATAAGTTTTGGGCCATAGTCTCGGGTGCATTCAGGGCCGATGACCCATCTATGTCTGCCATTTCCTCTTATGTTTGGTTTCAGCACTTCTCAGTTCTGTTCCATCAAGATCTAACTTGTGCTGAACCATCTGATTTTCCTCTAGCCGATTTACCCGACTGGCCTCCTGTCCCTCCAGAGGAAATGAAAGAATTAATTACACAACTGAAATTAGGAAAGGCTCCAGGCCCGGATGCCATTTTCTCCGAAATCTTAAAATTAGACCCAGTCTGGTGGGCTTCTCCCCTTGCATCTCTGTTTACAATTGTAGATCTAACTGGCACAATTCCCTTGGCATGGTTGAATGCAATAGTGGTACCGCTATACAAAAAAGGTGATCACACTAACCCTGCCAATTACTGGCCGATTAGCCTACTCTCCATCATTGGCAAGCTTTACTCCAAACATCTATAAGTCAAGCTCAATCTCTGGATGTTGCAGGAAAAAATTCTAGGCCTTGAACAGATGGGGTTCTGTAAAGGGAAGACCACTTTAGACCACTGCATTACCCTATCCCATCTAGTCAACAAGTACACTGTGCATAATAACCAGAAATTATTTGTTGCTTGTTTAGATTTAAAAGGTGCATTTGATTCAGTTGACAGGGACCTCCTCTGGATTAAGCTAGATAAACTAAACATGGATAAAAGACTCCTTATGCTTATTAAGAGATTACACACTTCTACCATCTGCCAGATCAAATGCTCATTAGCAAGCAACCTAACATGGAAGATTGCTGCCAATAAGGGTGTCAAACAGGGTTGCATTTTGGCTCCCTTTCTATTCAATCTCTTTCTTAATGACCTGGCTATTCAGTTGTCTGGTCCTGACTGCCATAGTCCAAAACTCGGTGCATTACATGTACCCTTGTTACTCTATGCTGACGATACGGTGCTGTTGTCCTGCTCTAGAGTGGGTTTAAGATGTCTGTTGGCCCATTGTGTTCTCAATTATGAGAAGTCCAAAATCTTAGTTTTCTCAAAAAAGTGAAGACTTTACAAATGGGTTATTGATGGTAAAGAGATAGAGCAAGTCAAGTATTTTAAATACTTAGGTGTTTATTTTCAATATAATGTGACTTGGTCTACCCATTGCAAGTATGCAGTGAAGATAGCTAACACCAATGCATCTGCCATAACTCGCTTTTTTATGGCAGAGGTAACCAATTTGTGCCAGCTGCCATAAAAATATTCAAAGCCAAAGTGATTCCACAACTTCTGTATGGCATCCCAATCTGGATTGGATTTTATGTAGGTGCTATCGAATGTGTCCAATCCAAATTCTTGCGTAAACTTTTGGGCATGCCAAAATGTGTCCCATATGCAGTTATCTGCTTAGAAACTGGCATGTCTTTAATGGTTACTTGTGCATGGCTCATGACCTTCAAATTCTGGCTACGCTTGCACTACAGCTCTGAACCAGGGAGCTATAGCTCTCAAATGCTCTCTGAATTTAATTTGTCAGATTGGTCAGCACCAATTGAGAGAAAAATAAAAGCAATGGGTTTATCTCTAGAACTATTGTCCATGCTGTCCTTCACCACTGCAGTCCACCAAATTAAAAACAGGTCCACCCTCCGCTCCCAGCGCTTGCTTTAAACATCAGAGGTGCAGCCAGGCAGACAGACAAGGAGGAAGCACGCTGCCCCCTCCGCAGCCGGCGCTTGCGAAGCGCTGGGTTTGCGGTGGGGCCACATGGAGCGATCCCAGCGCTTGCCTGAAGAAGATGGAGCCAGGCAGGCAGGTGCGGGGGAAGCGCCGGATCAGAGGCAGAGGCAGCGAATCGCCCCCCAGGAGGAAGGTGCGTCCTATGGTCCAGAGTGCCTTATGGACCGAAAAATACAGTAATTGATTTGTTTTAAACTCCCCTCTGGGGAAAAAGTTTTGACTTTGGGAAAGTTGTTTGTAGGCATATATGGATGTGGACAACTGGCTTAAAAGCAATTTGAAGCTCTGAATGAATTTATAAGAGCTCTAACTTGACTTTTAAATGCTGGTGGGCATTTTACACTAACCTATAAGACATAACAGGATCTTTGGTTGGAAGAAGAATATCTTTGCAAATTTTTAAAGTGGATTATCATTCCTTGTCGTTGGATGTTATGGATATAACCCTTTAATTTTGCTTTTACCTTTTTTTCCCTTTCTACTTATGGTTGGAATATTTTTGATATGGTTTGAATATTTTTGGCTTTGGATTCATTTTTTTTTTCACCCTTCCTCTCCTGGTTTATCAAATTTGGAGTTTTTTCCTTATTTTATTACTTTTTGCTTTTCTCTTTGGGAGTGCCTGGTTTTATTTTTCTCTTTGATTACTTGTTTAATTTTTAGATTTTGATCTCACTCTTGGATTATAAATAGGGCATTCAGCCCTGGATTACAAATTTATACCTTGAAGTCGTTGAAAGACCCCATAGTGACTTGGATTTTAATTGAACCATCATTGCCAGAGGACTTGTTATAGTGAATTGTTTTTGTTGTTGTGAACTGAATTGTTTTGCCTACGTACTATTAAGCATGTTTTGCTAAAAAGTCTTTGTTTATTATTACTCCTACTACTGTTATGGGTATGACAGATTGTTGATAGAAGCTAGAAGGTTGTTTTCCTTTTAAAACCACTTCATAACAATGGCATTGCCTGGTGGAGATTAACTTATCTGTTATAAACAGGAACACAGAGTTACAAAACAAACTCTGAATAGGCATTATTGTCAAGCATCAGTATTTTGAATAACCAAGCAATTGTTTAATACAAAGACTTGTTTTATTGATAATCTGGTGCTTGCTCCAAGGCAATACCTTGGAAGTGATACAAAGTTTCACACGGTATAGATTCTTAAAAGCTACTTCAAAGGCATTGGAAAAGATAGCTTCAAAACATAACATGCAGACATAAATTGCAACAAAGGTTCAAAGGGTACTATCAACTACCATTATGTTACTACAACTTCTCCCGGTTCCCAGACATTCTTGTCTTTCTGATAAGATGTATGGATGGGAACTGGTCGGGGGAGGCACCTCGCTTCCAGCATTAAGGTTACTTGCATATTCTAAGTCTTTTATCAAGAGGTGAGAAAGGAAGGGAAAAGGGGGGGGGGGGAGAAGCAAGCTTTAAAATGCAACTATGAGAGAGAAGAATTTAGAGGCAGAGAGGAAATGGCTTCCATTACATACATTGATTCAACACCCAGAAATATCATGCTTGACAATTATATTGACTTGATGGCTATGAGTGTACTTATTCTAATAAGAATGGAAAATAAAGCTGCGATTGGTTTTAAAGAAACAGTTTAAAAAGAGAGAATCAAGAAGGAAAACCACCTATACCTTCACTCAGCGCTCCATCTGGGCTAGGGAAATTTATGACCATGCAGGGTGACATGAAAGAGATGCAAAAATACCTTATTGACTGCCATACCACAGCTGACTGGTAAAGTAGATAACATTGGTGAACAGATGGCAGAGATTTAACAAGAGCTTTTGGAGAAGAGCAAACAGACAGCAGAGACCAATAAAGCCCTAAAAGTATTAGATGCCCAGGTGACAGATAATACACAAAAGGTGGAACAACTGGAAAAAGAGCAGAACATACATGAAACTAGACTCTTGCAGTTTGAAGTAGATAGAACTGCTCATATGTTGAGGTTTCAAAACATACCAGAAGAGAAAACTGAAGACTTGCAGAAAATATTAAGTGAAGCCTTGTTCGAAATCTTACAGGTGACTCCTCAAAAGATGGAAGAAGAGTTTGATCAAATTAAACGGGTGTCATCAAGTTATATAAGGTGAAACAAATTACCTAGCAAAGTCCTTTTGAAGCTTACAAGAAAGAGGACCAGAGATGATATTTTGAAGCAAGCAAGAGACAAACCTATGATGATAGCTGGAAATATGGTGAAAATTCTAAGAGAGGTACCTTGGCCAGTGAGACAAAAGAGGAGAGAATACCAAGCGTTAACAGATTTTCTGAGAGAAAGAGAAATACCCTATACATAATTAATGTCGGAAGGCCTTCTTTTTACTTACTAGGAGAATAGATACAGGATAAACTCCATTTTCAAAGCTCAGAATTTTCTGGATAGAATGAAGGGAAAAGAAGACAAGGAAAAGAAGGAGGAGGGAGAGGAGGAAGAATGCTCGGGTGAAGAGAATCCAAATGAACCATGGAGATATCCGAGAAGACAGCAGACCAAAAAAGATAAAAAGGATAGTGATAAGCAAAATCCACAATGGCTTCAATAATCTCTATTAATGTGAATGGACTCAACTCTCCTGCAAAAAGGAGGAAGACTTTCAGATATTTGACAAAAGTGGGACATAATTTGTTTGCAAGAAACCCATATTCTAACTAAAATCTTCTGAAAAATAAAAAACTTGGTAGCTTATTCACAGCAACATATATGAATAAATACAAAAAGGGGAGTGGCAATATATATTAAGGATAAATTCAATCCACAATTATAGTATGCCTCTGAAGATGGAAGAATTCTATTAGTGGAGATTACAGTAGATAAAAAAAATTCTACTGGCAAACATTTATGCCCCAAATGATCAACAAGAGAATTTTTTTCATAACTTACATCTTAAACTATCAAATTTGGAATAAGTAGAATATTGTTTAATAGGAGATTTTAATGCAGTTTCAGATAGACAAATGGACAAAAAACCGTATAAACAGATTAAAAGCAAAAGCCCTCAATTGCCAATAAGTTTTTGGAAACTAGCAGAAGAATTGGATTTGGTTGATGTATGGAGAACAAGATATCTAAATTCTAAAGATTTCCCCTACTATTCCCCTAGCCACCAAACGTGGTCAAAAACTGATATGTGCTGGCTTTCCACAAATCTGATCAAAGATATAGTTGAGACGAGTTATCTCAGACCATAGTCCTGTAATGATAAAGATTAAAGATGTAAAGATGTAAAATGTAAATGTCAAGTCGACGGATTCAAGAATGAGTCAAAGTTGATACTAAGAGTTCATTTATTGATAACCGGTACTCTGGCGCAAGCCTCTAGCTTGCTAAGAATGAAACCAATACATTGATAAATGGGTTTTAAGGTACACTTCAGAGACATTCCTACGGGGGGGGGGGGTTACAGGAGGAAACATTCACACATAACTACCAGATACTTTCTCAGGAGATAGCTGGTCAGTGCCCTTGAATTGTTATGCAAGGCTTCCTCCCACCTCAGGCCCTGAGAAGGCGCCAACTAGTTCCTTCACACCAGTTACAAATCAAAATAAGAAAAAAGGGGGGAAGGGAAGCAACTAAGAAGGAACATTAGCAGCAGTGGATCCATTATGATTTTAACAGGGCCTATTGCTTAGGCCATGATCCCCCAGTCTTAAGTCATTATTAGTCGATCTTGAAATACTGCCCCTATTAAGCCAACCCTCTCGGCCTCTGAGGGTGTCTAGATAGAAACTTCCTGATAAGGTCAGGGGCTGACACATCTTTTTCTGCTACCCACTCATTATCACTAGGAGGGAAATGCTTCCATTTAATAAGATAATACAGCTTCCCATGTTTAAGCTTTGAGTCCAGGATTTCCTGGACCTCATGGTGACTCTGGCTCCCCATCTGGATAGGTTGAGGTGCTTTCGGCCGAAGATGCCAAGGGGAACAACCAGGGTCTTTCCGAAGAAGATTGCAATGAAAGACAGGGTGTACTTTACTAAACACCTTTGGTAACTCCAACTCTACTGTAACTTAATTTATCACCCTTTTGATCTTAAAAGGACCTAGGTATTTTTGGACGGTTGATTTAGTGGAAGGTTCTTTGTGGACACAAATACCGAATCTCCTACTTTGAAATCCCAGGCAGGGACATGGCTTTTGTCATATTGTTTTTTGTAAGCTTCCTTGGCTTTTTCCAGGTTCTCCTGTATTTCCTTCCAACTTTTAGTCAATGTGCCCCAGCACTGATCAAAGGGGCTCGGCTCTTAAGAACATAAGAGAAGCCATGTTGGATCAGGCCAATGGCCCATCCAGTCCAACACTCTGTGTCACACAGTGGCAAATTTTTTTTATATATACACACACACTGTGGCTAATAGCCACGGATGGACCTGTGCTCCATATTTTCATCTAAACCCCTCTTGAAGGTGGCTATACTTGTGGCCGCCACCACCTCCTGTGGCAGTGAATTCCACATGTTAATCACCCTTTGGGTGAAGAAGTACTTCCTTTTATCCGTTTTAACCTGTCTGCTCAGCAATTTCATCAAATGCCCACGAGTTCTTGTATTGTGAGAAAGGGAGAAAAGTATTTCTTTCTCTACTTTCTCCATCCCATGCATTATCTTGTAAACCTCTATCATGTCACCCCGCAGTCGACGTTTCTCCAAGCTGAAGAGTCCCAAGCGTTTCAACCTTTCTTCATAGGGAAAGTGTTCCAGTCCTTTAATCATTCTAGTTGCCCTTTTCTGGACTTTCTCCAATGCTATATCCTTTTTGAGGTGCGGCGACCAGAACTGCACACAGTACTCCAAATGAGACCGCACCATCGATTTATACAGGGGCATTATGATACTGGCTGATTTGTTTTCAATTCCCTTCCTAATAATTCCCAGCATGGTGTTGGCCTTTTTTATTGCAAACGCACACTGTCTTGACATTTTCAGTGAGTTATCTACCACGACTCCAAGATCTCTCTCTTGGTCAGTCTCTGCCAGTTCATACCCGATCAACTTGTATTTGTAGCTTGGATTCTTGGCCCCAATGTGTATTACTTTGCACTTGGCCACATTGAACCGCATCTGCCACGTCGACGTCCACTCACCCAGCCTCAACAGATCCCTTTGGAGTTCCTCACAATCCTCTCTGGTTCTCACCACCCTGAACAATTTAGTGTCATCTGCAAACTTGGCCATTTCACTGCTCACTCCCAACTCTAAATCATTTATGAACAAGTTAAAGAGCATGGGACCCAGTACCGAGCCCTGCGGAACCCCACTGCTTACCGTCCTCCACTGCGAAGACTGCCCATTTATATTCACTCTCTGCTTCCTATTACTCAGCCAGTTTTTGATCCACAAGAGGACCTGTCCTTTTACTCCATGACTCTCAAGCTTTCTAAGGAGCCTTTGATGAGGAACATCATCTATCGGGTCTCCTTTGTCCACATGTTTGTTCACCCCCTCAAAGAAATGTAATTCTTGGCCCCAATGTGTATTACTTTGCACTTGGCCACATTGAACCGCATCTGCCACGTCGACGTCCACTCACCCAGCCTCAACAGATCCCTTTGGAGTTCCTCACAATCCTCTCTGGTTCTCACCACCCTGAACAATTTAGTGTCATCTGCAAACTTGGCCATTTCACTGCTCACTCCCAACTCTAAATCATTTATGAACAAGTTAAAGAGCATGGGAACCAGTACCGAGCCCTGCGGAACCCCACTGCTTACCGTCCTCCACTGCGAAGACTGCCCATTTATATTCACTCTCTGCTTCCTATTACTCAGCCAGTTTTTGATCCACAAGAGGACCTGTCCTTTTACTCCATGACTCTCAAGCTTTCTAAGGAGCCTTTGATGAGGAACAACATCTATCGGGTCTCCTTTGTCCACATGTTTGTTCACCCCCTCAAAGAAATGTAACAGGTTAGTGAGGCAAGATCTTCCCTTGCAGAACCCATGCTGAGTCTTCCTCAATAACCCGTGTTCATCAATGTGCCTACTCATTCTGTCCTTGATAATGGTTTCTACCAACTTTCCCGGTATTGAAGTCAGACTGACTGGCCTGTAATTTCCCGGATCTCCTCTGGAACCCTTTTTAAAGATGGGGGTGACATTTGCTACCTTCCAGTCCTCTTTCTTTACGTCCCCCCCCCCCCGGTAGCAGAGGGAGGGGTTTCCCCTCGTACCCACTCACAGTTTGAAATGGTGAGGCTTTGGTGGAGCTGTGGACACTGTTATTATAGCAGTACTCTGCAAAGGGCAAGAGATCTACCCAATTGGACTGTTGATGGTTTATATAGCATCTCAAATACTGCTCTAAAAGCCCGTTCACACGCTCAGTCTGTCCATCCATCTGGGGGTGGTAGGTGGAACTCAACCCCTGCTCCATGCCCATCAATTTACAAAACTTCTGCCAGAAGTTGGCAATGAATTGCGGGCCGTGGTCACTAATCACCTTGTCGGGGATTGAGTGCAGCTTGGCTACATGGTTAAAGAACAAGCAAGCCAGCTTCTTTGCGGTGGGGAGTTGGGCACAGAGATAAAGTGGGCTTGTTTAGAAAAAGTATCTACTACCACCAATATTACTGTTTTGCCATGAGAGGGTGGTAGCTCTACAATAAAATCCATGGAGACTATCGACCAGGGTCTAGAGGCAGTCTCCAGCGTTTTAAGTAACCCAGGGGGTTTCCCCCCTTCTTTTGGCCATTATGCAAATAGGGCACATAGACACAAATTCAGATATATCCTTTTTCATGCAAGGCCACCAAAACTGCCTGTTCACCAGATGCAATGTCTTGACGTACCCAAAATGCCCAGCCAGTTTGTTGGAGTGGCAGAACTGTAATACTTCTGATCTCAGGGTTTTGGGAACATATAGTTTTTCTCTCTTGTACCATAGCCCATCCTCTCGTTTCTGGATTTCCCCTGGCCGTTCGTCCCCCTACTTCTCGACTTCTGCTGCCATTCTTTCTGACCCCCCACCCCTGTAGCTGGCATTTCTTTTGTGACCGTGTAGTTACAACTGCGGCCACTTGGGTGGGCAGAACCAAAGAGTCTACTACCTCCTCTCTTTGGCTGTTGTGCTGGGGCAGGCGAGACAAAGCGTCTGCGAGAAAATTCTTCGTGCTGGGGATGTGCTTTAGCACAAAATCAAATTTAGAAAAGAACCCGGCCCATCTAATTTGTTTTTCACTCAATTTCCTCTTCCCTGTGAGAGCTTCGAGGTTTTTGTGGTCGGTCCATATTTCGAACGGCACCTTTGCACCCTCTAACCAGGACCGCCATGTTTTTAGTGCAAGCATTACTGCCAACGCCTCCTTGTCCCACACTAACCAATTCCTTTGTTCTGCCGCGAATTTTTTTGAGATGTAAGCACACGGTCTCAGTTTCCATTCCTCATCCTTCTGTATGAGAATGGCTTCGATGGCTACATTGGAGGCGTCGTATTGCACAACGAAGGGTTTGAGCTCATTGGGGTGGCTCAGGACTGGCTCACTTGTGAACAGCCGCTTCAACTTGTCCAACGCCGACTGGCAGTTTGGTGTCCAATTTAACTGCGCTCCCGGTCGCTTGGCTTCCGGGCCCTTCCCCTTTGTTTTTAACAACTCAGTTAGGGGGAGCATGATTTGGGCGAACCCCGGTATGAACGTCCTGTTAAAATTTGCGAACCCGAGGAACGATTGGAGTTGTCTACGTGTCCTCGGGGGAGCTCATTCTAATACGGCTTGCACTTTCGCCGGGTCCATTGCCAATCCCCTGGTGGACACTCGGAAACCCAAGTAGTCTATCTCTGTTTTGTGAAATTCACATTTGGACAGCTTAGCATACAATTTAGGGCTCAACAGGGTGCTCAGCACCTCCTGTACCAATTTCACATGAGACCATTCATCTGGCGAATAAATAACGATGTCATCTAGGTCCATCACCACCCCCTTAAACAAAAACTTTCTCAATACATTGTTTATGAAACTAATGAACACCCCGGGGGCCCCATGCAGTCCAAACGGCATCACAAAGTATTCAAACTGCCCCAATGGTGTGTTGAATGCCGTTTTCCATTTATCCCCCTCCTTAATGCGCACCCGAAAATATGCATCTCTCAAGTCCAATTTTGTAAAGATTTTCCCCTCTGACACAGTGCTCAATAAGTCTTTAATGAGGGGGATGGGGTAGGCGTTGGAGGTTGAAATCGCGTTTATCCCGTGAAAATCTGTGCAAAGTCTAAGTGAGCCGTCCTTCTTTTTCCGGAACAAAACTGGGGCTGCGTGGGGGGCCGTGGCCGGCCTAATAAAACCCCGTTTTAAGTTCTTGTCCAAAAAGTTGCGCAGCTCCGCCTTCTCCGCCCATCCCATCGGGTACAGTTTGGCTTTGGGGAGCGATTTCTCCGGTATTAACTCGATAGCACAGTCCGTGTCCCTATGGGCATACATAAATTGTCACATATTATTGTCTCTAAACGATGCATCATCAACATTTGGATATTTTATGTTATAAATCTTTTTGTTAAAGTGTCTATTAAATTTGACAATTCCAATAAAGGCAATCTTGTAATACAAAGTACAGGAAAAAAGGAGACTGCAAAGGCGACATGAGTTGAGGGACTGCAAAGGCTCACGGGATGGATTCCAGTGGGACTTTTAGGCAGGTCTACGTTTGCCCAACATCTTGTATCTTATGTAATTCTTTAAAATGTAAATGATGACAATGGTTAGAGACCGAACACTAAGAGGGGTTGGGGGTGAAGGAGCAAGAGAGAGAAGGTCAGGCTCAAGGACGTTATACGCCAAAGATGGCTTTGCCTCATCTGTATACATGGAAGGTTAGTTTCCCTTTCCTTTGAGGAGGAATGGGTGCTGTTGGGGCACTGATTCTCTGAGAGAAACCCACACAGCCCCAAGCAGCTGCTGGCCTTGGAAGGAAGCCCTGGGGAGTGAACCCCTGGAGAGCACCTGCCATAGCACGAGGGTTTAGCCTAAGGGGCCCGTGATAGATTCTGCCAGAGGAAGGATTCCTAAGAAAGGAGGGTTTTTCAGCTGTGGGCTGGAAGAACAGACGGGCTTAGCTTGACATGCTTTGAGCAATTGGAGAGTAGCACCAAGATCTCCAGGTGGGTAGCAACATCACACTCTCTATGCGGAGAATTAAGCTCTCAAGCACCCACCATGCTAGGCACGTGGAAGGGGCAAGCAGCTCACCCTGGAGAACAGGAGGAAGGGAGCATGGATTGCCCCCAGGGAAACACCAGAAAGTTCTTTAGATAGCTCTTTCTGTGAACCACATGAACACCCACCAAGGAGATGGTGTCGCCCAGTGGCTATGACCTAAGCCCTGAACAGGGTGTTTGGGGTCCAGTTCTGGCCAGAGCCAGGAAGCCATTTTTAGCCTTTCTTGTTGCCATCTCCTCTGCAAGAAGAGTTCCAGAGCTGCAAGCTCTATCAGTAAGGACAGCGGATTCAAGAAGCACAAAAGAAAATACTCCTTTGCACACAGTGATTAAAATGTGGGGTTCACTGCCAGAGGATGTAGTGATGGCCACCGGCACGGACAGCTTTAAAAGAGGACGAGACAGATTCATGGAGGATAGCTCTCTGAGTGGCAACTGAGCCATGGTGTCTAAAGGGAACCTCTATGTTCAGAGGCAGTCAGCTTCTGAATCCCAGTGCTAGGAGGAAACATCTGGGGAAGGCTTGCCTCTGTGCCCTGTTGCTGGCCCTCCAGAGGAACCGGGAGGCTACTTTGTGCTGCAGGAGGCTAGACTAGGCAGACCACTGCTCTGATCCAGGGAATCAAGTTCTTGACTCACGTTTTGCTGACCTCTGTTTTCTCCAGGTGAAGCAATGCTGGCGACTAAAAAAACGAGCAGTACAGTCATTGCAGGTTCTATTAATCAGAATGGGTCCCTGCTGGTTTCTGCAACTCATGTTGGGGCTGATACAACTTTTTCCCATATTGTCAGGCTGGTGGAAGAAGCACAAACTCCAAAGGTAATTTCAATGAATGAAAGTAATTAATGTGAAAGTAAAGTTTCCATCTCATATTTGCCGTGATTCAGTACACCAAATAGGTGGCTAAAATTTTAACTTGTACTTAATTCCCACTGGCATCAGTGCACACTTAATTCCTATACCAAGTTGTTCATTAAGATGGGAGACCTGTTCACTGATTCAGCTGCTTGGTATGCTGGCAGCACATCGATTCAGATTAGGTACACTGTCAACTCCTACGAGAGCTCTGGCTGACCCAAGGCCATTCCAGCAGCTGCAACTGGAAGACTGCGGGAGCAAACCTGGTTCTCCCAGATAAGAGTCTATTACTTAACCGCTACACCAAACTGGCTCTCTAGAGGGGCTAGGATCCCAGGCAGGCTGTATTCCCCCAGCACCACCCTTTTAAAAAACCCAGGTATGACTTCCCCATCTACATTTGGGTAGATCCTTTGTGTGAACTATGTCCCCACCACCACCACACACACCCTCACTCTCTCACAAGCATCTCTTAAGTGGAGCCAGCAGAAATCTGTCATCCCTTAGTGTTAAAATTATGTTATGACGAATACTCTGGGGTCTTTTTTGTTTCCTTCTCTTTATTGTTGGGCTTTACATACTTCCCTTATGATTACGTGATGTTCCACCATGCAGAACCCATTCATTGGTGCCATGACCGTATCAGGAGAGTCATAGAGACCGCAAAGAGTACAATGACGATTGCACAGGCTGAGCTCATGGGCCTAATGAAGTGGACTAGAAGTCTTGGATGGGATCAGTGGCTGAGCCAGAGTATGAACCTTACGATCTGAACTATTCTATTCGGGCTGATAACTGGGCTTAATCTGCAAAATATACCGGTGCCGCCTGTGTTACATTTTTATTGAGTTATGTGGTGGTGTATAATTGTAGAGTATTAATGTGATTGTTGTATTTCAACTGTTTTTATGCCTGTAATCTGCCCTGAGCTCACATGGGGGAGGGTGGACTATAAATCCACTAAATAAATAAAATAAACCTGTGCTCCTGCAGAACAGATACCCTTGAGCAGGGAGTGTGGGGGTGTTCAGAAGACTCTTACGCTGCCTCTCCAAAGAACTTGGTCAAGGCAGGTCACGTCTTAGAACAGCATTTTGGAGAAGGGTAGGATCCTCTAACCCCTTTGGGAGGTTGCTCCGCAGCTCTGTTGAAGGCTGGAGAGAGAACATCGCCCTGCATTGTCTCGGAAGGACCTCCAGCAGTTCTCCAAGGATGAGGAGGAAGCCCTTTCAATTCAGGTACTCAAAAACCTGTAATTCTGTTGTGGTAAAAACTTTATTCTTGCACTGTGAACTGCCCTAGGTGTCAGCATTGGTCAGAAGCAGGATGTAAATGCTCCATATCAGTAGATGGCGCAGTCCATTGGAAACTTTAGGAATGTGCCGCCTTATTCTGCTTGCATTTACGAGGTTTGAAACTCTCACAGGGACATTGACTTAGGATTGGGCTTTTCCTTCACTGTTAGTTTTCTTCAGTGCATTTCCCCCCAAACTGATAAAGATCTGCTGTCTTCTCCCCCTTTGTTAGCTACAAGAAACCTACACCGGGGAAATATGAAGTGCCTGCCCCCAGTCAGACGAGGCTGAACAGCCCTTCGGAGATCTGTGTCTACATTGGCATTGATGACGCAGCACCAGTCACCCAAACTGAGTCCGATGGATCGTATTGTCAACTACAGCCGAGCTTCGATAAACTCTCTCCTCTCAGGCAAGTGATCTCTCAGCAGTATCGTCCTCAGCGAGCCAGATAAGCATTCGGTTCTCACCGGGGGCTCCCAGGAAGAGGATGATACAGTCATCTGAAAAGACCTTCTCTACGGAGTGGGCTGGGTCTTCCCTCATTAACCGGTATCTTGGGCTGGGCTGGCTGTACTTTTTAAGTGCTATTTTCTTGGGACTGAATTGCCCACTTGGATAGGGCAATTTTTTTCAACATGCACACATCTAACTCAAAGCATAGACTGTATCTGCACTCCTTTGCCAGTATTACCACCTGGAGCAAAAGCAGAATGCAGCCTCATGCACTGGAAGCCAAAGATGGGTTTAGCTTATTGCTTGGCTGCTCTTCAAATGGCTGTCTGATAAAGAGGTCCATATCTTGTGCAGTGCTGACTGAACAACTATTTTCATCACAGCGATATTGAGCTTAGAGGACTTGAGCTTCTCCCTCCTCTCTCTGCACACCACGATTGACCCCTGCCCTACGCCCAGAGGAAGGCAAAACACCTCCAGGATCACTGGGTCAATCTGGCCCTGAGGAAAATCCCTTCCTGAGCCCCAAGTGACGATCGGCATTACCCTGGGGTGGAACCTCACCTGGCTCTGATGTGCATCTCTGGAAATGTATATTTATGGGTGGCAGATGGTCGATGGTGGACACCACCAGCCAACTGGACAGGCTTTAGGGAGGTTGTTCTGCCCTCGGAAGCCCCAAAGGATTCTGGCGATGAGCAGGGTCTCTTCCACTGGGGGGAAGAACCCTTCTTTTATTACTTCTGGAGGCTGGTAGGCAGATGGCTCTGGCTCCTCGTCGAGTTTTAAGGTGACCTGTTTGGTTGTCCGAGGCCTCGTTCCTCAGCATAGGATGGAGAGAAGACTCTGCTGCCTTGGGAAGGCTGTGAGCTATTTTGGGCGGCCTGGCCTGCCGACAGGAGCAACGACCATCTTAACAGCCTCAAGCCCTCTCTCTTTTTTTTTTTTTTTTGCCTTGTCTAGACCCTAGAGGTCTCTTCCAACTCTATGATTCTATGTTTTTTAAACAAAGAAACGGATGGGGCAGTCAGGTTATGAACCTTCCAGCATCCATAAGCAGCAGGCAGCTCACAGATCAGCCTCAGGCTGCCTGAACTCTCTGCATGTTGGAGTGCTGGCATTCTGGCTCTCATTCTTGGCGTAGGATTGAGGGAAGCATCCCGCATTCAGAGGTGTCTTGGGCAGCCTGGCTGGGGGATGGTGTCGCCTCTGATGGATGGTGTAGGCAGAATTTGGCAACCCTACACCCCCTCACCTCCTGGCAGTAACTAGGGGGACCTGGCAGCACTGTTGTGCTCGTTCGCAAGCCAACTCCATTTGGCTTTTCAGCAGTGCCGGATTAAACCCTGTGAAGGCCCCTAGGCAGTCGAAATCTTGGGGGGCCCCTTGCAAATTATCTCAGAGTCTCTGAGTGCCCACCCCACAGCCCATGGTCCCCGCTGCAGGCACCTTTTCTAAAAGCCCCCTTTGCTAAACTGCGGCAGAGATGTGGAGAGAGGCAAACTTCACGGTAATGCCAGCAGCAACTGCATCAGGTAAGTCAGGCAAAGAGCAGCTCAGTTGCTGGCTGCTCATTTATGCTGGGGGGTGGGGGTAACTGGTGGGGAGAAGCTAGCCCGGGGACCCTAAAGGTGTGCGGGCCCATAAGCCAGTGCCTACATGGCCTAATTGTGATTCAGGCTCCGCTGTTCAGCCAGGTGACAGGGAAAGGGATGCTCCGATATTTGGTTCCTCTGCTTCTTTGAGCATAGTGTTGAAATAGAAGTGAACGCTCATTTGTGTACAGCCTGGTGGATACATGCCTGTAAAGGCGCACGGGACTCTCACCCTGGCTGCTTTGCTGGTGTTGGGACACGGATTGGGGTGGTTTGTTTCGAGAAGTGAGATCACAGTATGCAAGTTTTCATTTATCTACAGGCTGAGAACAATGAAAAGGAAGACGATGTCGGACTACTTTGTTGGGGCCACAGCCAAACGTGGAGCGATTGAAGATTTTCCCCCATCATGACCCTGCAAATGGGAAATGCTGAGTTAGTATCAAGGGACTTTATCATGTGCAAGAAAAGGGGACCAAAACCCACGTGTGGCAAAAGACAGTGGAGGTAAGAGACCTCCATGCGATCAAAGGCTTTTTCCAGGTCGAGGCTCAAAATAAGAAAGTCTAGTGTATTAAATGATGCTTAAAGATTTCCGTAAATTGTCAGATAAGTCCCGTAAAGGCATGAAGTCCATTTGGTCTGTGTGAATGGATTTTGTAATAAAAGAGTTAAGACTGTTGGCAGTGATGGCTGTAAAACATTTTGCATCTTGCTTAATGAACGAAATGAGTTTGTAAGAACCAGGGAGAGTAGAATCCTTGTGTTTTTAGGGATAACAATAATGTTGGTCCCCAGCCAAGTGCTGGGTAGAGAGAGAGAATGCGATTACAGGTATCTGTGAGAGGTTCAGTTAAGATGGGGATAATGTTTTAAATAAAATTCAGCAGGAAGTCCATCATCCCCAGGAGATTTGCTAGATTTGAGATTTGTAATAGTGTTTCTAATTTCCTGGGAAGTGAAGGGGGCTTCCATGAGGTCACGATGATCTAATCTTAATTTCCAAAGGAAAGGAATAGATTCGAGAAAAGAGGAATAGAGTCAGTAGCTGCATTTTGGGAGCTATAAAGCTCAGAGAAGAATTTAGTGAAAGAGGGTAATATCTTCTGTGAATTAGATGTGAAAATGCCTTTCTAGGTCCTAATGAGGTCCCTAAAATTAGAGGAAACTTTTTGTCTAACCTTCCAAGAAAGCGTTCTTAGAGTTTTGGGTGTATTGTACCAATATTGCTGCTTGAGAGATAGAAGATTACTTTGTATTTTCCTTACCACAAGAATGTCCATTTTTTTTCTTTTGGCTATGAGTTGATGATAAACCTTAGTGCTACCTGTGGTTTTGAGTTTCTGCTCTAAGGAATGGATATTAGATAGCAATTCTCATCTTTTTTTTGTCTTTTTCCTTCTTATAGAAAGAAGCAAGTGAAATGATCCTCCTATAAATGACAGCCTTCATCGCATCCCATAATACTTTCAAGCGCGCTTATTTCTGTAACATGATGGTTTCTTAGAAAAAGAGCAGGTGACCAGCTCTATAAATTTGAGAAATAAATAAATATACTGCTCCCCCCACCCCTCTTATTTACAACCATTGGCAAGTAATAAATCCATCTGGCCAGGGGATGTTTATGCTACAGCCTGGCTGGTACCACTTTCAAGTCGCCTCTCCCACAGGTTCACACAGACAATGCTTATCTTATGCGAGAGAAGTGTGAGAAAGGAGATGTTTTTAATAGCCTAAATTCCTTAGTAATAAAAAAGACAGTGTTTAGCAACCTTTGAACCCGTGACTCAAGTATGCATCTGTAATGTAACCTTTGAGGAGATCCTATATTACTCCCAAGGCTTATGTCCTTGGCACAGCTTCTGAGTTTATAAGAAAAAAACAGCTTTGATTTAAAATAAAAGACTACTTATTGAGAAATATCGGCGCTTGACAAATACATGCTGAGGCCTTTCACCATATTGTTTGGTTGCAAAAGAGTACTGAATCTCTTTTTCAATTTCTGTGGGAAAAGAATGATTTAATAAAAGATGTATTAATTTTCCAGCTCAATTCCTTATAATGATATGAAAGAAGGGCGGCGTTCACACCGAACCCACGCATGATCAAATCAGATCTGATAACCTATGGATGAAGAGGGGATTGAACGAATAAGGCCTTTAGTAAGCAGAATGTAATCTATGCATGTGTGTATATTGTGGCGTGATGAATAATATGAGTAATCCCGTTCATTGGGATGATGCAAATGCCAGTTGTCGCAAAGGCCAGAAGAAAGAAGCTTGTCAAGGGGGGTAACCCTGAGGGAGCGAGACTCAGAAAGACTCATATAAGGGAACGATTTATCTAAGGAGGGATTGATAATGAAATTTAAGTCACCCCCCAGAATGCTCTTACCTTGACTAAAGAAAGAAGTTCAGAGAACACTTCACAAACACAATTAATTTGCTCAGCATTGGGTGCGTAAATAGATGTAAGTGTGATCCAAGAATCCTGAAGCTTACCTTTTAAGAAAATGAAGCGACCCCGGGGCTCATATTTAATATGAGTGTTTTGTAGCTTAATGTTAGCAGAAAGAAGAACTGCTGCATGCCTCAATTTGGACGAGCCAGGAGCAGATTATTGGGTAGGGAACCATTTGGAAAGCAAAATCTGAGAGTGTTTATCGGAGATGTGGGTCTCCTGTAAAAGTACCATCAGAATGTAATTTGATAATGCCAAATGTTACATGTTTTCATTTGGTGATGTTGTTAGGAAAGGAAAGGAAAGGAAAGGAAAGGAAAGGAAAGGAAAGGAAAGGAAAGGAAAGGAAAGGAAAGGAAAGGAAAGGAAAGGTCCCCTGTCATTTCCGACTCTGGGGTGACGCTACTTTCACAACGTTTTCTCGGCAGACTTTTTACGGGCTGGTTTGCCATTGCCTTTCAAAGTTGTTAAGGCCTCGACAACTGAGAGAGACTAATCTTAAATTATTAGCATTGGGAGGATACAGAGAAGGAGAAGCTAAAACAGTGAGAAAAGAGAGCGAGAGAGAGATGGGGCATTGAAAATGTGAAAATGTGGCAAAAGGAAGTTAAAAGGAGTAGGGGAGCACAAGAGAAACAGCAAAGAGCAAATTTACAGGTCAATCTAAGAAAAATTTCAAAATAACAAAGATCAGAATATGGGGGGGGGGGGTGTAATAGGCAATATATAGTGCCTATAGTGAGAGCCAGTTTGATGTAGTGGTTAAGTGCACAGATTCTTTTCTGGGAGAACCGGAGTTGATTCCACACTCCTGCACTTGCACCTGCTGGAATGGCTTTTGCCAGCCATAGCTTTCGCAGGAGTTGTCCTTGAAAGGGCAGCTTCTGTGAGAGCTCTCTCAGCCCCACCTACTTCACAGGGTGTGTGTTGTGGGAAAGGAAGGCAAAGGAGATTGTGACCGCTCTGAAACTCTGAGATTCAGGGAGAAGGGTGGGGTATAAATCTGCGACCTTCTCAGAGAAAGGGAAAGGGCGAGGATAAACTCAAAAAATGTGACCTCTAGAAGGAGCCAGAACTTTAAGAGTGAAGATATCACTAAGGGCCAATTTATTATCAGTGTTAGAAGGGAAACGAGGTACAGGAAATTATAGAACAAGGAAAAGCCATGCAAATAAAAGGAAAAGCCATGCAAATATAAAGGTTGGATATCATGACATATAGGAAAACAATTAAAAAGCGATCGAGCTGATCTGTAGCAATAAAGAATTCATTAGAAGCAGTAAAGTGCAAATATAGTGCCAGTTAAGTCCAAAATGGAGCCTATAAAAGCTAAGATGAGCAGTGAAACACAGTGCGGTGCTAACAGTGCATCATGTCATGGGCTGGCATCGGAGCCTATAGCCGGCCCTTTGAGTACTCAGGAGGTTGACAGCCTGCTGCCCCCCCACCCCCACCCAGCAGCAGAGGAGGAGGAGGAGGGGCAAGCAGCACAGCTGCAAAAGGGAGCCTGGCTGACTCTCCCCCACCTGCAGTCCAATGAACGGAACGGCTACGCTGGGACTCAGCAGCCCAGAGAAGGGAAGCACGCCAAAGGGGAAGGCGGTCCATTAGCCCTGAGTATTAGCCGAAGCTTTACGACTGTTAATTGAAGCACTGCGGGAGGGACATTTGGCCTCTGCTTGGGGCTAGGGCCCTCTGTGGAAGCAACGCATCCATCTTGTGACGTGCATCCGTCCACCCCGACTGGCTTTGAAACATAACCTTTCGGCTCCTGGACGTCTGGCTACAAATGACTTTGCTCTCGGTTTGTGTTTTGGACATTGCTCTCTATTGGTTCCTGTTCTGCTTTGTTGGTTCTGACCTCTGACTGGATTTGGACTCTGTGCTTTGGACTTGCCCTGGTGGTTCCTCTCTGCTTTCCAACCCATAGCCCAGCTGGGATTTGGTCCCTTCCCCTTCCTGCACCCCACACATAACAATAAACAGCAAACATGCCAGCATGGTAAGGAACACTTAAAGTTTGGTTGTGCAACCAAGAAACCTCAAGAGTTAGTTGGAGGGATCCTACGAGTCTTGGTGAAGAAAAGAACAGAATTGCATCCCACAATATAGTATTTGGTAGGCACAATGCTTTGGACAGGAACAGATTAAGTAGAACAGAAGTCATAGTCAAAGATAGAAAAGGAAGACAGTATACTGCATGTGAGGTGACGACAATATAATGCTATAAATGTTAAGATGTGCCAAGAGATTAAGAATGGAAGAGAAGAAGCAACATTCAATGTAGGTATAACATAGTGAATCAGTGTCAAAGACCTAGTTAGTAACGCAGAGACCACAGTGAGCATTAAAAGACAAGCCAAACCATGTAGGGCAGGTAGCATAGGATTATTCTGAACAGCGTGGTTGGAGGGGAATGGGAACAAAGAGAGACGTAGACCTGGTGGAATAACACACAAACTGGAATAACCATAAAGAAAGAAAAATAGTAAAAAAAGAGAAAAAACAAATGTTAAAAATAAAACAAAGGAACAATGAACCAACGTTATTGTGGGTATTTCAGAAAGTTGGTGGAATGAGCAGAATCAGTGGGACACAGTGATTCCTGGGTATAAATTATATAGGAAGGATAGGGAGGGAAGGGTTGGAGGTGGGGTGGCTCTGTATGTCAGAGTGGGTATACAGTCCCGTTAGACTGAGGTGGTCTGAGAATTAGATTCCCTTCTAGAAATGCTTTGGGTTGAAATAGTGGGCCTAAAAGGAAATTTAACTATGAGAGTTCGTTATCACCCACCGGATCAAAAGATAGAGGCTGATTATAATATGATAAAAGAATTAAAGATAGCGGCTAAATGTAAAAACTGTATAATCACAGGTGATTTTAACTATCCCACAATGGTTGGGTCAATATGGCTATTTTATTTATTTATTTATTTATATTTGAACTTATATCCCGCCCTTCTCATCGAAGTGTCTCAGGGCGGCTTACAACATTGTAATTTTACATAGATTCAATTTAAAAACATTTACATAATACAGTTAAAACCATAGTTAATAAAACAGAAGTACAATCCTAGAAGCTCAGATAAAATATATACCACAAGTCAGGAAAGACACAAATAGGTCCAAAAAAAAGGCTGCATGGGTAACAAACAAAGTAATGGAGGATGTAAGAGGTAAGAAGGATTCCTTTAAGCGGTGGAAAGCTAGTCCAAGTGAGGTTAATAAAAGGGAACAGAGACTGTGGCAAATCAAATGTAAGACTGTGATCAGGCAGGCAAAAAGGGACTATGAGGAGCATATTGCAAAAAACATAAAGACCAACAATAAAATTTCTTCAAATACATTAGAAACAGGAAACCAGCCAGGGAGGCAGTGGGGCCCTTGGATTACCATGGGGTCAAAGGATTACTGAAGGAGGACAGGGAAACGGATGAGAAGCTGGATGCATTTTTTGCCTCTGTCTTCACTGTGGAAGATGAGAAGTGTTTGCCCACTCCAGAACCACTAATTTTGGGAGGGGTGACCTGAGTCAGATTGAGGTGGTAAACGAAGAGGTCCTACAACTGATGGACAAATTAAAAACTGATAAGTCACCAGGCCCGGATGGCATACATCCAAGAACTCAAAGGTGAACTTGTGGATTTCCTGACAAAAATAAGTAATCTTTCATTGAAATCTGCCTCCGTTCTCGAGGACTGGAAGGTAGCAAATGTCACTCCCATCTTTAAAAAGGGTTCCAGAGGACATCCAGGAAATTACAGGCCGGTCAGTCTGACTTCAATACCGGAAAAGTTGTTGGAAACCATTATCAAAGAGAGAATGAGTAGGCACATTGATGAACAAAAGTTATTGAGGAAGACTCAACATGGGTTCTCTAAGGGAAGATTTTGTCTCACTAACCTGTTAGAGTTCTTTGAGGGGGTGAACAAACATGTGGACAAAGGGGACCCAATAAATGTTGTTTACCTTGACTTCCAGAAAGCTTTTGATAAAGTTTCTCATCAAAGGCTCCTTCGTAAGCTCGAGAGTCATGGAGTAAAAGGACAAGTGCTCTTGTGGATCAAAACCTGGCTAATTGATAGGAAACAGAGAGTGAATATAAATGGGCAATTTTCTCAGTGGAGGATGGTAAGCTGTGGCGTGCCGCAGGGTTCAGTACTGGGTCCGATGCTTTTTAGCTTGTTCATTAATTATTTAGAGTTGGGAGTAAGCAGTGAAGTGGCCAAGTTTGCGGATGACGCTAAATTGTTCAGGGTGGTGAGAACCAGAGAGGATTGTGAGGCACTCCAAAGGGATCTGTCGAGGCTCGGCAAGTGGGCGTCAATGTGGCAGAGGAGGTTCAATGTACGCAAGTGCAAAGTGATGCACGTTGGAGCCAAATATCCTAACTATAAATACAAGTTGATGGGGTGTGAACCGGCAGACTGCCCAAGAGAGAGATCTTGGGGTCATGGTAGGTAACTCACTGAAAACGTCGAGACAGTGTGCGATTGCAATAAAAAAGGCCAACGTCATGCTTGGAATTATTAGGAAGGGAATTAAGAACATAAGAACGTACGAGAAGCCATGTTGGATCAGGCCAATGGCCCATCCAGTCCAACGCTCTGTGTCACACAGTGGTCAAAAAAAGGAGGTTCACAAGTGGGACTAGAAGTCCTTCCACTTTGCCCCTCCTCCACAAGCATCAAGAATACAGAGCATCAGTGCCCCAGACGGTTCCAATAATATTCTGTGGCTAATAGCCACTGATGGACCTCTGCTCCATATTTTTATCCAAACCCCTCTTGAAGCCAGCTACGCTTGTACCGCCACCACATCCTGTGGCAGTGAATTCCACATGTTAATCACCGTTTGGGTGAAGAAGTATTTCCTTTTATCCGTTCTAACCCTACTGCTCAGCAATTTCATTGAACGCCCACGAGTTCTTGTATTGTGAGAAAGGGAGAAAAGTACTTCTTTCTGTCCCACTAGAAGTGTTTTAAGACATTCTGTTCCTCACAGTCTGGACCAAGTCCGCTTCTTGTGCACACAGTTTCTTCAGCCTGACTAGCGTCAATTCCCTAGGCTAAGGAGTCTTCTCCAGGAGATCTAGGAGAAGGTAACAGTACAACCAGGTGAATGAGGATGGGACTTTGGAAGACGTCTCTCTGGTGTTGTGGGCCTGACAGCAGAAGAGCGTCAGTGAGTATTAGTCTAGGGAAATAGCCAACTACGAGTGTACTCGTGTAGGGAGATAGGCAAATTGCCTCTCTGGTGCTTGGGAAAGGAAAAGGGAGGAAGGACGCTGCCTCTCTTTAGAGCAGACTAACTCCAGAGCATGCACGGAGTGTAAAACCTGGCCTTCCCCAAAGAAAGGGGAAACTTCTTCCACAGAGACCTGGGTGAAGAGTCATGTAGCATCACAGCCTGTACCCAATCCAAGGGTACCCAGCATCCTCTTTCTTTTCTGCTAAAGGAAGTGGGGTGAGAGAGGTGTGGCTGGAGGTTGTGCTTGTGGGGAGGGGGGAGAGCCTTGAAGAGTTAGCTTCACACTCTTTCTTTTTCAATATCTTCTTTGATTTTTGTATTATCGTCCTCTCTAGTGGCTTATAGATCTTTATTATAGATCTTTATTAGAATATTTTATTTATACAGATTATATTTTTGGTTCCCTGACAACAGGGGGGACGTGGATGTGAACACCAAGAGGGAGCCAGAGAAGCAGCTGATGTGTGTCTCCCCCCCCCCCCGCCCTCCGCCTGGTGCAGAGAATTTCTGAAGAGCCTGTGGAGAAGGAGGCAGGTCGTGGACACAGCACTGGTCATCTTCTGGTGTGAGACTTTGGGGCTCAGGGCTTGTAGGACTTCTCCTGCCATGACTGTGGGGCAGAGTGGCTAGAGGCTTTCTTCTCTTTTTGCACCAAATTCAGGTTTGCTCATTATAATTTCGTTAAACCTCCCACTCTGACCCCATTGTTTCCCTCACCTTTCAGGAGATGTTATTCAAGTGTGTTCCAGTTTCAAAGGGGCGTCCACAATTCTGTGACCACGAAACTGGCCCTTTAAAAGGGTTGTTGTTGTTCAGTCACACAGTCAAATCAGATTCTTCGCGACCCGATGGACCAAGCCACACCAGGCCCTCCCGTCTTCCACCATCCTCCAAAGTCTGCTCAAATTCATGTTAGTTACATCAGTAACGCTGTCCAGCCATCTCCTCTTCTGCCGTCTCCTTCTTCTTTTGTCTTCTGTCTTCCCCAGCATCAGGGGCTTCTCCAGTGAGTGCTCCCTTCTCATTTGGTGGCCAAAATATTTGAGCTTCAGCTTCAGCATCTGACCTTCCAGGGAACAGTCAGGGTTGATTTCCCTTAGGACTGAGGGATTTGATCTCAAGACCCTTCTCCAGCACCACAGCTTGAAAGCATCTATTCCTTATGGTCCAACTCTCACAGCCATGCATTATTACTGGGAATACCATTGCTTTGACTATACAGACTTTTGTTGGCAGGGTGATGGCTCTACTTATTATTAAACTGCCCAGGTTTGCCATAGCTATCCTCCCAAGGAGCAAACGTCTTTTAATTTCATGGCTGCAGTCACCGTCTGCAGTGCTCTTGGATCTCGGGAATGTGAAGTCTGTTACTACTTCCATGTCTTCCCCTTCTATTTGCCAAGGAGTGATGGGGCCAGATGTTTTTTTGACGTTGAGTGTCAAGCCTACTTTTGCGCTCTCCTCTTTCATCCTCCACAAGAGGTTCTTTTTTGCTGACTGTAAGGAGCTTCTCCATCTTTGACTGCAGCGTATATAATCAATCTGATTCCTGTGTTGCCCAGCAGGTAATGTCCATGTGTAGAGTCGCCTTTTAGGTTGTTGGAAGAGGGTGTTTGCTATGACCAGCTTGTTCTCTTGACAGAACTCTTTTAGCTTTTGCTCGGCTACATTCTGTTCTCCATGGTCAAACTTGTCTGTTGTCCCGGTTACCTTTTGACTTCCAACTTTGGCATTCCGGTCCCCTATGATGATCATAGGCTTTGATTTGTTCTAGTACACTACAGTACAGTACGGTATACAGAGGTGGTGGTTATTTTTTAAAAATAGAGGAGGGAGCAAAAAAGTCCCTAAACCTTATGTCCAACCGATGGAGGTTGCTTCTAGCCCGAGGAGAGATGATTTGCTCCATACCTTCGCATTCCAGGAAGTCACTTTCTCTCTCTGTACAGAGAGAGCACCCAGCACATTTAGACAACACTGCAAAACCTCACCTGTGTAAGGAATTCTGTTTGAAATCCTATTTATGTCAAACAGTTTGATGGATCGCTGGATCAAATAATCATTGAGAGGCATTTAATATGAAAGCAAAAAATATATTTATTACTACAGGGAAAGGGCACTGGGAGGTGAAAATAACAAACACTAAAGAACTACATCCTCACACTAGAAGGCCACATGCTTAATGGAGAACACCTCCTCCTTCTTCTTGACCTCTCTGCCTGAACAAAGGAAGTCACCTGCCTAACTGACCAAAAAAACAAAACAGGTTTTCCCACTTCTAGATCTTGATTGACAGCAGTCAGTATCTTCTTCTCAGGTCATGCAGACAATAGGGAATCAGGCACAGTGTTAACCCCATAATGACTGGAACTTTAGAACATTGCAACTTTAGAACATACAGAACAGATACATATTTCCAAAAACCTGAAGGGCTCCAGCCAATTTCCCCCTCAGTTGCCTGGTGTGGCTGATCAAGGGACAGCATGTTGGGGCCAAGCCAGGAGCCATCCAGAAACTTGAGCTCCAGGAAAGCTGCAAGGCCTGCTCCTCGCCTCTGCTCTCTTCGAGCTTCCAACACCTACAAGGCCATGTTTGGAAGGGGGAAATGCTGAGTAGCCCCTGTGTCCCAGGAAGACCCCCCTCAACGGCAGCAGCTTGCAGGAGAGATGCTCCAGACTCCTGTGGAATGGCAGACCGGGAGGGGAGGTGGAACCAAGAAAACTGCAGAGAAGGGAGCCCTGGCCCACCCTGGCCCAGACCGAGGGAGGAAGAACTGGCAGCCACCGCCTTCCTGCTGCCTGGCTAGTGCCAGCAAGGGTGGCTCTTTGACTGCCCAGCTCCACAGGTGCCCAGGTCGTGGCAGTGGAATGGAGCGTGCCCACATTACAGCGAGGGAGGGGAGCAAAGCCATGGGCCGCCTAGGGCACCCAAAAGCCCTTCATCCGGCTCTGCCTCTGAGCCACTGAACTTTTCAAGAAGCATCATCTACAGCAGGCTACAGCAGGCTGTTACTCTTGGCAAGCGGTCAGGCAACCGAAGGATGGGAGGAGAAGCTCCTGCGTGGGAACCAGGGTTCCCAACCTCCAGGCAAAGACTAGAGTTCTCCTGGAATGGCTGCTTGGAGGATGGACTCTGGCATCGCACCCTGCTGAGGTCCCTCCAAGTCCTTGGGGGCAATAGGGAGGGATATCACCCACAAGTCCACCTGGACGGCCTCCAAGAGAAGTGCACCAGCAAGACTGACAGAGAAGCATTCTTCCTATAGACCCTCCATCTCAGCCACTAAAGCAGGCTTCTGAATCTTATCACCAGTCTGGAAGCTGGACAGAAAGGGTGAAGGGGAAGGGACCTTGAGAGGGGGAAGGAAACATGAATCCCTACATTCTGCATGTCCCTGTATTCTCCATGGTCTCTCCCTAATTTCCACAGGATGCAGGAAACCGAAACCCCCAGAGGCCACTTGCAGCCCCTGGTCATGATGACATCCGCTTTCCCCATCCCCCAAGGTGCTGCTCCAAGGGGTCTTCTTGTCTCTTCCTCACCGGCTGCAGGGTTACCATGGGGATGGAAGGAAACATCTGACCTCATAATGGTTCTGTTGGCAATCCTGCCTCACAGTGCTTATCTTGGCCAGTCCTTTGCGAGCAACTGGTTATCCAGAAGCGTTTTAAAGGACTCTGTGTGGAGTGGTGTGATGGCAGGTAGGAAATTCTTAAAACGACATCTCCCCGTTCTCTGTTTCCCAGTCTAGTCAGCAGAGGCCATCTTGAGTGGCTGCCGGTGGCAGGTGAAAGAAGGCGAAACAATTTTAAGGAGAGACTATGGCCGAGAGAAGAGAAAAAACATTAAGAATGCAGCTTGAGCGACAGAAGCAAAACAAGTCACAACAGTGAAGTCAAGGGCACTTAGTTGAGGGACTGCAAAGGCTCACTGGATGGATTCCAGTGGGACTTTTAGGCAGGTCCACGTTTGCCCAGTGTATCTTATGTAATTCTTTAAAATGTAAATGATGACAATGGTTAGAGACCACACATGAAGAGGGGTTGGGGGTGAAGGAGCAAGAGAAAGAAGATTAGGCTCAAGGATGTTATACGCCAAAGATGGCTTTTCCTCATCTTTATACATGGAGGGTAAGATTCCCTTGCCTTTGAGGAGGAATGGGTGTTGTTGGGACACTGATTCTCTGAGAGAAACCCACACAGCCCCAAGCAGCTGCTGGCCTTGGAAGGAAGCCCTGGGGAGTAAACCCCTGGAGAGCACCTGCCATAGCACGAGGGTTTAGCCTAAGGGGCCCGTGATAGATTCTGCGAGAGGAAGGATTCCTAAGAAAGGAGGGATTTTCAGCTGTGGGCTGGAAGAACAGACGGGCTTAGCTTGACATGCTTTGAGCAATTGGAGAGTAGCAGCAAGATCTCCAGGTGGGTAGCAACATCACACTCTCTATGCGTAGAAATAACCTCTCAAGTGCCCACCATGCTAGGCACGTGGAAGGGGCAAGCAGGTCACCCTGGAGAACAGGAGGGAGGGAGCATGGATTGCCCCCAGGGAAACACCAGAGGGTTCTTTAGATAGCTCTTTCCGTGAACCACATGAGCACCCACCAAGGAGATGGTGTCCCCAGTGGCTATGACCTAAGCCCTGAACAGGGCGTTTGGGGTCCAGATCTGGCCAGAAGCAGAAAGCCATTTTAGCTCAACCTCCACAGGGGCTTCACAATATGAGTGGGCTCTGACAAGGCCCTTGTAGGGACTGCTGAGAGCCAGTATGCCAGCACTCCAACGCGCAGAGAGTTCAGGCAGCTTGGGGTTGATCTGGGAGCTGCCTGTGGCTTATGGTTGTTGGAAGGTTCATAAGCTGAATGCCGCATCCATTTCTTTTTTTTGCGGAACATTCTAGAGAACGGGTTGAGGCGTCGCCTGTCGGCAGGGCAGGTCGCCCAAAGGAGCCCACAGCCGCCCCAGGGAACATCTGGGCAGCAGAGGCTTCCCTCCATCTTACGGCGAGGGACGAGGCCTCGCACAACCAAACACGTCACCTTCGCATTGGAAGAGGAGCCAGAGTCGGAGACGGAGCTGCCTTTCTACCAGCCTCCGGAACTGGTAGCAGCAGGATTCTTTCCCCCAGTGGAAGACACCCCGCTCGTCGCCCGAATCAACCGGGGCTTTAGAGGGCAGAACACCTCCCTCAAGCCCAGGCAGGGGGTCCCCCTGAGGGGGTCCCGGAGGCTGGTGGTGTCCAACATCGACCCTCTGCCACCCATAAATATCAACTTCCGGAGATGAGCCAGGTGAGGTTCCACCCCTGAGGGGGAGACTGAAACAGAAGGCCCAAAGGAGCCCCAGCTGAGGCACATCTCTCCCGTTTCTTGTGGCATTGCCCCTGTTCCTTCCCCCTCAGTGTTTTTCTTCTGAGGTCTACTGGATTAAGAAAATTTGGGATTTCCAAAAAATGTTGGATCCGAATGCTTTACCTCTATTGGGATCCATGTTTCCTCCCCCCTCCCCTGGGAAACCTGCATTTTTTGCAGCTCTAATAGACCTGAACAAAAACAATGCATGCATTCTCCCCCCCCCCCCCGCCCCCCACACACAAACTTAGTTGTATCAGTCACTGGCAGCAGCTCTTCCAGGTCTCCTCCAGCCCTGCTCCCCATTGAGATTTGGAGGTGTGACCTGGGGAATGAACATGGGGCCTCCTGCATGGAAAGCGTGTTCTCTGCCTCTGTGCATCAAAAATGTCTTCAACATTCTGTCAATCTCTTAGCAAGACCAAGACACAAAAGCTAGTGGTTGTTCAGGCTAGAGCTCGTTAAGCAGTAGGGAGGGGCTCATTCCAGTGGATGGAAGTCCTTCCCACACTACAGGACGCAACTGCCTTGCCTGCCGGCTGGGACAGGCTTTCTTGTCAGGCTTCCCTCTTGTGGTGGCCGAGCCACACCCTGGTGCTGCGTGGACTCAGTTGTGCCGCGATTTGCCAAGTGCAGTTGGCAGGTGACACCTTACTTCATCCACTTGACCCCCAAGCGAACAGGGATCATTTCCCCAGTGCTGCTCTTAGGGTTGTATTGAGCCCTTCGCATGGAAGGAAACCTCCACCTGCACGTACTCTTTTTCGAAGCAAAGAGATGAAGCTCGATGTTACACAACAGCAGCAGTAACATTTCTTTCCATTTATCTTGCAGTTTCCTTGGGCACTCAGGATGCTGTGGTGGTGTTTCAGCCTCATCTCATCACATCAGAGGAAATCAGAAACCAAATCGAAGCTGTAGGTTTCAAGGCATCTATAAAAAAACAGCTGAAGCCTCTCAGACTGGGTGCTATTGATGTGCAGCGACTAAAGAACACACCTGCCAAATCCTCAGAAGGAGTTCTGCAGGAACACCCAGAGCATGTGCACTGCTTAGAGACTGCTAAATTCAAAGTTGATGGCATGCACTGTCATTCATGCGTCCTCAATATCCAGAGCACCATATCAGCACTCCCCTCAGTAACTAGCATAGCAGTTTCTTTAGACGACAAGTCTGCTGTTGTGAAGTATAATCCCAGCCTAATCACCCTCGGTGCACTAAGAAGAGCCATAGAATCTGTGTCGCTGGGGACTTTCAAGGTCAGCCTTCTTGATATACCTGAAAACTCTGAACTCTTGAATGTGCCCCAGTCTCCAGTGAAGTCTCCTCGGAGCACCATGCATCCCCTGACGACCGTCACGGTGATAAATGTAGAGGGAATGACCTGCAATTCCTGTGTGAAGTCAATTGAGGGCGTAATTTTCCCAAAACCAGGTGTGAATCGGTATGTGTGCCACCTCTGCATCATAATGGGACTATAGAATACGATCCCACGCTCACCTCACCAGAGGACATGGGCTTTGATGCATCCTTGACAGGTAATATCATCTGCAGATGAGTCTGGCAACTGATTACCTTGATTTTTGCAAATGAATCAGAAGCATCTGGTTGAATCCCATTCCAGGGGACTTCTTATGAGCCATCTGGCCAAGTTTGAGACTCAGTCCTAGCATTTCAAGTTGGCTCTGTTGATGCCAGGCCCTCTTGTAGAACTTCCTGGTATGGATCTTCTTCAGTGTCTCCTTTCCTTGCCAGAAAGTTTTATCTGCAGCTTCCAGAGCACATAACCCCTTGCTACAGTGTGGGATTGGAAGTGCAATTCATACGTATAATTTCTGCTGCCCTGCGGCTGTTTTGGCACGTGGAAAGGGGGTGGGGCAGGAAGCACCTCTTCTTGTGGTGCTGCAGATCAGGCCCTCACAGCATTTTTAAGTCCTTAATTTGGGGCTCTAAATGGTGACCACGTCTCTGTGTCAGACACGAGGAAGCCATCTCATACAGCTGAGCCTTGCTTCCTCACTTGAGAGATTGCGGGAATTACCGGCACCAGAGGTACTGGGGAGGTAACAGAGGCAGAAATTTGCACTGGTTGTCCCTAAGCTCCAACTTGTCCATAGGAACAGTATACAAGACGGGTGTGCCAGCTGCTCTAGCAGGGTAGACTGTGCAAGTATCCTTTCCCTGTTCCCTTAATCTGATTTATATTGAGCAGAAGAGCAACAGTGCTCTCTGTTTATGTTCCCGTATTTCTTATATATAAGCCACTCTTCTACCACAGTGCTTGAAGCAGCGTATAAATCAAAACAGTACGATAAAACAGTTGTATGGTCAAAACAATGAAGCCAACACAAGCAATCTTTGTTTTGGATAATGGCCGTCTCTGTTTTCTCAGCCTCACTATTAATGCTCATAAAGTTATTCTTGAAGGCGTCTGTTCAGCAAACAGTAAAATGTGTGTTGTTCACAGGTGAGAGGAATGACATGTGCCTCGTGCATTCATAAAAGAGAGTCCACGCTTATGGAAAAAAGGGTTTTTTTGTACATCTCAGTGGCTCTTGCAACCAACAAAGCCCACATTAAGTATGATCCTGAGATTGTTGGCCCTCGGGCTATTTTACAGATCATAGAGGTAAGTTGTCTTGTGAAAGCCAAAATGCCCTCAAACCAGGCTGGGGAATTGACAGGTGGGCAACTCTGGCTCAAAAGGATCTAGAATCTATGTATAAAGGATTTGACTTCCAGACATTCTTGCTAAATTTATTATGGGCACTAATTAGATAAAGCAATTGTATCTTTATTATAGAAAATTATAGAACACGCACATACAAGATAATGGACGCATATAACACACACACATACAGGCCTAATAAAAATAGAGAGAATTATACAGCGGTAACACACGACTGGACGAACAGGGTGATAATTACCGATCGTAGTCTTCGAGGAAGGCTCCAATGGCGACGTATAAGGGAGATGGGGGAAGGGACCCTCAACTGATAAGGTATCGGGGGAGTATCTAAACAGTAGGACTGGGGTACTGTAAGATGCACACCTGTAGAATGTTGGGTCAGAGGTTATAAAGTCTACCTTGACCCCTAAGGGGGTGGGAGGTTCAGGGGCGGATGACAAGGGGTCAGCATGGCTGATGGCTGGGGCTGATAGGCAAAAAACATCTGGAGAGCTACCGTTGGCCATCCCTGATATAATGATAACTTATTAAATAGGGTAGAGTGGGCAGAAATGGGTTCTCTCTCTCTTCCAAAATACTAGACCCAAAGATCCCTGGATGGAATCTATGGAAGGTGCTGCAGGCCTTAACCAAGCCACCTTTTGAACCCTTGAGCTCTAGAGAATTAAGAATCCTGGAGTTCTCTAGAGTTTATCATGGGAAAGGAGCCTTTCTTGCTGTGGAGTTCACTGCCAGAGGATGTAGTGATGGCCACCGGCACGGACAGCTTTAAAAGAGGACGAGACAGATTCATGGAGGATAGCTCTCTCAGTGGCAACTGAGCCATGGTGTCTAAAGGGAACCTCCATGTTCAGAGGCAATGAGCTTCTGAATCCCAGTGCTAGGAGGAAACACCCGGGGAAGGCTTTGCCTCTGTGCCCTGTTGCTGGCCCTCCAGAGGAACCGGGAGGCTACTTTGTGCTGCAGGAGGCTAGACTAGGCAGACCACTGCTCTGATCCAGGGAATCAGGTTCTTGACTCACGTTTTGCTGACCTCTGTTTTCTCCAGGTGAAGCAATGCCGGTGACTAAAAAGCCTGGCAGTACAGTCATTGCAAGTTCCATTTATCAGAATGGGTCCCTGCTGGTTTCTGCAACTCATGTTGGGACTGATACAACTTTTCCCCATATTGTCAAACTGGTGGAAGAAGCACAGTAATGAATATGGAAGTAAAGTTTCCATCTCATTTTTGCCATGATTCAGTATGGCAAATAGGTGGCTTAAATTTTAACTTGTACTTAATTCCCACTGGCATCAGTGCACACTTAATTCCTTTACCAAGTTGTTCATTAAGATGGGAGACCTGTTCACTGATTCAGCTGCTTGGTATGCTGGCAGCAGATCAATTCAGATTAGGTACACTGACAACTCCTACGAGAGCTCTGGCTGAGCCAAGGCCATTCCAGCAGCTGCAAGTGGAGGACTGGAGGATCAAACTTGGTTCTCCCAGATAAGAGTCTATTATTTAGCCACTACACCAAACTGGCTCTCTAGAGGGGCCAAGAACCCAGGCAGGCAGTATCCCCCAGCACCACCCTTTTAAAAAATCGAGGTATGACTTCCTCATCTACATTTGGGTAGATCCTTTGTGTGAACCATATCCCCAACACCACGCACACACTCACTCTCTCACAAGCATCTCTTAAGTGGAGCCAGCAGAAATTTGTAATCCCATAGTGTTAAAACTATGAGTTATGGTGAATATTCTGCGATCTGTTTTTTGTTTCCTTCTCTTTATTGTTGGGTTTTATATGCTTCCCTTACGATTACGTGATGTTCCACCATGCAGAACCCATTCATTGCTGCCATGACCGTATCAGGAGAGTCGTAGAGACCGCAAAGAGTACAATGACGATTGCACAGGCTGAGCTCATGGGCCTAGTGAAGTGGGCTAGAAGCCTTGGGTGGGATCAGTGGCTGAGCCAGAGTATGAACCTTACCATATGAACTATTCTATTCGGGCCAATAACTGGGCTTAATCTGCAAAATATACCGGTGCCGCCTGTGTTACATTTTTATTGAGTTATGTGGTGGTGTTTAATTGTAGAGTATTAATTTTATTGTTGTATTTTAACTGTTTCTAGGCCTGTAATCTGCCCTGAGCCCATATGGGGGAGGGTGGACTATAAATCCACTAAATAAATAAAATAAACCTGTGCTTCTGCAGAACAGATACCCTTGACCAGGGAGTGTGGGGGTTTTAAGAAGACTCTTACGCTGCCTCTCCAGAGAACCTGGTCAAGGCAGGTCACATCTTAGAACAGCATTTTGGAGAAGGGTAGGATCCCCAAACCCCTTTGGGAGGTTGCTCCGCAGCTCTCTTGAGGGCTGGAGAGAGAACATTGCCTTGCATTGTCCCGGGAGGACCTCCAGCAGTCCTCCAAGGATGAGGAGGAAGCCCTTTCAATTCATGTACTCAAAAACCTGTAATTCTGTTGTGGTAAAATCTTTATTCTCGCACTGTGAACTGCCCTAGGTGTCAGCATTGGTGGAGAAGCAGGATGTGAATGCTCCATATCTTAGGATTGGGCCTTTTCCTTCACTGTTAGTTTTGTTCAGTGCATTTTGCCCAAACCTGATAAAGGGCTGCTGTCTTCTCCCCTTTGTTAGCTACAAGAAACCTACACTGGAGAAATATGAACTGTGTGCCTCCAATCAGACGAGGCTGAAGAGCCCTTCGGAAATCTGCGTCCACGTTGGCATTGATGACACAGCACCAGTCACCCAAACTGAGTCTTATGGGTCGCATTGTCAACTACAGCCGAGCTTCGATAAACTCTCTCCTCTCAGACAAGCGATCTCTCAGCAGCATCGTCCTCAGCGAGCCAGATAAGCATTCGGTTCTCACCGGGGGCTCCCAGGAAGAGGATGATACAGTCATCTGAAAAGACCTTCTCTACAGAGTGGGCTGGGTCTTCCCTCATTGACCGATCTCTTGGGCTGGCCTGGCTGTACTTTTAAAGTGCTATTTTCTTGGGACTGAATTGCCCACTTGAATAGAGTGCACATGCACACATCTAACTAACATGCACATGCACACATCTAACTCAAAGCATAGACTGTATCTGCACTCCTTTGCCAGTATTACCACCTGGAGCAAAAGCAGAATGCAGCCTCATGCACTGGAAGCCAAAGATGGCTTTAGCTTATCGCTTGGCTGCTCTTCAAATGGCTGTCTGATAAAGAGGTCCATATCTTGTGCAGTGCTGACTGAACAACTATTTTCATCACAGCGATATTGAGCTTAGAGGACTTGAGCTTCTCCCTCCTCTCTCTGCACACCACGATTGACGCCTGCCCTACGCCCAGAGGAAGGCAAAACACCTCCAGGATCACTGGGTCAATCTGGCCCCGAGGAAAATCCCTTCCTGAGCCCCAAGTGACGATCGGCATTACCCTGGGGTGGAACCTCACCTGGCTCTGATGTGCATCTCCGGAAATGTATATTTATGGGTGGCAGATGGTCGATGGTGGACACCACCAGCCAAATGGATGGGCTTGAGGGACGTTGTTCTGCCCTCGGAAGCTCCAAAGGATTCTGGCGATGAGCGGGGTCTCTTCCTCTGGGGGGAAGAACCCTGCTGTTATCACTTCTGGAGGCCGGTAGGCAGATGGCTCTGGCTCCGGCTCTGGCTCCTCGTCGAGTTTTAAGGTGACGTGTTTGGTTGTCCGAGGCCTCGTTCCTCAGCGTAGGATGGAGAGAAGACTCTGCTGCCTTGGGAAGGCTGTGAGCTACTTTGGGCGGCCTGGCCTGCCGACAGGAACAACGACCATCTTAACAGCCTCAAGCCCTCTTTTTTTTTTTTGCCTTGTCTAGACCCTAGTGGTCTCTTCCAACTCTATGATTCTATGTTTTTTAAACAAAGAAATGGATGGGGCAGTCAGGTTATGAACCTTCCAGCAACCATAAGCAGCAGGCAGCTCACAGATCAGCCTCAGGCTGCCTGAACTCTCTGCATGTTGGAGAGCTGGCATTCTGGCCCTCATTCTTGGCGTAGTTTTGAGGGAAGCATCCCCCATTCAGAGGTGTCTTGGGCAGCCTGGCTGGGGGTTGGTCTCGCCTCCAATGGATGGATGGTGCAGGCAGTCTGGGTTCTCAGGATCTGGCAACCCTACACCCCCTCACCTCCTGGCAGTGAATAGGGGGACCTGGCAGCACTGCTGTGCTCGTTCCCAAGCCGACTCCCATTGGCTGCTCAGCAGTGCCGGATTAAACCCTGTGAAGGCCCCTAGGCAGTCGAAATCTTGGGGGCCCCTTCCAAATTATCTCAGAGTCTCTGAGTGCCCACCCCACCGCCCATGGTCCCCGCTGCAGGCACCTTTTCTAAAAGCCCCTTTTGCTAAACTGCGGCGGAGAGGTGGAGAGAGGCAAACTTCACGGTAATGCCAGCAGCAACCGCATCAGGTAAGTCAGGCAAAGAGCAGCTCAGTTGCTGGCTGCTCATGCAGGGTGCGGGGGGGGGGGGAGGTCTGGTGGGGAGAATCTAGCCGGGGGCCCCTAAAGGTGTGCGGGCCCATAAGCCAGTGCCTACATAGCCTAATTGAGACTCGGGCTCCACTCATCAGCCAGGTGACAGGGGAAGGGATGCACCGATATTTGGTTCCTCTGCTGCTTTGAGCATACTGTTGAAATAGAAGCGAAATCTCATTTCTGTGCAGCCTGGTGGATATATGCCTGTAAAGGCGCACGGGACTCTCACCCTGGCTGCTTTGCTGGTGTTGGGACCCGGATTGGGGTGGTTTGTTTCGAGAAGTGAGATCACAGTATTCAAGTTTTCATTTATCTGCAGGCTGAGAACAATGAAAAGGAAGACGATCTCGGACTACCTTGTTGGGGCCACAGCCAAACGTGCAGCGATTGAAGATCTCCCCCCATCATGAACCTGCAAATGGGAAATGCTGAGTTAGAATCAAGGGACTTTATCATGTGCAAGAAAAGGGGACTGAAACTCACGTGTGGCAAAAGACAGTGGAGGTAAGAGTCCTCCAAGCTATCAAAGGCTTTTTCCACGTCGAGGCTCAAAATAAGAAAGTCTAGTGTATTAAACGATGCTTAAAGATTTCCGTAAATTGTCAGATAAGTCCCGTGACGGCATGAAGTCCATTTGGTCTGTGTGAATGTTTTGTGTAATAAAAGAGTTAAGACTGTTGTCAGTGATGACTGTGAAAAATTTTGCATCTTGCTTAATGAACGAAATGAGTTTGTAAGAACCAGGGAGAGTAGAATCCTTGTGTTTTTAGGGATAACAATAATGTTGGTCCCCAGCCAAGTGCTGGGTAGAGAGAGAGAATGCGATTACAGGTATCTGTGAGAGGTTCAGTTAAGATGGGGATAATGTTTTAAATAAAATTCAGCAGGAAGTCCATCATCCCCAGGAGATTTGCTAGATTTGAGATTTGTAATAGTGTTTCTAATTTCCTGGGAAGTGAAGGGGGCTTCCATGAGGTCACAATGATCTAATCTTAATTTCCAAAGGGAAGGAATAGATTTGAGAAAAGAGGAATAGAGTCAGTGGCTGGATTTTGGGAGCTATAAAGCTCAGAGAAGAATTTAGTGAAAGAGGTTAATATCTTCTGTGAATTAGATGTGAAAATGCCTTTCTAGGTCCTAATGAGGTCCCTAATGAGGTCCCTAAAATTAGAGGAAACTTTTTGTCTAACCTTCCAAGAAAGGATTCTTAGAGTTTTGGGTGTATTGTACCAATATTGCTGCTTGAGAGATAGAAGATTACTTTGTATTTTGCTTACCACAAGAATGTCCATTTTTTTCCTTTTGGCTATGAGTTGATGATAAACCTTAGTGCTACCTGTGGTTTTGAGTTTCTGCTCTAAGGAATGGATATTAGTTAGCAAGTCTCATCTTTTTTTTGTCTTTTTCCTTGTTATAGAAAGAAGCAAGTGAAATGATCCTCCCATAAATGACAGCCTTCATCGCATCCCATAATACTGTCAAGCGGGCTTATTTCTGTAACATGGTGGTTTCTTAGACAAAGAGCAGGTCACAAGCTCTATAAATATGAGAAATAAATAAATATACTGCTCCCCCCTTATTTACAACCATTGGGCAAGTAATAAATCCATCTGGCCCAGGGATGTTTATGCTACAGCCTGGCTGGTACCACTTTCAAGTCGCCTCTCCCACAGGTTCACACAGACAACTTTTACCGTCTGTGAGAGAAGTGTGAGAAAGGAGATGTTTTTAATAGCCTAAATTCCTTAGTAATAAAAAAGACAGTGTTTAGCAACCTTTGTACCCATGACTCAAGTATGCATCTGTAATGTAACCTTTGAAGATATCCTATATAGCAACTGTGTAACCCTGTATACATCATTACTCCCAAGGCTTATGTCGTTGGCACAGCTTCTGAATTTCTAAGAATAAAACAGCTTTGATTTAAAACAAAAGACTGCTTATTGAGAAATATCGGTGCTTGACAAATACATGCTGAAGTTTTTCACCATATTGATTGGTTGCAAAAGAGTACTGAATCTCTGTTTCAATTTCTGTGGGAAAAGAATGATTTAATAAAAGAGATGTATTAATATTCCAGCTGAATTCCTTATAATGATATGAAAAAAGGCTGAGTTCACATCAAACCCACGCGTGATCAAATCAGATCTGATAACCTATGGATGAAGAGGGGATTGAACGAATAGGCCTTTGGTAACCAGAATGTAATCTATGCATGTGTGTATATTGTGGCGTGATGAATAATATGAGTAATCCCGTTCATTGGGATGATGCAAATGCCAGATGTTGCAAAGGCCAGAAGAAAGAAGCTTGTCAAGTGGGGTAACCCTGAGGGAGCGAGACTCAGAAGGCCTCCTATAAGGGAACGATCTATCTAAGGAGGGATTGATAATGAAATTTAAGTCACCCCCCAGAATGCTCTCACCTTGACTAAAAGAAAGAAGTTCAGAGAACACTTCACAAAAAAAATTAATTTGGTCAGCATTGGGTGCGTAAATAGATGCAAGTGTGATCCAGGAATCCTGAATCTTAAAGTGTTTATCAGAGATGTGGGTCTCCTGTAAAAATACTGTCAAAATGTAATTTGATAATGCCTAACGTTACATGTTTTCATTTGGTGATGTTGTAAGGAAAGGAAAGGAAAAGGAAAAGGAAAGGGAAAGGAAAGGACAAGGAAAAGGAAAAGGAAAAGGACAAGGAAAAGGAAAGGAAAGGGAAAGGAAAGGAAAGGAAAGGAAAGGAAAGGAAAGGAAAGGAAAGGAAAGGAAAGGAAAGGAAAGGAAAGGAAAGGAAAGGAAAGGAAAGGAAAGGAAAGGAAAGGAAAGGAAAGGAAAGGAAAGGAAAGGAAAGGAAAGGAAAGGAAAGGAAAGGAAAGGAAAGGAAAGGTCCCCTGTCATTTCCGACGCTGCTTTCACAACGTTTTCATGGCAGACTTTTTACAGGCTGCTTTGCCATTGCCTTCCCCAGGTGTTAAGGCCTCAACAACTGAGAGAGACTACTCTTAAATTATTAGAATTGGGAGGATACAGAGAAGGAAAAGCTAAGAAGGTGAGAAAAGAGAGAGAGACGGGGCATTGAAAATGTAAATACATGGTAAAAGGAAGTTAAAAGGAGTAGGGGAGCACAAGAGAAACAGCAAAGAGCAAATGTACAGGTCAATCTAAGAAAAATTTCAAAATAACAAAGATCAGAATATGGGGGTGTGTAATAGGCAATATATAGTTCCTATAGTGAGAGCCAGTTTGGTGTAGTGGTTAAGTGCACAGACTCTTTTCTGGGAGAACCGGACTTGATTCCACACTCCTGCACTTGCACCTGATGGAATGGCCTTTTGCAAGCCATATCTCTTGCAGGAGTTGTCCTTGAAAGGGCAGCTTCTGTGAGAGCTCTCTCAGCCCCACCTACTTCACAGGGTGTGTGTTGTGGGAAAGGAAGGCAAAACTCTGAAACTCTGAGATTCAGGGAGAAGGGCGGGGTATAAATCTGCGGTCTTCTTCTCAGAGAAAGGTAAAGGGTGAGGATTAATTCAAAAATGTGACCTCTAGGGGGAGCCAGAACTTTAAGAGTGAAGATATCACTAAGGGCCAATTTATTATCAGTGTTAGAAGGGAAACGAGGTACAGGAAATTATAGAACAAGGAAAAGCCATCAAATAAAAGGAAAAGCCATGCAAATATAAAGGTTGGATATCATGACATATAGGAAAACAATTAAAAAGTGATCGAGCTGATCTGTAGCAATAAAGAATTCATAAGAAGCAGTAAAGTGCAAAAATAGAGCATATAAAAGCTAAGATGAGCAGTGAAACACAGTGCAGTGCTAACAGTGCAGGATGTCATGGGCTGGCATCGGAGCCTATAGCCGGTCCTTCGAGTGCTCAGGAGGTTGACGGCCTGCAGCCGCTCGCTCCCCCCCCCCGACCCAGCAGCAGAGGAGGAGGGGCAAGCAGCACAGCTGCAAAAGGGAGCCCGGCTGACTCTCCCCCACCTGCAGTCCAATGAACGGAACGGCTACGCTGGGACTCAGCAGCCCAGAGAAGGGAAGCATGCCAAGGGGAAGGCGGTCCATTAGCCCTGAGTATTAGCTGAAGCTTTACAACTGTTAATTGAAGCACTGCGGGAGGGACATTTCACCTCTGCTTGGGCTAGGGCCCTCTGTGGAAGCAACGCATCCATCTTGTGACGTGCGTCCACCCCGACTGGCTTTGAAACATAACCTTTCGGCTCCTGGTCTTCTGGCTACGAATGACTCTGCTCTCGGTTTGTGTTTTGGACATTGCTCTCTATTGGTTCCTGTTCTGCTTTGTTGGTTCTGACCTCTGACTGGATTTGTACTCTGTGCTTTGGACTTGCCCTGGTGGTTCCTCTCTGCTTTCCAACCCATAGCCCAGCTGGGATTTGGTCCCTTCCCCTTCCTGCACCCCACACATAACAATAAACAGCAAACATGCCAGCATGGTAAGGAACACTTAAAGTTTGGTTGTGCAACCAAGAAACCTCAAGAGTTAGTTGGAGGGATCCTACGAGTCTTGGTGAAGAGAAGAACGGAATTGCATCCCACAATATGGTAGGCACAATGCTTTGGACAGGAACAGATTAAGTAGAACAGAAGTCATAGTCAAAGATAGAAAAGGAAGACAGTATACTGCATGTGAGGCAACGACAATATAATGCTATAAATGTTAAGATGTGCCAAGAGATTAAGAATGGAAGAGAAGAAGCAACGTTCAATGTAGGTATAATGTAGTGAATCAATGTCAAAGACCTAGTTAATAACGCAGAGACCACAGTGAGCATTAAAAGACAAGCCAAACCATGTAGGGCAGGTAGAGTAGGATTGTTCGGAGCAGCGTGTTTGGAGGGGAATGGGGACAAAGAGAGACGTAGACCTGGTGGAATAACACACAAACTGGAATAACCATAAGGAAAGAAAAATAGTAAAAAAAAAAAAAAGAGAGAAGAACAAATGTTAAAAATAAAACAAAGGAACAATGAACCAACGGTATTGTGGGTATTTCAGAAAGCTGGTGGAATGAGCAGAATCAATGGGACACAGTGATTCCTGGGTATAAATTATATCGGAAGGATAGGGAGGGAAGGGTTGGAGGTGGGGTGGCTCTGTATGTCAGAGTGGGTATACAGTCCCATAAGACTGAGGAGGTCTGAGAATTAGATTCCCTTCTAGAAATGCTTTGGGTTGAAATAGCGGGCCTAAAAGGAAATTTAACTATGGGAGTTTGTTAGCACCCAACCGGATCAAAAGATAGAGGCTAGTTATAATATGATAAAAGAATTAAAGATAGCGGCTAAATGTAAAAACTGTGTCATCATAGGTGATTTTAACTATCCCACATTGGTTAGGTCAATATGGCTATTTTAAAGTACAATCCTAGAAGCTCAGATAAAATATATATCACAAGTCAGGAAAGACACAAATAGGTCCAAAAAAAAAAAGCCTGCGTGGGTAACAAACAAAGTAATGGAGGATGTAAAAGGTAAGAAGGATTCCTTTAAGTGGTGGAAAGCTAGTCCAAGTGAGGTTAATAAAAGGGAATAGAGACTGTGGCAAATCAAATGTAAGACTGTGATCAGGCAGGCAAAAAGGGACTATGAGGAGCATATTGCAAAAAACATAAAGACCAACAATAAAAATTTCTTCAAATACATTAGAAGCAGGAAACCAGTCAGGGAGGCAGTGGGGCCCTTGGATGACCAAGGGGTCAAAGGATTACTGAAGGAGGATAGGAAATGGCTGAGAAGCTGGATGCATTTTTTGCCTCCGTCTTTACCATGGAAGATGAGAAGTGTTTACCCACTCCAGAACCGCCAATTTTGGGAGGGGTGTTGAAGGACCTGAGTCAGATTGAGGTGGTGAAAGAGGAGGTCCTACAACTGATGGACAAATTAAAAACTGATTAGTCACCAGGCCCAGATGGCATACATCCAAGAGTTCTGAAAGAACTCAAAGGTGAACTTGTGGATTTCCTGAAAAAAAAGTAAACTTTCATTGAAATCTGCCTCCGTTCTCGAGGACTGGAAGGTAGCAAATGTCACTCCCATCTTTAAAAAGGGTTCCAGAGGCGATCCGGGAATTACAGGCCGGTCAGTCTGAATTCAATACCGGAAAAGTTGTTGGAAACCATTGCACCCCCAAACGGAATAACGAGGCAAACAACTGTAGTTAGGAAATGGTCCACTTTATTAACATTAAACACAAACCAGGCAAAGTGAACTAAGAGGACGAGCCCTGGGGTCACTCCTGACCCCGCCAAGTCCTACAAGGGCGAGACACCCAACCCCCGGTCCTAGCCATACCAATGTGGCTATAACCGGGCGGCAGACCAAACATGACCTTCCTTTACCCCCGCCCCGATAACCAGAAGGGGGCGCCAAAGGGAGACATGACCCCGATCCATATTCCAGGACATTGAGCCGTAAAGCCCATCTGCCTTTCCTACGGATCGCACGCACAACACAGGTGCCAAGGCCTGGGTTCTCACCGGCAAGGTCTGAATCCCTTGCAAATTCCGCCAAGTGACCGAATTAGCTACCTAACCAAATCCACACCACTGCTGGCAGTACAAGGTAGGCGAAAAACACATCACCAATGGCCAATTCAGGTGATAGTGAAAAAATTCCTACCTGGCCCCTAATAAGGCGACCGGTATAATCCTGTACTACTGCAGGGTGAGCGGGCGGGCCAACGACTCCACGGAACTGCATGGAGGAGTCTGGGGCCAAGGCTTCTTAAAGCCTCTGCCCCCGCCCCTGTAAACTCCCCGGATGCCCGGGAAAACTGCTCTTCCTCCTCCCGGGGCTGCAAAAAACGGCCCCGCGGCGCACAGCCACTTTGCGGCGCGGCCGGGGCGGGGCCGAATTGCACCCCCAAACGGAATAAAGAGGCAGACAACTGTAGTTGGGAAATGGGCCACTTTATTAACATTAAACACAAACCAGGCACTGTGAACTAAGAGGACGAGCCCTGGGGTCACCCCTGACCCCGCCAAGTCCTACAAGGGCGAGACACCCAACCCCCGGTCCTAGCCATACCAATGTGGCTATAACCGGGCGGCAGACCAAACATGACCTCCCTTTACCCCGCCCCAATCACCAGAAGGGGGCGCCAAAGGGAGACATGACCCCAGAAAATCATGCTGTGCCCGCATACGAGGATCCTCAGCCTCCCATGACGAGCCACAGCACCTGAAACGAGAAAAACACAGTCAGAACAAAACAACAATGAAACCCCGCCCCTCAGGGGAGCAACAATGGGCGCACATAGGCGTGGTAAGCCAAGGACCTCCACCGTCCTACCCGCTGGATGGTTGGTCCAGGATAACCCATAGCTGTGGCCGTCGAAGCCACCCCGATCCGAAAGGAATGGGTCCCAAATCTAACCCCCCCCCCAAACCTAATTTACCCAAAGCCCGGGCAGTCACTGCCCAGAACTGGTACTTTGTGAGGGGGGCCTCGCCCTCATGACGGAAAAGCGGGCCTGGCGCGGAACCCCGGGCCCTAAAATATGCCACCAGTGCCTGGACCGGGCAAAGCCCAGGCTCCGAGCAAGGACCGAGCTTAATCATCGTGCCCTTGCTATGCTGGTCCGTTTTGGACCTACGCACCTGCAGCATCACGTGCTCCTCCTTAAACGACACGTCATCCCTCTGCAAGGCGGTGTCAGATGTATCCCTACGCGAAGACTGTACTAGCTCACTAACACGCAGGGCACCAGAAAAGGCCGTGAGGGCCGCGGCATGAAACAAGACCACCTCGTCGTCTGAACTACAGACCTCGGGCCAGACACCCCCCAAGCCCCGCAAAATAGCGGGGGATATGGGCTTCCTAGTGTCGACTCTCACCCCCTGCTCCCTGGACCAACCCTCGAGCATCTTCTTGATTCTAAAATCATCCCCAGCGGCCGTGTAGCCCTGGGCTTTGCTAAAGAACGCCAATGCCGCCAACTGGCCTCTAATAGTTTTGACCTTCATACCTTTGAATTTCTGGAATACACAAAACTGCATAAGATGAGCAACCGGGATGGGCCGTACCTCACCCAACCCCGAGGATTGACGGAATACCTTAAACTGCGAAGCCGCGCCATCATAAGCTGCCAAGCTGCCAAAGATGGGGTGGCATCCGTGATGTGTGGGAATCGGCCTCCGGGGCCAGAAGGCAAAATCACTCCATCTGTCGGCGAGACAGGGCATCTGCCACCCCGTTATTCACACCCGGCACATGCTTGGCCACGAACATGATATTTAACTGTAGGCAATGCAGAACAAAAACTCGGACAAGTGACATAACCGGCTTGGACTTTGAAGACAATGAAGTAACCACATGAACGACCGACAGGTTGTCGCACCAAAAGTGTACGACCCGGTTAGCCATTTGCTCACCCCATATAAAAATTGCCACCGCAATAGGAAAAACTTCGAGCAAGGTCAGGTTTCTGCAAATACCACTGCAGAGCCAGTCCTCGGGCCACAACTCCGCGCACCACTGCCTTCTGAACAAGACTCCGAAACCGATAGAGCCGGCGGCATCGGAGGAGATTTGAAGGTCCGCTTCGACTCCCAAATCCTCCCTCCAAAAGGACACCCCATTGAATGCAGTTAAAAACGCCTCCCAAACTTCTAAGTCACTACGAATGCTCTCCGTTATCCTAGCCCTGTGATGGGGCAAACGCAGGTTCATAGCATCGCAGAGGCGCCGAATAAATGCCCTGCCCAGGGCGACAACTCGACAAGCAAAATTTAGGTACCCGACGAGCTGCTGCAGCTCAAGGAGTGACACCTTCCGCTTACCCTTCAAAGCGGCCAGCCTGGCCTTGATCAGGCGGACCTTGTCGTCTGGCAACCGTGAGGTCTGCTGCACGGTGTCCAACTCGATACCCAAAAATGTAATGCGGGTAGCCGGGCCCTTTGTCTTTTCAGGAGCGAGAGGTACCCCCAGCTCGGCAGCCAACCTTGTAAAAAGGTCAAGGAGCCGCGCGCAACAACCGGAACCGGGCGTGCCAGCGAACAGGGAGTCAACTAAATAGTGCACCACCTCACGACAGCCCGACCTGTGCCTGACCAGCCACTCCAAAAAGGAGCTGAAACGCTCAAAGGCGGCGCAGGACACCGAGCATCCCATCGGCAATGCCCTATCCAGATAAAAATAACCTTCAAACTGAAAACCTAACAACTCGAAGTCGTCCGGGTGGACCGGCAATAGCCGAAATGCCGACAATGTTGCATTTCGCCATTTCCGCCCCTAAACCACAGCCCCGAATGACTTTAACCGCCTGATTGAATGACGTGTAACGGACGGAGCACAGGTGATCGGGAATGCCATCGTTGACTGACCCGCCAGATGGATAAGACAAGTGATGGATCAGCCGGAACTCACCCGTGGCCTTTTTAGGAACCACCCCTAACGGGGAGACCCTCAAATTAGGAACGGGGGGAGCTGTAAAAGGACCAATGACTCGCCCTTCGGCACATTCCTTTACGATTTTATCCCTCACCACATGTTCCAAACCGACAATGGAACGCAAATTGGCAGCCATGAAGGGGACCCTAGGTCCCACATACGGGATGTGAAAACCAAACGTGAAACCTTCCATCAAATAAATCCTGTCCGCGGCCCTTGGGTAATTCTCAAGAAATTGCTCAAGAACCCTCAGACGAATGGGGCTGGGACCCTTTTCCCAGTGATTGTGAACCTCCACTGCCCCCGGGGCGCTTGGGCCCACCCTTTGGCTTTGCCTTGCTGCATGCCGAAAAGGCGTGGGAACCTCCGCATAGCGGGCACTCGTGCTTGAACTTACAAGCCTTCTTTGAACAGACGCCCTGCGAGATGTACTCCCAACACAACAGCCGGGGTTGAACCGGCTGACCCACCGTAAAGCGGGCTGTTGGGTTACCTGTCTGCTTATGGACCAAATGCCCACTATCTGCCCGATCCCCAAGGTTGGGTTTAGCCGGAGCCAACAGTTGTAACCACAATTGCTGGTTAATTTGGTCCCACGGCAACAAAGGGTTAATGGCCGCCCTCATACGGAAGGTCTCATCATATTGTAACCAGGCCGACCCCGCAAAATCGGTGTAGGCCTGGTAGATGATGTCGCAGTACTAAAACAAGGGGGCGGCCCTGCTAGGCTGCGCCCTAGCGATAACCCCCGCATAGATAAGAAAACCTGGGAGCCAATTGGCCCAGGTTCTATCCACCTTCCGCCTTCTAAGTTTCTCTTTCTCCTTCTCATCTAGCTCCTCTTTGCTCTTCTTCTAAAGTTCTCGATACAAGAGACTGAAAATGTCCACGTACTCTCCTCTCAAAATCCTATCCCTCGTAGCGGAGGTGAGATGGTCACCCAATGGCAGCGCCAAGTCACCGAACGGGATAGATAGCAAAGGGATGGACCCGTAAGGGTTCTGAGGATATCCCCAAGGATTACAAGGCACTGCAGGCCATCCAAATGGATGCAATCCTGGCATTTGGCCACCCCAAGGCAGAATTCCTGTAGCCGCCGCAGGCCCTAGAGCGGCCGGCACCCCCCCGTGACCGAGGGTGCCTGCCCACAAGCCGCCTGAGGGCACTGCACTCGCCCCATAACGGCACCACCCGTGGCCCATGATGGCCCCGGCACTGCCGAGAACGGCCCCTGCCTACACTCAGAGGGAACGGCGACATGCCCATATCCCCCCGACTGTTGTGGCATAGTGGGGCCCCAAACCCCCCAAGGCCAATGTGCTTGTTGGGAAGGCAACTCTGCCCTCCTTTCGTCCACTGCCGGTGTTACCGTCACGGCCACAGGTTGATCATTCTGCTGTTGGTCATCCGCCTCATCTTGGTCACCGCCGTCGCCGCCCGACACCGGTTCTCTGCCAGGATCACCATCTTGGGAACACTCGGACCTCGACCTGGCGACCATGTTATCCTGAAGAAAAGAGAGCCTAGACAGCAACTCCCTCTCAAATGTGAGAGTCCCTGACCTTCCGCTAGCGCTATGGCGCCCTGGCCACACCGCTTGTGACCCCGACGCCCCCTGTCCTCCTCCATCACTCTAACCCGGTCCAAAATAGCCTGGCGTATCACCGTACTATCTAGCTCCTCAGCAGGAGGGTCGGTGTTTTTACGCTTAGCAGCGGCCTTAGCCGGCTGCTTGCCCTTGGAAGGGCCCTGTCCTTTTTTAGAAGCCATAACCAGCGCAGGCCACACAAAGCAGTGACTGTGCAATGCCTATCTAAGGAGAGGGGGGTGGGTGGGAATGGTGGCAGGTAGAGAAAGGCTGTTCCCCAAAGGGAGGCTAGGAGGATGGGGGGGGGTGTATAGGCCCACCTGAATAAGTGCCTAATAACCCATGCTGCTGCCCCTTTAACCAAACCCCAGCCCTATACCTATAGAACAGTCCACCTCCGTCTGCCCAACCCCCCCCCCCCCCACAGGGTAAGCTGCCTCCGCAGCAAAACGTCTCCCCAGACCTTACCACCCAGAAATTAGCCGCCCAAAGGAGAAATTGGGGGGGGGGGCGAAGCAGGCCCTATCCCCCCGGCCACTCTACAAACCAAACTGTGGGCAGCTGGCCTCCGCAGCTGAAGCAGGACCGCCGCCGCGTAGCTTGCACTGGGCCCGACCGTCCAACGTCCTCCGCTGCCGCCAACGTCTTTCGCCGATCAAAACAGGCCACCGGCAGCCGCTGGAGCCGCGCCCGACTGTCCCGTCCTCCGGCCGGCCTCCGACGCCTCCAAGCTCCGATGCCCTACGCTCGCCGCCAGTCAGGCCGCCTACCGGCCTAACCACCCTCCCACGCAGCTCCCAAGGGATCAACAGCCTCACGCTGTAGATCTGAGCCAACGACTCCACGGAACTGTGTGGAGGAGTCTCGGGCCGAGGCTACTTAAAGCCTCTGCCCCTGCCCCTGTAAACTCCCCGGATGCCCGGGAAAACTGCTCTTCCTCCTCCCGAGGCTGCAAAAAACGGCCCCGCGGCGCGCAGCCGCTTTGCGGCGCGGCCGCGGCGGGGCCGAATTATCAAAGAGAAAATGAGTAGGCACATTGATGAACAAAAGTTATTGAGGAAGACTCAGCATGGGTTCTCTAAGGAAAGATTTTGTCTCACTAACCTGTTAGAGTTCTTTGAGGGGGTGAACAAACATGAGGACAAAGGGGACCCAATAAATGTTGTTTACCTTGACTTCCAGAAAGCTTTTGATATGGGCAATTTTCTCAGTGGAGGATGGTAAGCAGTGGGGTGCCGCAGGGCTCAGTACTGGGTCCCATGCTTTTTAGCTTGTTCATTAATTATTTGGAGTTGGGAGTAAGCAGTGAAATGGCTAGTTGGGAGTAAGCAGTGATATGGCTAAGTTTGCGGGTGACACTAAATTGTTCAGGGTGGTGAAAACCAGAGAGGATTGTGAGGAACTCCAAAGGGATCTGTTGAGGCTGGGTGAGTGGGCGTCAACGTGGCAGATGAGGTTCAATGTGGCCAAGTGCAAAGTAAAGCACATTGGAGCCAAAAATCCTAACTATAAATACAAGTTGATGGGGTGTGAACTGGCAGACTGACCAAGAGAGAGATCTTGGGGTCATGGTAGGTAACTCACTGAAAACGTCGAGACAGTGTGCGATTGCAATAAAAAAGGCCAACGCCATGCTTGGAATTATTAGGAAGGGAATTAAGAACATAAGAACGTACGAGAAGCCATGTTGGATCAGGCCAATGGCCCATCCAGTCCAACGCTCTGTGTCACACAGTGGTCAAAAAAAGGAGGTTCACAAGTGGGACTAGAAGTCCTCCCACTTTGCCCCTCCCCCACAAGCACCAAGAATACAGAGCATCAGTGCCCCAGATGGTTCCAATAATATGCTGTGGCTAATAGCCACTGATGGACCTCTGCTCCATATTTTTATCCAAACCCCTCTTGAAGCCAGCTACGCTTGTACCGCCACCACATCCTGTGGCAGTGAATTCCACATGTTAATCACCCTTTGGCTGAAGAAGTACTTCCTTTTATCCGTTCGAACCCTACTGCTCAGCAATTTCATTGAACGCCCACGAGTTCTTGTATTGTGAGAAAGGGAGAAAAGTACTTCTTTCTGTCCCGCCAGAAGTGTTTTAAGATATTCTGTTCCTCACAGTCTGGACCAAGTCCGCTTCTTGTGCACACAGTTTCTTCAGCCTGACTAGCGTCAATTCCCTAGGCTAAGGAGTCTTCTCCAGGAGATCTAGGAGAAGGTAACAGTACAACCAGGTGAATGAGGATGGGACTTTGGAAGACGTCTCTCTGGTGTTGTGGGCCTGACAGCAGAAGAGCGTCAGTGAGTATTAGTCTAGGGAATTAGCCAACTACAACGAGTGTACTCGTGTAGGGAGATAGGCAAATTGCCTCTCTGGTGCTTGGAACAGGAAAAGGGAGGAAGGACACTGCCTCTCTTTAGAGCAGACTAACTCCAGAGCATGCACGGAGTGTAAAACCTGGCCTTCCACAAACAAAGGGGAAACTTCCTCCACAGAGACCTGGGTGAAGAGTCATGTAGCATCACAGCCTGTACCCAATCCAAGGGCATGACAAGTACCCAGCATCCTCTTTCTTTTCTGGAAAAGGACGTGGGGTGAGAGAGGTGTGGCTGGAGGTTGTGCTTGTGGGGAGGGGGGAGAGCCTTGAAGAGTTAGTGTTGCACTCTTTCTTTTTCAATATGTTCTTTGATTTTTGTATTATCGTCCTCTCTAGTGGCTTATAGATCCTTATTAGAATATTTTATTTATACAGATTATATTATTGGTTCCCTGACAACAGGGGGGATGTGGATGTGAACACCAAAAGGGAGCCAGAGAAGTAGCTGAGGTGTGTCTCCCCCCCCTCCCCTCCACCTGGTGCAGAGAATTTCTGAAGTGCCTGTGGAGAAGGAGGCAGGTCGTGGACAGAGCACTGTTCATCTTCTGGCGTGAGCCTTTGGAGCTCAGGGCTTGTGGGACTTCTCCCGCCAGGACTGTGGGGCAGAGTGGCTAGAGGCTTTCTTCTCTTTTTGCCCCAAATTCAGGTTTGCTTATTATAATTTCGTTAAACCTCCCACTCTGACCCTATCGTTTCCCTCACCTTTCAGGAGATGTTATTCAAGTGTGTTCCGGTTTCAAAGGGGCGTCCACAATCCTGTGACCACTAAGCTGGCCCTTTAAAAGGGTTGTTGTTGTTGTTGTTGTTCAGTCGCACAGTCAAATCTGACTCCTTGCGACCCCATGGACCAAGTCACACCAGGCCCTCCTGTCTTCCACCATCTTCCAAAGTCTGCTCAAATTCATGTTAGCTACATCAGTAACGCTGTACAGCCATCTCCTCTTCTGCCGTCTCCTTCTTCCTTTGCCTTCTGTCTTCCCCAGCAACAGGGGCTTCTCCAGTGAGTGCTCCCTTCTCATTTGGTGGCCAAAATATTTGAGCTTCAGCTTCAGCATCTGACCTTCCAGGGAACAGTCAGGGTTGATTTCCCTTAGGACTGAGGGATTTGATCTCAAGATCCTTCTCCAGCACCACAGCTTGAAAGCATCTATTCCTTATGGTCCAGCTCTCACAGCCATACATTACTACTGGGAATACCATTGCTTTGACTATACAGACTTTTGTTGGCAGGCTGATGTCTCTACTTTTCATTATACTGCCCAGGTTTACCATAGCTATCCTCCCAAGGAGCAAACGTCTTTTAATTTCATGGTTGCAGTCACCATCTGCAGTGCTCTTGGATCGCGGGAATGTAAAGTCTGTTACTACTTCCATGTCTTCCCCTTCTATTTGCCAAGGAGTGATGGGGCCAGAAGTTCTTTGACGTTGAGTGTCAAGCCTACTTTTGCGCTCTCCTCTTTCATCCTCCACAAGAGGTTCTTTTTTGCTGACCGCAAGGAGCTTCTCCATCTTTGACTGCAGCGTGTATAATCAATCTGATTCCTGTGTTGCCCTGCAGGAGATGTCCATGTGTAGAGTCCCCTTTTAGGTTGTTGGAAGAGGGTGTTTGCTATGACCAGCTGGTTCTCGTGACAAAACTCTTTTAGCTTTTGCTCGGCTACATTCTGTTCTCCACGGTCAAACTTGTCTGTTGTCCCGGTTACCTTTTGACTTCCAACTTGGGCATTCCGGTCCCCTATGATGATCAGAGGCTTTGATTTGTTCTACTACAGTACAGTACAGTACAGTATGGTATACAGAGGTGGTGGTTATTTTTTAAAAATAGAGGAGGGAGCAAAGGAGTCCCTAAACGTTATGTCCAACCGATGGAGGTTGCTTCTAGCCCGAGGAGAGATGATTTGCTCCATACCTTCGCATTCCAGGAAGTCACTTTCTCTCTCTGTACAGAGAGAGCACCCAGCACATTTAGACAACACTGCAAAACCTCACCTGTGTAAGGAATTCTGTTTGAAATCCTATTTCTTTATGTCAAACAGTTTGATGGATCGCTGGATCAAATAATCATTGAGAGGCATTTAATATGAAAGCAAAAAATATATTTATTACTACAGGGAAAGGGCACTGGGAGGTGAAAATAACAAACACTAAAGAACTACATCCTCACACTAGAAGGCCACATGCTTAATGGAGAACACCTCCTCCTTCTTCTTGACCTCTCTGCCTGAACAAAGGAAGTCACCTGCCTAACTGACCAAAAAAACAAAACAGGTTTTCCCACTTCTAGATCTTGATTGACAGCAGTCAGTATCTTCTTCTCAGGTCATGCAGACAATAGGGAATCAGGCACAGTGTTAACCCCATAATGACTGGAACTTTAGAACATTGCAACTTTAGAACATACAGAACAGATACATATTTCCAAAAACCTGAAGGGCTCCAGCCAATTTCCCCCTCAGTTGCCTGGTGTGGCTGATCAAGGGACAGCATGTTGGGGCCAAGCCAGGAGCCATCCAGAAGCCCGAGCTCCAGGCAAGCTGCAAGGCCTGCTCCTCGCCTCTGCTCTCTTCGAGCTTCCAACACCTACAAGGCCATGTTTGGAAGGGGGAAATGCTGAGTAGCCCCTGTGTCCCAGGAAGACCCCCCTCAACGGCAGCAGCTTGCAGGAGAGATGCTCCAGACTCCTGTGGAATGGCAGACCAGGAGGGGAGGTGGAAGCAACAAAACTGCAGAGAAGGGAGCCCTGGCCCACCCTGGCCCAGACCGAGGGAGGAAGAACTGGCAGCCACCGCCTTCCTGCTGCCTGGCTAGTGCCAGCAAGGGTGGCTCTTTGACTGCCCAGCTCCACAGGTGCCCAGGTCGTGGCAGTGGAATGGAGCGTGCCCACATTACAGCGAGGGAGGGGAGCAAAGCCATGGGCCGCCTAGGGCACCCAAAAGCCCTTCATCCGGCTCTGCCTCTGAGCCACTGAACTTTTCAAGAAGCATCATCTACAGCAGGCTACAGCAGGCTGTTACTCTTGGCAAGCGGTCAGGCAACCGAAGGACGGGAGGAGAAGCTCCTGCGTGGGAACCAGGGTTCCCAACCTCCAGGCAAAGACTAGAGTTCTCCTGGAATGGCTGCTTGGAGGATGGACTCTGGCATCGCACCCTGCTGAGGTCCCTCCAAGTCCTTGGGGGCAATAGGGAGGGATATCACCCACAAGTCCACCTGGACGGCCTCCAAGAGAAGTGCACCTATCCCACCATAAGCTGCTGAGGGGTCCAGCAAGACTGACAGAGAAGCATTCTTCCTATAGACCCTCCATCTCAGCCACTAAAGCAGGCTTCTGAATCTTATCACCAGTCTGGAAGCTGGACAGAAAGGGTCAAGGGGAAGGGACCTTGAGAGGGGTAAGGAAACATGAATCCCTGCATTCTGCATGTCCCTGTATTCTCCATGGTCTCTCCCTAATTTCCACAGGATGCAGGAAACCGAAACCCCCAGAGGCCACTTGCAGCCCCTGGTCATGATGACATCCGCTTTCCCCATCCCCCAAGGTGCTGCTCCAAGGGGTCTTCTTGTCTCTTCCTCACCGGCTGCAGGGTTACCATGGGGATGGAAGGAAACATCTGACCTCATAATGGTTCTGTTGGCAATCCTGCCTCACAGTGCTTATCTTGGCCAGTCCTTTGCGAGCAACTGGTTATCCAGAAGCGTTTTAAAGGACTCTGTGTGGAGTGGTGTGATGGCAGGTAGGAAATTCTTAAAACGACATCTCCCCGTTCTCTGTTTCCCAGTCTAGTCAGCAGAGGCCATCTTGAGTGGCTGCCGGTGGCAGGTGAAAGAAGGCGAAACAATTTTAAGGAGAGACTATGGCCGAGAGAAGAGAAAAAACATTAAGAATGCAGCTTGAGCGACAGAAGCAAAACAAGTCACAACAGTGAAGTCAAGGGCACTTAGTTGAGGGACTGCAAAGGCTCACTGGATGGATTCCAGTGGGACTTTTAGGCAGGTCCACGTTTGCCCAGTGTATCTTATGTAATTCTTTAAAATGTAAATGATGACAATGGTTAGAGACCACACATGAAGAGGGGTTGGGGGTGAAGGAGCAAGAGAAAGAAGATTAGGCTCAAGGATGTTATACGCCAAAGATGGCTTTGCCTCATCTTTATACATGGAGGGTAAGATTCCCTTGCCTTTGAGGAGGAATGGGTGTTGTTGGGACACTGATTCTCTGAGAGAAACCCACACAGCCCCAAGCAGCTGCTGGCCTTGGAAGGAAGCCCTGGGGAGTAAACCCCTGGAGAGCACCTGCCATAGCACGAGGGTTTAGCCTAAGGGGCCCGTGATAGATTCTGCGAGAGGAAGGATTCCTAAGAAAGGAGGGTTTTTCAGCTGTGGGCTGGAAGAACAGACGGGCTTAGCTTGACATGCTTTGAGCAATTGGAGAGTAGCACCAAGATCTCCAGGTGGGTAGCAGCATCACACTCTCTATGCGTAGAAATAAGCTCTCAAGGGCCCACCATGCTAGGCAAGTGGAAGGGGCAAGCAGCTCACCCTGGAGAACAGGAGGGAGGGAGCATGGATTGCCCCCAGGGAAACACCAGAGGGTTCTTTAGATAGCTCTTTCCGTGAACCACATGAGCACCCACCAAGGAGATGGTGTCCCCAGTGGCTATGACCTAAGCCCTGAACAGGGCGTTTGGGGTCCAGATCTGGCCAGAAGCAGAAAGCCATTTTAGCTCAACCTCCACAGGGGCTTCACAATATGAGTGGGCTCTGACAAGGCCCTTGTAGGGACTGCTGAGAGCCAGTATGCCAGCACTCCAACGCGCAGAGAGTTCAGGCAGCTTGGGGTTGATCTGGGAGCTGCCTGTGGCTTATGGTTGTTGGAAGGTTCATAAGCTGAATGCCGCATCCATTTCTTTTTTTTGTGGAACATTCTAGAGAACGGGTTGAGGCGTCGCCTGTCGGCAGGGCAGGTCGCCCAAAGGAGCCCACAGCCGCCCCAGGGAACATCTGGGCAGCAGAGGCTTCCCTCCATCTTACGGCGAGGGACGAGGCCTCGCACAACCAAACACGTCACCTTCGCATTGGAAGAGGAGCCAGAGTCGGAGACGGAGCTGCCTTTCTACCAGCCTCCGGAACTGGTAGCAGCAGGATTCTTTCCCCCAGTGGAAGACACCCCGCTCGTCGCCCGAATCAACCGGGGCTTTAGAGGGCAGAACACCTCCCTCAAGCCCAGGCAGGGGGTCCCCCTGAGGGGGTCCCGGAGGCTGGTGGTGTCCAACATCGACCCTCTGCCACCCATAAATATCAACTTCCGGAGATGAGCCAGGTGAGGTTCCACCCCTGAGGGGGAGACTGAAACAGAAGGCCCAAAGGAGCCCCAGCTGAGGCACATCTCTCCCGTTTCTTGTGGCATTGCCCCTGTTCCTTACCCCTCAGTGTTTTTCTTCTGAGGTCTACTGGATTAAGAAAATTTGGGATTTCCAAAAAATGTTGGATCCGAATGCTTTACCTCTATTGGGATCCATGTTTCCTCCCCCCTCCCCTGGGAAACCTGCATTTTTGCAGCTCTAATAGACCTGAACAAAAACAATGCATGCATTCTCCCCCCCCCCCCCGCCCCCCACACACAAACTTAGTTGTATCAGTCACTGGCAGCAGCTCTTCCAGGTCTCCTCCAGCCCTGCTCCCCATTGAGATTTGGAGGTGTGACCTGGGGAATGAACATGGGGCCTCCTGCATGGAAAGCGTGTTCTCTGCCTCTGTGCATCAAAAATGTCTTCAACATTCTGTCAATCTCTTAGCAAGACCAAGACACAAAAGCTAGTGGTTGTTCAGGCTAGAGCTCGTTAAGCAGTAGGGAGGGGCTCATTCCAGTGGATGGAAGTCCTTCCCACACTACAGGACGCAACTGCCTTGCCTGCCGGCTGGGACAGGCTTTCTTGTCAGGCTTCCCTCTTGTGGTGGCCGAGCCACACCCTGGTGCTGCGTGGACTCAGTTGTGCCGCGATTTGCCAAGTGCAGTTGGCAGGTGACACCTTACTTCATCCACTTGACCCCCAAGCGAACAGGGATCATTTCCCCAGTGCTGCTCTTAGGGTTGTATTGAGCCCTTCGCATGGAAGGAAACCTCCACCTGCACGTACTCTTTTTCGAAGCAAAGAGATGAAGCTCGATGTTACACAACAGCAGCAGTAACATTTCTTTCCATTTATCTTGCAGTTTCCTTGGGCACTCAGGATGCTGTGGTGGTGTTTCAGCCTCATCTCATCACATCAGAGGAAATCAGAAACCAAATCGAAGCTGTAGGTTTCAAGGCATCTATAAAAAAACAGCTGAAGCCTCTCAGACTGGGTGCTATTGATGTGCAGCGACTAAAGAACACACCTGCCAAATCCTCAGAAGGAGTTCTGCAGGAACACCCAGAGCATGTGCACTGCTTAGAGACTGCTAAATTCAAAGTTGATGGCATGCACTGTCATTCATGCGTCCTCAATATCCAGAGCACCATATCAGCACTCCCCTCAGTAACTAGCATAGCAGTTTCTTTAGACGACAAGTCTGCTGTTGTGAAGTATAATCCCAGCCTAATCACCCTCGGTGCACTAAGAAGAGCCATAGAATCTGTGTCGCTGGGGACTTTCAAGGTCAGCCTTCTTGATATACCTGAAAACTCTGAACTCTTGAATGTGCCCCAGTCTCCAGTGAAGTCTCCTCGGAGCACCATGCATCCCCTGACGACCGTCACGAAAAACCAGGTGTGAATCGGTATGTGTGCCACCTCTGCATCATAATGGGACTATAGAATACGATCCCACGCTCACCTCACCAGAGGACATGGGCTTTGATGCATCCTTGACAGGTAATATCATCTGCAGATGAGTCTGGCAACTGATTACCTTGATTTTTGCAAATGAATCAGAAGCATCTGGTTGAATCCCATTCCAGGGGACTTCTTATGAGCCATCTGGCCAAGTTTGAGACTCAGTCCTAGCATTTCAAGTTGGCTCTGTTGATGCCAGGCCCTCTTGTAGAACTTCCTGGTATGGATCTTCTTCAGTGTCTCCTTTCCTTGCCAGAAAGTTTTATCTGCAGCTTCCAGAGCACATAACCCCTTGCTACAGTGTGGGATTGGAAGTGCAATTCATACGTATAATTTCTGCTGCCCTGCGGCTGTTTTGGCACGTGGAAAGGGGGTGGGGCAGGGAGCACCTCTTCTTGTGGTGCTGCAGATCAGGCCCTCACAGCATTTTTAAGTCCTTAATTTGGGGCTCTAAATGGTGACCACGTCTCTGTGTCAGACACGAGGAAGCCATCTCATACAGCTGAGCCTTGCTTCCTCACTTGAGAGATTGCGGGAATTACCGGCACCAGAGGTACTGGGGAGGTAACAGAGGCAGAAATTTGCGCTGGTTGTCCCTAAGCTCCAACTTGTCCATAGGAACAGTATACAAGACGGGTGTGCCAGCTGCTCTAGCAGGGTAGACTGTGCAAGTATCCTTTCCCTGTTCCCTTAATCTGATTTATATTGAGCAGAAGAGCAACAGTGCTCTCTGTTTATGTTCCCGTATTTCTTATATATAAGCCACTCTTCTACCACAGTGCTTGAAGCAGCGTATAAATCAAAACAGTACGATAAAACAGTTGTATGGTCAAAACAATGAAGCCAACACAAGCAATCTTTGTTTTGGATAATGGCCGTCTCTGTTTTCTCAGCCTCACTATTAATGCTCATAAAGTTATTCTTGAAGGCGTCTGTTCAGCAAACAGTAAAATGTGTGTTGTTCACAGGTGAGAGGAATGACATGTGCCTCGTGCATTCATAAAAGAGAGTCCACGCTTATGGAAAAAAGGGTTTTTTTGTACATCTCAGTGGCTCTTGCAACCAACAAAGCCCACATTAAGTATGATCCTGAGATTGTTGGCCCTCGGGCTATTTTACAGATCATAGAGGTAAGTTGTCTTGTGAAAGCCAAAATGCCCTCAAACCAGGCTGGGGAATTGACAGGTGGGCAACTCTGGCTCAAAAGGATCTAGAATCTATGTATAAAGGATTTGACTTCCAGACATTCTTGCTAAATTTATTATGGGCACTAATTAGATAAAGCAATTGTATCTTTATTATAGAAAATTATAGAACACGCACATACAAGATAATGGACGCATATAACACACACACATACAGGCCTAATAAAAATAGAGAGAATTATACAGCGGTAACACACGACTGGACGAACAGGGTGATAATTACCGATCGTAGTCTTCGAGGAAGGCTCCAATGGCGACGTATAAGGGAGATGGGGGAAGGGACCCTCAACTGATAAGGTATCGGGGGAGTATCTAAACAGTAGGACTGGGGTACTGTAAGATGCACACCTGTAGAATGTTGGGTCAGAGGTTATAAAGTCTACCTTGACCCCTAAGGGGGTGGGAGGTTCAGGGGCGGATGACAAGGGGTCAGCATGGCTGATGGCTGGGGCTGATAGGCAAAAAACATCTGGAGAGCTACCGTTGGCCATCCCTGATATAATGATAACTTATTAAATAGGGTAGAGTGGGCAGAAATGGGTTCTCTCTCTCTTCCAAAATACTAGACCCAAAGATCCCTGGATGGAATCTATGGAAGGTGCTGCAGGCCTTAACCAAGCCACCTTTTGAACCCTTGAGCTCTAGAGAATTAAGAATCCTGGAGTTCTCTAGAGTTTATCATGGGAAAGGAGCCTTTCTTGCTGTGGAGTTCACTGCCAGAGGATGTAGTGATGGCCACCGGCACGGACAGCTTTAAAAGAGGACGAGACAGATTCATGGAGGATAGCTCTCTCAGTGGCAACTGAGCCATGGTGTCTAAAGGGAACCTCCATGTTCAGAGGCAATGAGCTTCTGAATCCCAGTGCTAGGAGGAAACACCCGGGGAAGGCTTTGCCTCTGTGCCCTGTTGCTGGCCCTCCAGAGGAACCGGGAGGCTACTTTGTGCTGCAGGAGGCTAGACTAGGCAGACCACTGCTCTGATCCAGGGAATCAGGTTCTTGACTCACGTTTTGCTGACCTCTGTTTTCTCCAGGTGAAGCAATGCCGGTGACTAAAAAGCCTGGCAGTACAGTCATTGCAAGTTCCATTTATCAGAATGGGTCCCTGCTGGTTTCTGCAACTCATGTTGGGACTGATACAACTTTTCCCCATATTGTCAAACTGGTGGAAGAAGCACAGTAATGAATATGGAAGTAAAGTTTCCATCTCATTTTTGCCATGATTCAGTATGGCAAATAGGTGGCTTAAATTTTAACTTGTACTTAATTCCCACTGGCATCAGTGCACACTTAATTCCTTTACCAAGTTGTTCATTAAGATGGGAGACCTGTTCACTGATTCAGCTGCTTGGTATGCTGGCAGCAGATCAATTCAGATTAGGTACACTGACAACTCCTACGAGAGCTCTGGCTGAGCCAAGGCCATTCCAGCAGCTGCAAGTGGAGGACTGGAGGATCAAACTTGGTTCTCCCAGATAAGAGTCTATTATTTAGCCACTACACCAAACTGGCTCTCTAGAGGGGCCAAGAACCCAGGCAGGCAGTATCCCCCAGCACCACCCTTTTAAAAAATCGAGGTATGACTTCCTCATCTACATTTGGGTAGATCCTTTGTGTGAACCATATCCCCAACACCACGCACACACTCACTCTCTCACAAGCATCTCTTAAGTGGAGCCAGCAGAAATTTGTAATCCCATAGTGTTAAAACTATGAGTTATGGTGAATATTCTGCGATCTGTTTTTTGTTTCCTTCTCTTTATTGTTGGGTTTTATATGCTTCCCTTACGATTACGTGATGTTCCACCATGCAGAACCCATTCATTGCTGCCATGACCGTATCAGGAGAGTCGTAGAGACCGCAAAGAGTACAATGACGATTGCACAGGCTGAGCTCATGGGCCTAGTGAAGTGGGCTAGAAGCCTTGGGTGGGATCAGTGGCTGAGCCAGAGTATGAACCTTACCATATGAACTATTCTATTCGGGCCAATAACTGGGCTTAATCTGCAAAATATACCGGTGCCGCCTGTGTTACATTTTTATTGAGTTATGTGGTGGTGTTTAATTGTAGAGTATTAATTTTATTGTTGTATTTTAACTGTTTCTAGGCCTGTAATCTGCCCTGAGCCCATATGGGGGAGGGTGGACTATAAATCCACTAAATAAATAAAATAAACCTGTGCTTCTGCAGAACAGATACCCTTGACCAGGGAGTGTGGGGGTTTTAAGAAGACTCTTACGCTGCCTCTCCAGAGAACCTGGTCAAGGCAGGTCACATCTTAGAACAGCATTTTGGAGAAGGGTAGGATCCCCAAACCCCTTTGGGAGGTTGCTCCGCAGCTCTCTTGAGGGCTGGAGAGAGAACATTGCCTTGCATTGTCCCGGGAGGACCTCCAGCAGTCCTCCAAGGATGAGGAGGAAGCCCTTTCAATTCATGTACTCAAAAACCTGTAATTCTGTTGTGGTAAAATCTTTATTCTCGCACTGTGAACTGCCCTAGGTGTCAGCATTGGTGGAGAAGCAGGATGTGAATGCTCCATATCTTAGGATTGGGCCTTTTCCTTCACTGTTAGTTTTGTTCAGTGCATTTTGCCCAAAACTGATAAAGGGCTGCTGTCTTCTCCCCTTTGTTAGCTACAAGAAACCTACACTGGAGAAATATGAACTGTGTGCCTCCAATCAGACGAGGCTGAAGAGCCCTTCGGAAATCTGCGTCCACGTTGGCATTGATGACACAGCACCAGTCACCCAAACTGAGTCTTATGGGTCGCATTGTCAACTACAGCCGAGCTTCGATAAACTCTCTCCTCTCAGACAAGCGATCTCTCAGCAGCATCGTCCTCAGCGAGCCAGATAAGCATTCGGTTCTCACCGGGGGCTCCCAGGAAGAGGATGATACAGTCATCTGAAAAGACCTTCTCTACGGAGTGGGCTGGGTCTTCCCTCATTGACCGATCTCTTGGGCTGGCCTGGCTGTACTTTTTAAGTGCTATTTTCTTGGGACTGAATTGCCCACTTGAATAGAGTGCACATGCACACATCTAACTAACATGCACATGCACACATCTAACTCAAAGCATAGACTGTATCTGCACTCCTTTGCCAGTATTACCACCTGGAGCAAAAGCAGAATGCAGCCTCATGCACTGGAAGCCAAAGATGGCTTTAGCTTATCGCTTGGCTGCTCTTCAAATGGCTGTCTGATAAAGAGGTCCATATCTTGTGCAGTGCTGACTGAACAACTATTTTCATCACAGCGATATTGAGCTTAGAGGACTTGAGCTTCTCCCTCCTCTCTCTGCACACCACGATTGACGCCTGCCCTACGCCCAGAGGAAGGCAAAACACCTCCAGGATCACTGGGTCAATCTGGCCCCGAGGAAAATCCCTTCCTGAGCCCCAAGTGACGATCGGCATTACCCTGGGGTGGAACCTCACCTGGCTCTGATGTGCATCTCCGGAAATGTATATTTATGGGTGGCAGATGGTCGATGGTGGACACCACCAGCCAAATGGATGGGCTTGAGGGACGTTGTTCTGCCCTCGGAAGCTCCAAAGGATTCTGGCGATGAGCGGGGTCTCTTCCTCTGGGGGGAAGAACCCTGCTGTTATCACTTCTGGAGGCCGGTAGGCAGATGGCTCTGGCTCCGGCTCTGGCTCCTCGTCGAGTTTTAAGGTGACGTGTTTGGTTGTCCGAGGCCTCGTTCCTCAGCATAGGATGGAGAGAAGACTCTGCTGCCTTGGGAAGGCTGTGAGCTACTTTGGGCGGCCTGGCCTGCCGACAGGAACAACGACCATCTTAACAGCCTCAAGCCCTCTTTTTTTTTTTTTTGCCTTGTCTAGACCCTAGTGGTCTCTTCCAACTCTATGATTCTATGTTTTTTAAACAAAGAAATGGATGGGGCAGTCAGGTTATGAACCTTCCAGCAACCATAAGCAGCAGGCAGCTCACAGATCAGCCTCAGGCTGCCTGAACTCTCTGCATGTTGGAGAGCTGGCATTCTGGCCCTCATTCTTGGCGTAGTTTTGAGGGAAGCATCCCCCATTCAGAGGTGTCTTGGGCAGCCTGGCTGGGGGTTGGTCTCGCCTCCAATGGATGGATGGTGCAGGCAGTCTGGGTTCTCAGGATCTGGCAACCCTACACCCCCTCACCTCCTGGCAGTGAATAGGGGGACCTGGCAGCACTGCTGTGCTCGTTCCCAAGCCGACTCCCATTGGCTGCTCAGCAGTGCCGGATTAAACCCTGTGAAGGCCCCTAGGCAGTCGAAATCTTCGGGGCCCCTTCCAAATTATCTCAGAGTCTCTGAGTGCCCACCCCACCGCCCATGGTCCCCGCTGCAGGCACCTTTTCTAAAAGCCCCTTTTGCTAAACTGCGGCGGAGAGGTGGAGAGAGGCAAACTTCACGGTAATGCCAGCAGCAACCGCATCAGGTAAGTCAGGCAAAGAGCAGCTCAGTTGCTGGCTGCTCATGCAGGGTGCGGGGGGGGGGGGAGGTCTGGTGGGGAGAATCTAGCCGGGGGCCCCTAAAGGTGTGCGGGCCCATAAGCCAGTGCCTACATAGCCTAATTGAGACTCGGGCTCCACTCATCAGCCAGGTGACAGGGGAAGGGATGCACCGATATTTGGTTCCTCTGCTGCTTTGAGCATACTGTTGAAATAGAAGCGAAATCTCATTTCTGTGCAGCCTGGTGGATATATGCCTGTAAAGGCGCACGGGACTCTCACCCTGGCTGCTTTGCTGGTGTTGGGACCCGGATTGGGGTGGTTTGTTTCAAGAAGTGAGATCACAGTATTCAAGTTTTCATTTATCTGCAGGCTGAGAACAATGAAAAGGAAGACGATCTCGGACTACCTTGTTGGGGCCACAGCCAAACGTGCAGCGATTGAAGATCTCCCCCCATCATGAACCTGCAAATGGGAAATGCTGAGTTAGAATCAAGGGACTTTATCATGTGCAAGAAAAGGGGACCGAAACTCACGTGTGGCAAAAGACAGTGGAGGTAAGAGTCCTCCAAGCTATCAAAGGCTTTTTCCACGTCGAGGCTCAAAATAAGAAAGTCTAGTGTATTAAACGATGCTTAAAGATTTCCGTAAATTGTCAGATAAGTCCCGTGACGGCATGAAGTCCATTTGGTCTGTGTGAATGTTTTGTGTAATAAAAGAGTTAAGACTGTTGTCAGTGATGACTGTGAAAAATTTTGCATCTTGCTTAATGAACGAAATGAGTTTGTAAGAACCAGGGAGAGTAGAATCCTTGTGTTTTTAGGGATAACAATAATGTTGGTCCCCAGCCAAGTGCTGGGTAGAGAGAGAGAATGCGATTACAGGTATCTGTGAGAGGTTCAGTTAAGATGGGGATAATGTTTTAAATAAAATTCAGCAGGAAGTCCATCATCCCCAGGAGATTTGCTAGATTTGAGATTTGTAATAGTGTTTCTAATTTCCTGGGAAGTGAAGGGGGCTTCCATGAGGTCACAATGATCTAATCTTAATTTCCAAAGGGAAGGAATAGATTCGAGAAAAGAGGAATAGAGTCAGTGGCTGGATTTTGGGAGCTATAAAGCTCAGAGAAGAATTTAGTGAAAGAGGTTAATATCTTCTGTGAATTAGATGTGAAAATGCCTTTCTAGGTCCTAATGAGGTCCCTAATGAGGTCCCTAAAATTAGAGGAAACTTTTTGTCTAACCTTCCAAGAAAGGATTCTTAGAGTTTTGGGTGTATTGTACCAATATTGCTGCTTGAGAGATAGAAGATTACTTTGTATTTTGCTTAGCACAAGAATGTCCATTTTTTTCCTTTTGGCTATGAGTTGATGATAAACCTTAGTGCTACCTGTGGTTTTGAGTTTCTGCTCTAAGGAATGGATATTAGTTAGCAAGTCTCATCTTTTTTTTGTCTTTTTCCTTGTTATAGAAAGAAGCAAGTGAAATGATCCTCCCATAAATGACAGCCTTCATCGCATCCCATAATACTGTCAAGCGGGCTTATTTCTGTAACATGGTGGTTTCTTAGACAAAGAGCAGGTCACAAGCTCTATAAATATGAGAAATAAATAAATATACTGCTCCCCCCTTATTTACAACCATTGGGCAAGTAATAAATCCATCTGGCCCAGGGATGTTTATGCTACAGCCTGGCTGGTACCACTTTCAAGTCGCCTCTCCCACAGGTTCACACAGACAACTTTTACCGTCTGTGAGAGAAGTGTGAGAAAGGAGATGTTTTTAATAGCCTAAATTCCTTAGTAATAAAAAAGACAGTGTTTAGCAACCTTTGTACCCATGACTCAAGTATGCATCTGTAATGTAACCTTTGAAGATATCCTATATAGCAACTGTGTAACCCTGTATACATCATTACTCCCAAGGCTTATGTCGTTGGCACAGCTTCTGAATTTCTAAGAATAAAACAGCTTTGATTTAAAACAAAAGACTGCTTATTGAGAAATATCGGTGCTTGACAAATACATGCTGAAGTTTTTCACCATATTGATTGGTTGCAAAAGAGTACTGAATCTCTGTTTCAATTTCTGTGGGAAAAGAATGATTTAATAAAAGAGATGTATTAATATTCCAGCTGAATTCCTTATAATGATATGAAAAAAGGCTGAGTTCACATCAAACCCACGCGTGATCAAATCAGATCTGATAACCTATGGATGAAGAGGGGATTGAACGAATAGGCCTTTGGTAACCAGAATGTAATCTATGCATGTGTGTATATTGTGGCGTGATGAATAATATGAGTAATCCCGTTCATTGGGATGATGCAAATGCCAGATGTTGCAAAGGCCAGAAGAAAGAAGCTTGTCAAGTGGGGTAACCCTGAGGGAGCGAGACTCAGAAGGCCTCCTATAAGGGAACGATCTATCTAAGGAGGGATTGATAATGAAATTTAAGTCACCCCCCAGAATGCTCTCACCTTGACTAAAAGAAAGAAGTTCAGAGAACACTTCACAAAAAAAATTAATTTGGTCAGCATTGGGTGCGTAAATAGATGCAAGTGTGATCCAGGAATCCTGAATCTTAAAGTGTTTATCAGAGATGTGGGTCTCCTGTAAAAATACTGTCAAAATGTAATTTGATAATGCCTAACGTTACATGTTTTCATTTGGTGATGTTGTAAGGAAAGGAAAGGAAAAGGAAAGGGAAAGGAAAGGACAAGGAAAAGGAAAAGGAAAAGGAAAAGGAAAAGGAAAAGGAAAAGGAAAAGGACAAGGAAAAGGAAAAGGAAAGGAAAGGGAAAGGAAAGGAAAGGAAAGGAAAGGAAAGGAAAGGAAAGGAAAGGAAAGGAAAGGAAAGGAAAGGAAAGGAAAGGAAAGGAAAGGAAAGGAAAGGAAAGGAAAGGAAAGGAAAGGAAAGGAAAGAGGAAAGGAAAGGTCCCCTGTCATTTCCGACGCTGCTTTCACAACGTTTTCATGGCAGACTTTTTACAGGCTGCTTTGCCATTGCCTTCCCCAGGTGTTAAGGCCTCAACAACTGAGAGAGACTACTCTTAAATTATTAGAATTGGGAGGATACAGAGAAGGAAAAGCTAAGAAGGTGAGAAAAGAGAGAGAGACGGGGCATTGAAAATGTAAATACATGGTAAAAGGAAGTTAAAAGGAGTAGGGGAGCACAAGAGAAACAGCAAAGAGCAAATGTACAGGTCAATCTAAGAAAAATTTCAAAATAACAAAGATCAGAATATGGGGGTGTGTAATAGGCAATATATAGTTCCTATAGTGAGAGCCAGTTTGGTGTAGTGGTTAAGTGCACAGACTCTTTTCTGGGAGAACCGGACTTGATTCCACACTCCTGCACTTGCATCTGATGGAATGGCCTTTTGCAAGCCATATCTCTTGCAGGAGTTGTCCTTGAAAGGGCAGCTTCTGTGAGAGCTCTCTCAGCCCCACCTACTTCACAGGGTGTGTGTTGTGGGAAAGGAAGGCAAAACTCTGAAACTCTGAGATTCAGGGAGAAGGGCGGGGTATAAATCTGCGGTCTTCTTCTCAGAGAAAGGTAAAGGGTGAGGATTAATTCAAAAATGTGACCTCTAGGGGGAGCCAGAACTTTAAGAGTGAAGATATCACTAAGGGCCAATTTATTATCAGTGTTAGAAGGGAAACGAGGTACAGGAAATTATAGAACAAGGAAAAGCCATCAAATAAAAGGAAAAGCCATGCAAATATAAAGGTTGGATATCATGACATATAGGAAAACAATTAAAAAGTGATCGAGCTGATCTGTAGCAATAAAGAATTCATAAGAAGCAGTAAAGTGCAAAAATAGAGCATATAAAAGCTAAGATGAGCAGTGAAACACAGTGCAGTGCTAACAGTGCAGGATGTCATGGGCTGGCATCGGAGCCTATAGCCGGTCCTTCGAGTGCTCAGGAGGTTGACGGCCTGCAGCCGCTCGCTCCCCCCCCCCCGACCCAGCAGCAGAGGAGGAGGGGCAAGCAGCACAGCTGCAAAAGGGAGCCCGGCTGACTCTCCCCCACCTGCAGTCCAATGAACGGAACGGCTACGCTGGGACTCAGCAGCCCAGAGAAGGGAAGCATGCCAAGGGGAAGGCGGTCCATTAGCCCTGAGTATTAGCTGAAGCTTTACAACTGTTAATTGAAGCACTGCGGGAGGGACATTTCACCTCTGCTTGGGCTAGGGCCCTCTGTGGAAGCAACGCATCCATCTTGTGACGTGCGTCCACCCCGACTGGCTTTGAAACATAACCTTTCGGCTCCTGGTCTTCTGGCTACGAATGACTCTGCTCTCGGTTTGTGTTTTGGACATTGCTCTCTATTGGTTCCTGTTCTGCTTTGTTGGTTCTGACCTCTGACTGGATTTGTACTCTGTGCTTTGGACTTGCCCTGGTGGTTCCTCTCTGCTTTCCAACCCATAGCCCAGCTGGGATTTGGTCCCTTCCCCTTCCTGCACCCCACACATAACAATAAACAGCAAACATGCCAGCATGGTAAGGAACACTTAAAGTTTGGTTGTGCAACCAAGAAACCTCAAGAGTTAGTTGGAGGGATCCTACGAGTCTTGGTGAAGAGAAGAACGGAATTGCATCCCACAATATAGTATTTGGTAGGCACAATGCTTTGGACAGGAACAGATTAAGTAGAACAGAAGTCATAGTCAAAGATAGAAAAGGAAGACAGTATACTGCATGTGAGGCAACGACAATATAATGCTATAAATGTTAAGATGTGCCAAGAGATTAAGAATGGAAGAGAAGAAGCAACGTTCAATGTAGGTATAATGTAGTGAATCAATGTCAAAGACCTAGTTAATAACGCAGAGACCACAGTGAGCATTAAAAGACAAGCCAAACCATGTAGGGCAGGTAGAGTAGGATTGTTCGGAGCAGCGTGTTTGGAGGGGAATGGGGACAAAGAGAGACGTAGACCTGGTGGAATAACACACAAACTGGAATAACCATAAGGAAAGAAAAATAGTAAAAAAAAAAAAGAGAGAGAAGAACAAATGTTAAAAATAAAACAAAGGAACAATGAACCAACGGTATTGTGGGTATTTCAGAAAGCTGGTGGAATGAGCAGAATCAGTGGGACACAGTGATTCCTGGGTATAAATTATATCGGAAGGATAGGGAGGGAAGGGTTGGAGGTGGGGTGGCTCTGTATGTCAGAGTGGGTATACAGTCCCATAAGACTGAGGAGGTCTGAGAATTAGATTCCCTTCTAGAAATGCTTTGTGTTGAAATAGCGGGCCTAAAAGGAAATTTAACTATGGGAGTTTGTTAGCACCCAACCGGATCAAAAGATAGAGGCTAGTTATAATATGATAAAAGAATTAAAGATAGCGGCTAAATGTAAAAACTGTGTCATCATAGGTGATTTTAACTATCCCACATTGGTTGGGTCAATATGGCTATTTTAAAGTACAATCCTAGAAGCTCAGATAAAATATATATCACAAGTCAGGAAAGACACAAATAGGTCCAAAAAAAAAAAAGCCTGCGTGGGTAACAAACAAAGTAATGGAGGATGTAAAAGGTAAGAAGGATTCCTTTAAGTGGTGGAAAGCTAGTCCAAGTGAGGTTAATAAAAGGGAACAGAGACTGTGGCAAATCAAATGTAAGACTGTGATCAGGCAGGCAAAAAGGGACTATGAGGAGCATATTGCAAAAAACATAAAGACCAACAATAAAAATTTCTTCAAATACATTAGAAGCAGGAAACCAGTCAGGGAGGCAGTGGGGCCCTTGGATGACCAAGGGGTCAAAGGATTACTGAAGGAGGATAGGAAATGGCTGAGAAGCTGGATGCATTTTTTGCCTCCGTCTTTACCATGGAAGATGAGAAGTGTTTACCCACTCCAGAACCGCCAATTTTGGGAGGGGTGTTGAAGGACCTGAGTCAGATTGAGGTGGTGAAAGAGGAGGTCCTACAACTGATGGACAAATTAAAAACTGATTAGTCACCAGGCCCAGATGGCATACATCCAAGAGTTCTGAAAGAACTCAAAGGTGAACTTGTGGATTTCCTGAAAAAAAAGTAAACTTTCATTGAAATCTGCCTCCGTTCTCGAGGACTGGAAGGTAGCAAATGTCACTCCCATCTTTAAAAAGGGTTCCAGAGGCGATCCGGGAATTACAGGCCGGTCAGTCTGAATTCAATACCGGAAAAGTTGTTGGAAACCATTGCACCCCCAAACGGAATAACGAGGCAAACAACTGTAGTTAGGAAATGGTCCACTTTATTAACATTAAACACAAACCAGGCAAGGTGAACTAAGAGGACGAGCCCTGGGGTCACTCCTGACCCCGCCAAGTCCTACAAGGGCGAGACACCCAACCCCCGGTCCTAGCCATACCAATGTGGTTATAACCGGGCGGCAGACCAAACATGACCTTCCTTTACCCCCGCCCCGATAACCAGAAGGGGGCGCCAAAGGGAGACATGACCCCGATCCATATTCCAGGACATTGAGCCGTAAAGCCCATCTGCCTTTCCTACGGATCGCACGCACAACACAGGTGCCAAGGCCTGGGTTCTCACCGGCAAGGTCTGAATCCCTTGCAAATTCCGCCAAGTGACCGAATTAGCTACCTAACCAAATCCACACCACTGCTGGCAGTACAAGGTAGGCGAAAAACACATCACCAATGGCCAATTCAGGTGATAGTGAAAAAATTCCTACCTGGCCCCTAATAAGGCGACCGGTATAATCCTGTACTACTGCAGGGTGAGCGGGCGGGCCAACGACTCCACGGAACTGCATGGAGGAGTCTGGGGCCAAGGCTTCTTAAAGCCTCTGCCCCCGCCCCTGTAAACTCCCCGGATGCCCGGGAAAACTGCTCTTCCTCCTCCCGGGGCTGCAAAAAACGGCCCCGCGGCGCACAGCCACTTTGCGGCGCGGCCGGGGCGGGGCCGAATTGCACCCCCAAACGGAATAAAGAGGCAGACAACTGTAGTTGGGAAATGGGCCACTTTATTAACATTAAACACAAACCAGGCACTGTGAACTAAGAGGACGAGCCCTGGGGTCACCCCTGACCCCGCCAAGTCCTACAAGGGCGAGACACCCAACCCCCGGTCCTAGCCATACCAATGTGGCTATAACCGGGCGGCAGACCAAACATGACCTCCCTTTACCCCGCCCCAATCACTAGAAGGGGGCGCCAAAGGGAGACATGACCCCGATCCGTATTCCAGGACATTGAGCCGTAAAGCCCATTTGCCTTTCCTACGGATCGCATGCACAACACAGGTGCCAAGGCCTGGGTGCTCATTGGCAAGGTCTGAATCCCTTGCAAATTCCGCCACCGCAATGCCAAGCCTCTGCTTAGGCATTCGCAACCCCCGGGAGGCCCAACGCCTCCCGAAGACCTTGCCGTAATTCAGACAAAAAGGCCCAATTTCCCGCATCGGACAGATGTACCCCATCTGGCCGATAAAGCTCAGCATTATGCACACTGATGCCAGGGTGCGGAAGGAAGGTGCCCAGACCTCCCTCCAGGGCCAACTGCAGGGCCCGGTTTGCCTTCCTCCTGGCCCGCTCAATCCCCGCGGGGTTCTAAGCGGCACGCCAGGTCCTTTGAGGCAAAATCGCAGACCAAATGATCCGGACCCCGGGCCACCTCCTCACGATGACCCGCAAGTCTGAGATCACCTGCAAAGAGAGGGCCCTGCCTTGCAACAGGCCCAGGTCATTCCCACCGAGGTGAATGACTAATACATGGGGCGGGGAACGAGGCCGACTAACAAACAACAATGACAACAACTCAGACCATCTGAGCCCCCGTCGCCCCAGCCACTCAACCGTGGCCCACTCGCTCAGCCCAAGCTGTGAACTGAGCGACGATCTTCTGGCGAAATGGGCTGCCCAGAAAATCATGCTGTGCCCGCATACGAGGATCCTCAGCCTCCCATGACGAGCCACAGCACCTGAAACGAGAAAAACACAGTCAGAACAAAACAACAATGAAACCCCGCCCCTCAGGGGAGCAACAATGGGCGCACATAGGCGTGGTAAGCCAAGGACCTCCACCGTCCTACCCACTGGATGGTTGGTCCAGGATAACCCATAGCTGTGGCCATCGAAGCCACCCCGATCCGAAAGGAATGGGTCCCAAATCTAACCCCCCCCCCAAACCTAATTTACCCAAAGCCCGGGCAGTCACTGCCCAGAACTGGTACTTTGTGAGGGGGGCCTCGCCCTCATGACGGAAAAGCGGGCCTGGCGCGGAACCCCGGGCCCTAAAATATGCCACCAGTGCCTGGACCGGGCAAAGCCCAGGCTCCGAGCAAGGACCGAGCTTAATCATCGTGCCCTTGCTATGCTGGTCCGTTTGGGACCTACGCACCTGCAGCATCACGTGCTCCTCCTTAAACGACACGTCATCCCTCTGCAAGGCGGTGTCAGATGTATCCCTACGCGAAGACTGTACTAGCTCACTAGCCCGCAGGGCACCAGAAAAGGCTGTGAGGGCCGCGGCATGAAACAAGACCACCTCGTCGTCTGAACTACAGACCTCGGGCCAGACACCCCCCAAGCCCCGCAAAATAGCGGGGGATATGGGCTTCCTAGTGTCGACTCTCACCCCCTGCTCCCTGGACCAACCCTCGAGCATCTTCTTGATTCTAAAATCATCCCCAGCGGCCGTGTAGCCCTGGGCTTTGCTAAAGAACGCCAATGCCGCCAACTGGCCTCTAATAGTTTTGACCTTCATACCTTTGAATTTCTGGAATACACAAAACTGCATAAGATGAGCAACCGGGATGGGCCGTACCTCACCCAACCCCGAGGATTGACGGAATACCTTAAACTGCGAAGCCGCGCCATCATAAGCTGCCAAGCTGCCAAAGATGGGGTGGCATCCGTGACGGGTGGGAATCGGCCTCCGGGGCCAGAAGGCAAAATCACTCCATCTGTCGGCGAGACAGGGCATCTGCCACCCCGTTATTCACACCCGGCACATGCTTGGCCACGAACATGATATTTAACTGTAGGCAATGCAGAACAAAAACTCGGACAAGTGACATAACCGGCTTGGACTTTGAAGACAATGAAGTAACCACATGAACGGCCGACAGGTTGTCGCACCAAAATTGTACGACCCGGTTAGCCATTTGCTCACCCCATATAAAAATTGCCACCACAATAGGAAAAACTTCGAGCAAGGTCAGGTTTCTGCAAATACCACTGCGGAGCCAGTCCTCGGGCCACAACTCCGCGCACCACTGCCTTCTGAACAAGACTCCGAAACCGATAGAGCCGGCGGCATCGGAGGAGATTTGAAGGTCCGCTTCGACTCCCAAATCCTCCCTCCAAAAGGACACCCCATTGAATGCAGTTAAAAACGCCTCCCAAACTTCTAAGTCACTACGAATGCTCTCCGTTATCCTAGCCCTGTGATGGGGCAAACGCAGGTTCATAGCATCGCAGAGGCGCCGAATAAATGCCCTGCCCAGGGCGACAACTCGACAAGCAAAATTTAGGTACCCGACGAGCTGCTGCAGCTCAAGGAGTGACACCTTCCGCTTACCCTTCAAAGCGGCCAGCCTGGCCTTGATCAGGCGGACCTTGTCGTCTGGCAACCGTGAGGTCTGCTGCACGGTGTCCAACTCGATACCCAAAAATGTAATGCGGGTAGCCGGGCCCTTTGTCTTTTCGGGAGTGAGAGGTACCCCCAGCTCGGCAGCCAACCTTGTAAAAAGGTCAAGGAGCCGCGCGCAACAACCGGAACCGGGCGTGCCAGCGAACAGGGAGTCAACTAAATAGTGCACCACCTCACGACAGCCCGACCTGTGCCTGACCAGCCACTCCAAAAAGGAGCTGAAACGCTCAAAGGCGGCGCAGGACACCGAGCATCCCATCGGCAATGCCCTATCCAGATAAAAATAACCTTCAAACTGAAAACCTAACAACTCGAAGTCGTCCGGGTGGACCGGCAATAGCCGAAATGCCGACAATGTTGCATTTCGCCATTTCCGCCCCTAAACCACAGCCCCGAATGACTTTAACCGCCTGATTGAATGACGTGTAACGGACGGAGCACAGGTGATCGGGAATGCCATCGTTGACTGACCCGCCAGATGGATAAGACAAGTGATGGATCAGCCGGAACTCACCCGTGGCCTTTTTAGGAACCACCCCTAACGGGGAGACCCTCAAATTAGGAACGGGGGGAGCTGTAAAAGGACCAATGACTCGCCCTTCGGCACATTCCTTTACGATTTTATCCCTCACCACATGTTCCAAACCGACAATGGAACGCAAATTGGCAGCCATGAAGGGGACCCTAGGTCCCACATACGGGATGTGAAAACCAAACGTGAAACCTTCCATCAAATAAATCCTGTCCGCGGCCCTTGGGTAATTCTCAAGAAATTGCTCAAGAACCCTCAGACGAATGGGGCTGGGACCCTTTTCCCAGTGATTGTGAACCTCCACTGCCCCCGGGGCGCTTGGGCCCACCCTTTGGCTTTGCCTTGCTGCATGCCGAAAAGGCGTGGGAACCTCCGCATAGCGGGCACTCGTGCTTGAACTTACAAGCCTTCTTTGAACAGACGCCCTGCGAGATGTACTCCCAACACAACAGCCGGGGTTGAACCGGCTGACCCACCGTAAAGCGGGCTGTTGGGTTACTTGTCTGCTTATGGACCAAATGCCCACTATCTGCCCGATCCCCAAGGTTGGGTTTAGCCGGAGCCAACAGTTGTAACCATAATTGCTGGTTAATTTGGTCCCACGGCAACAAAGGGTTAATGGCCGCCCTCATACGGAAGGTCTCATCATATTGTAACCAGGCCGACCCCGCAAAATCGGTGTAGGCCTGGTAGATGATGTCGCAGTACTAAAACAAGGGGGCGGCCCTGCTAGGCTTCGCCCTAGCGATAACCCCCGCGTAGATAAGAAAACCTGGGAGCCAATTGGCCCAGGTTCTATCCACCTTCCGCCTTCTAAGTTTCTCTTTCTCCTTCTCATCTAGCTCCTCTTTGCTCTTCTTCTAAAGTTCTCGATACAAGAGACTGAAAATGTCCACGTACTCTCCTCTCAAAATCCTATCCCTCGTAGCGGAGGTGAGATGGTCACCCAATGGCAGCGCCAAGTCACCGAACGGGATAGATAGCAAAGGGATGGACCCGTAAGGGTTCTGAGGATATCCCCAAGGATTACAAGGCACTGCAGGCCATCCAAATGGATGCAATCCTGGCATTTGGCCACCCCAAGGCAGAATTCCTGTAGCCGCCGCAGGCCCTAGAGCGGCCGGCACCCCCCCGTGACCGAGGGTGCCTGCCCACAAGCCGCCTGAGGGCACTGCACTCGCCCCATAACGGCACCACCCGTGGCCCATGATGGCCCCGGCACTGCCGAGAACAGCCCCTGCCTACACTCAGAGGGAACGGCGACATGCCCATATCCCCCCGACTGTTGTGGCATAGTGGGGCCCCAAACCCCCCAAGGCCAATGTGCTTGTTGGGAAGGCAACTCCGCCCTCCTTTCGTCCACTGCCGGTGTTACCGTCACGGCCACAGGTTGATCATTCTGCTGTTGGTCATCCGCCTCATCTTGGTCACCGCTGTCGCCGCCCGACACCGGTTCTCTGCCAGGATCACCATCTTGGGAACACTCGGACCTCGACCTGGCGACCATGTTATCCTGAAGAAAAGAGAGCCTAGACAGCAACTCCCTCTCAAATGTGAGAGTCCCTGACCTTCCGCTAGCGCTATGGCGCCCTGGCCACACCGCTTGTGACCCCGACGCCCCCTGTCCTCCTCCATCACTCTAACCCGGTCCAAAATAGCCTGGCGTATCACCGTACTATCTAGCTCCTCAGCAGGAGGGTCGGTGTTTTTACGCTTAGCAGCGGCCTTAGCCGGCTGCTTGCCCTTGGAAGGGCCCTGTCCTTTTTTAGAAGCCATAACCAGCGCAGGCCACACAAAGCAGTGACTGTGCAATGCCTATCTAAGGAGAGGGGGGTGGGTGGGAATGGTGGCAGGTAGAGAAAGGCTGTTCCCCAAAGGGAGGCTAGGAGGATGGGGGGGGTGTATAGGCCCACCTGAATAAGTGCCTAATAACCCATGCTGCTGCCCCTTTAACCAAACCCCAGCCCTATACCTATAGAACAGTCCACCTCCGTCTGCCCAACCCCCCCCCCCCACAGGGTAAGCTGCCTCCGCAGCAAAACGTCTCCCCAGACCTTACCACCCAGAAATTAGCCGCCCAAAGGAGAAATTGGGGGGGGGCGAAGCAGGCCCGATCCCCCCGGCCACTCTACAAACCAAACTGTGGGCAGCTGGCCTCCGCAGCTGAAGCAGGACCGCCGCCGCGTAGCTTGCACTGGGCCCGACCGTCCAACATCCTCCGCTGCCGCCAACGTCTTTCGCCGATCAAAACAGGCCACCGGCAGCCGCTGGAGCCGCGCCCGACTGTCCCGTCCTCCGGCCGGCCTCCGACGCCTCCAAGCTCCGATGCCCTACGCTCGCCGCCAGTCAGGCCGCCTACCGGCCTAACCACCCTCCCACGCAGCTCCCAAGGGATCAACAGCCTCACGCTGTAGATCTGAGCCAACGACTCCACGGAACTGTGTGGAGGAGTCTCGGGCCGAGGCTACTTAAAGCCTCTGCCCCTGCCCCTGTAAACTCCCCGGATGCCCGGGAAAACTGCTCTTCCTCCTCCCGAGGCTGCAAAAAACGGCCCCGCGGCGCGCAGCCGCTTTGCGGCGCGGCCGCGGCGGGGCCGAATTATCAAAGAGAAAATGAGTAGGCACATTGATGAACAAAAGTTATTGAGGAAGACTCAGCATGGGTTCTCTAAGGAAAGATTTTGTCTCACTAACCTGTTAGAGTTCTTTGAGGGGGTGAACAAACATGAGGACAAAGGGGACCCAATAAATGTTGTTTACCTTGACTTCCAGAAAGCTTTTGATATGGGCAATTTTCTCAGTGGAGGATGGTAAGCAGTGGGGTGCCGCAGGGCTCAGTACTGGGTCCCATGCTTTTTAGCTTGTTCATTAATTATTTGGAGTTGGGAGTAAGCAGTGAAATGGCTAGTTGGGAGTAAGCAGTGATATGGCTAAGTTTGCGGGTGACACTAAATTGTTCAGGGTGGTGAAAACCAGAGAGGATTGTGAGGAACTCCAAAGGGATCTGTTGAGGCTGGGTGAGTGGGCGTCAACGTGGCAGATGAGGTTCAATGTGGCCAAGTGCAAAGTAAAGCACATTGGAGCCAAAAATCCTAACTATAAATACAAGTTGATGGGGTGTGAACTGGCAGACTGACCAAGAGAGAGATCTTGGGGTCATGGTAGGTAACTCACTGAAAACGTCGAGACAGTGTGCGATTGCAATAAAAAAGGCCAACGCCATGCTTGGAATTATTAGGAAGGGAATTAAGAACATAAGAACGTACGAGAAGCCATGTTGGATCAGGCCAATGGCCCATCCAGTCCAACGCTCTGTGTCACACAGTGGTCAAAAAAGGGAGGTTCACAAGTGGGACTAGAAGTCCTCCCACTTTGCCCCTCCCCCACAAGCACCAAGAATACAGAGCATCAGTGCCCCAGATGGTTCCAATAATATGCTGTGGCTAATAGCCACTGATGGACCTCTGCTCCATATTTTTATCCAAACCCCTCTTGAAGCCAGCTACGCTTGTACCGCCACCACATCCTGTGGCAGTGAATTCCACATGTTAATCACCCTTTGGCTGAAGAAGTACTTCCTTTTATCCGTTCGAACCCTACTGCTCAGCAATTTCATTGAACGCCCACGAGTTCTTGTATTGTGAGAAAGGGAGAAAAGTACTTCTTTCTGTCCCGCCAGAAGTGTTTTAAGATATTCTGTTCCTCACAGTCTGGACCAAGTCCGCTTCTTGTGCACACAGTTTCTTCAGCCTGACTAGCGTCAATTCCCTAGGCTAAGGAGTCTTCTCCAGGAGATCTAGGAGAAGGTAACAGTACAACCAGGTGAATGAGGATGGGACTTTGGAAGACGTCTCTCTGGTGTTGTGGGCCTGACAGCAGAAGAGCGTCAGTGAGTATTAGTCTAGGGAATTAGCCAACTACAACGAGTGTACTCGTGTAGGGAGATAGGCAAATTGCCTCTCTGGTGCTTGGAACAGGAAAAGGGAGGAAGGACACTGCCTCTCTTTAGAGCAGACTAACTCCAGAGCATGCACGGAGTGTAAAACCTGGCCTTCCACAAACAAAGGGGAAACTTCCTCCACAGAGACCTGGGTGAAGAGTCATGTAGCATCACAGCCTGTACCCAATCCAAGGGCATGACAAGTACCCAGCATCCTCTTTCTTTTCTGGAAAAGGACGTGGGGTGAGAGAGGTGTGGCTGGAGGTTGTGCTTGTGGGGAGGGGGGAGAGCCTTGAAGAGTTAGTGTTGCACTCTTTCTTTTTCAATATGTTCTTTGATTTTTGTATTACCGTCCTCTCTAGTGGCTTATAGATCCTTATTAGAATATTTTATTTATACAGATTATATTATTGGTTCCCTGACAACAGGGGGGATGTGGATGTGAACACCAAAAGGGAGCCAGAGAAGTAGCTGAGGTGTGTCTCCCCCCCCCCCTCCCCTCCACCTGGTGCAGAGAATTTCTGAAGTGCCTGTGGAGAAGGAGGCAGGTCGTGGACAGAGCACTGTTCATCTTCTGGCGTGAGCCTTTGGAGCTCAGGGCTTGTGGGACTTCTCCCGCCAGGACTGTGGGGCAGAGTGGCTAGAGGCTTTCTTCTCTTTTTGCCCCAAATTCAGGTTTGCTTATTATAATTTCGTTAAACCTCCCACTCTGACCCTATCGTTTCCCTCACCTTTCAGGAGATGTTATTCAAGTGTGTTCCGGTTTCAAAGGGGCGTCCACAATCCTGTGACCACTAAGCTGGCCCTTTAAAAGGGTTGTTGTTGTTGTTGTTGTTCAGTCGCACAGTCAAATCTGACTCCTTGCGACCCCATGGACCAAGTCACACCAGGCCCTCCTGTCTTCCACCATCTTCCAAAGTTTGCTCAAATTCATGTTAGCTACATCAGTAACGCTGTACAGCCATCTCCTCTTCTGCCGTCTCCTTCTTCCTTTGCCTTCTGTCTTCCCCAGCAACAGGGGCTTCTCCAGTGAGTGCTCCCTTCTCATTTGGTGGCCAAAATATTTGAGCTTCAGCTTCAGCATCTGACCTTCCAGGGAACAGTCAGGGTTGATTTCCCTTAGGACTGAGGGATTTGATCTCAAGATCCTTCTCCAGCACCACAGCTTGAAAGCATCTATTCCTTATGGTCCAGCTCTCACAGCCATACATTACTACTGGGAATACCATTGCTTTGACTATACAGACTTTTGTTGGCAGGCTGATGTCTCTACTTTTCATTATACTGCCCAGGTTTACCATAGCTATCCTCCCAAGGAGCAAACGCCTTTTAATTTCATGGTTGCAGTCACCATCTGCAGTGCTCTTGGATCGCGGGAATGTAAAGTCTGTTACTACTTCCATGTCTTCCCCTTCTATTTGCCAAGGAGTGATGGGGCCAGAAGTTCTTTGACGTTGAGTGTCAAGCCTACTTTTGCGCTCTCCTCTTTCATCCTCCACAAGAGGTTCTTTTTTGCTGACCGCAAGGAGCTTCTCCATCTTTGACTGCAGCGTGTATAATCAATCTGATTCCTGTGTTGCCCTGCAGGAGATGTCCATGTGTAGAGTCCCCTTTTAGGTTGTTGGAAGAGGGTGTTTGCTATGACCAGCTGGTTCTCGTGACAAAACTCTTTTAGCTTTTGCTCGGCTACATTCTGTTCTCCACGGTCAAACTTGTCTGTTGTCCCGGTTACCTTTTGACTTCCAACTTGGGCATTCCGGTCCCCTATGATGATCAGAGGCTTTGATTTGTTCTACTACAGTACAGTACAGTACAGTATGGTATACAGAGGTGGTGGTTATTTTTTAAAAATAGAGGAGGGAGCAAAGGAGTCCCTAAACGTTATGTCCAACCGATGGAGGTTGCTTCTAGCCCGAGGAGAGATGATTTGCTCCATACCTTCGCATTCCAGGAAGTCACTTTCTCTCTCTGTACAGAGAGAGCACCCAGCACATTTAGACAACACTGCAAAACCTCACCTGTGTAAGGAATTCTGTTTGAAATCCTATTTCTTTATGTCAAACAGTTTGATGGATCGCTGGATCAAATAATCATTGAGAGGCATTTAATATGAAAGCAAAAAATATATTTATTACTACAGGGAAAGGGCACTGGGAGGTGAAAATAACAAACACTAAAGAACTACATCCTCACACTAGAAGGCCACATGCTTAATGGAGAACACCTCCTCCTTCTTCTTGACCTCTCTGCCTGAACAAAGGAAGTCACCTGCCTAACTGACCAAAAAAACAAAACAGGTTTTCCCACTTCTAGATCTTGATTGACAGCAGTCAGTATCTTCTTCTCAGGTCATGCAGACAATAGGGAATCAGGCACAGTGTTAACCCCATAATGACTGGAACTTTAGAACATTGCAACTTTAGAACATACAGAACAGATACATATTTCCAAAAACCTGAAGGGCTCCAGCCAATTTCCCCCTCAGTTGCCTGGTGTGGCTGATCAAGGGACAGCATGTTGGGGCCAAGCCAGGAGCCATCCAGAAACTTGAGCTCCAGGCAAGCTGCAAGGCCTGCTCCTCGCCTCTGCTCTCTTCTAGCTTCCAACACCTACAAGGCCATGTTTGGAAGGGGGAAATGCTGAGTAGCCCCTGTGTCCCAGGAAGACCCCCCTCAACGGCAGCAGCTTGCAGGAGAGATGCTCCAGACTCCTGTGGAATGGCAGACCAGGAGGGGAGGTGGAAGCAACAAAACTGCAGAGAAGGGAGCCCTGGCCCACCCTGGCCCAGACCGAGGGAGGAAGAACTGGCAGCCACCGCCTTCCTGCTGCCTGGCTAGTGCCAGCAAGGGTGGCTCTTTGACTGCCCAGCTCCACAGGTGCCCAGGTCGTGGCAGTGGAATGGAGCGTGCCCACATTACAGCGAGGGAGGGGAGCAAAGCCATGGGCCGCCTAGGGCACCCAAAAGCCCTTCATCCGGCTCTGCCTCTGAGCCACTGAACTTTTCAAGAAGCATCATCTACAGCAGGCTACAGCAGGCTGTTACTCTTGGCAAGCGGTCAGGCAACCGAAGGACGGGAGGAGAAGCTCCTGCGTGGGAACCAGGGTTCCCAACCTCCAGGCAAAGACTAGAGTTCTCCTGGAATGGCTGCTTGGAGGATGGACTCTGGCATCGCACCCTGCTGAGGTCCCTCCAAGTCCTTGGGGGCAATAGGGAGGGATATCACCCACAAGTCCACCTGGACGGCCTCCAAGAGAAGTGCACCAGCAAGACTGACAGAGAAGCATTCTTCCTATAGACCCTCCATCTCAGCCACTAAAGCAGGCTTCTGAATCTTATCACCAGTCTGGAAGCTGGACAGAAAGGGTGAAGGGGAAGGGACCTTGAGAGGGGGAAGGAAACATGAATCCCTACATTCTGCATGTCCCTGTATTCTCCATGGTCTCTCCCTAATTTCCACAGGATGCAGGAAACCGAAACCCCCAGAGGCCACTTGCAGCCCCTGGTCATGATGACATCCGCTTTCCCCATCCCCCAAGGTGCTGCTCCAAGGGGTCTTCTTGTCTCTTCCTCACCGGCTGCAGGGTTACCATGGGGATGGAAGGAAACATCTGACCTCATAATGGTTCTGTTGGCAATCCTGCCTCACAGTGCTTATCTTGGCCAGTCCTTTGCGAGCAACTGGTTATCCAGAAGCGTTTTAAAGGACTCTGTGTGGAGTGGTGTGATGGCAGGTAGGAAATTCTTAAAACGACATCTCCCCGTTCTCTGTTTCCCAGTCTAGTCAGCAGAGGCCATCTTGAGTGGCTGCCGGTGGCAGGTGAAAGAAGGCGAAACAATTTTAAGGAGAGACTATGGCCGAGAGAAGAGAAAAAACATTAAGAATGCAGCTTGAGCGACAGAAGCAAAACAAGTCACAACAGTGAAGTCAAGGGCACTTAGTTGAGGGACTGCAAAGGCTCACTGGATGGATTCCAGTGGGACTTTTAGGCAGGTCCACGTTTGCCCAGTGTATCTTATGTAATTCTTTAAAATGTAAATGATGACAATGGTTAGAGACCACACATGAAGAGGGGTTGGGGGTGAAGGAGCAAGAGAAAGAAGATTAGGCTCAAGGATGTTATACGCCAAAGATGGCTTTGCCTCATCTTTATACATGGAGGGTAAGATTCCCTTGCCTTTGAGGAGGAATGGGTGTTGTTGGGACACTGATTCTCTGAGAGAAACCCACACAGCCCCAAGCAGCTGCTGGCCTTGGAAGGAAGCCCTGGGGAGTAAACCCCTGGAGAGCACCTGCCATAGCACGAGGGTTTAGCCTAAGGGGCCCGTGATAGATTCTGCGAGAGGAAGGATTCCTAAGAAAGGAGGGATTTTCAGCTGTGGGCTGGAAGAACAGACGGGCTTAGCTTGACATGCTTTGAGCAATTGGAGAGTAGCAGCAAGATCTCCAGGTGGGTAGCAACATCACACTCTCTATGCGTAGAAATAACCTCTCAAGTGCCCACCATGCTAGGCACGTGGAAGGGGCAAGCAGGTCACCCTGGAGAACAGGAGGGAGGGAGCATGGATTGCCCCCAGGGAAACACCAGAGGGTTCTTTAGATAGCTCTTTCCGTGAACCACATGAGCACCCACCAAGGAGATGGTGTCCCCAGTGGCTATGACCTAAGCCCTGAACAGGGCGTTTGGGGTCCAGATCTGGCCAGAAGCAGAAAGCCATTTTAGCTCAACCTCCACAGGGGCTTCACAATATGAGTGGGCTCTGACAAGGCCCTTGTAGGGACTGCTGAGAGCCAGTATGCCAGCACTCCAACGCGCAGAGAGTTCAGGCAGCTTGGGGTTGATCTGGGAGCTGCCTGTGGCTTATGGTTGTTGGAAGGTTCATAAGCTGAATGCCGCATCCATTTCTTTTTTTTGCGGAACATTCTAGAGAACGGGTTGAGGCGTCGCCTGTCGGCAGGGCAGGTCGCCCAAAGGAGCCCACAGCCGCCCCAGGGAACATCTGGGCAGCAGAGGCTTCCCTCCATCTTACGGCGAGGGACGAGGCCTCGCACAACCAAACACGTCACCTTCGCATTGGACGAGGAGCCAGAGTCGGAGACGGAGCTGCCTTTCTACCAGCCTCCGGAACTGGTAGCAGCAGGATTCTTTCCCCCAGTGGAAGACACCCCGCTCGTCGCCCGAATCAACCGGGGCTTTAGAGGGCAGAACACCTCCCTCAAGCCCAGGCAGGGGGTCCCCCTGAGGGGGTCCCGGAGGCTGGTGGTGTCCAACATCGACCCTCTGCCACCCATAAATATCAACTTCCGGAGATGAGCCAGGTGAGGTTCCACCCCTGAGGGGGAGATTGAAACAGACGGCCCAAAGGAGCCCCAGCTGAGGCACATCTCTCCCGTTTCTTGTGGCATTGCCCGTTCTCCTTCCCCCTCAGTGTTTTTCTTCTCAGGTCTACTGGATTAAGAAAATTTGGGATTTCCAAAAAAATGCTGGATCCGAATGCTTTACCTCTATTGGGATCCATGTTTGCTCCCCCCTCCCCCGGGAAACCTGCATTTTTTGCAGCTCTAATAGACCTGAACCAAAACATTGCATGCATTCCCCGCCCCCCAGCCCCTCCACACACACACACACACTTAGTTGTATCAGTCACTGGCAGCAGCTCTTCCAGGTCTCCTCCAGCCCTGCTCCCCATTGAGATTTGGAGGTGTGACCTGGGGAATGAACATGGGGCCTCCTGCATGCAAAGCGTGTTCTCTGCCTCTGTGCATCAAAAATGTCTTCAACGTTCTGTCAATCTCTTAGCAAGTCCAAGACACAAAATCTAGTTGTGGCTCTTGAGGCCAGAGCTAGTTAAGCAGTAGGTAGGGGCTCATTCCAGTGGATGGAAGTCCTTCCCACACTACAGGACGCAACTGCCTTGCCTGCCGGCTGGGACAGGCTTTCTTGTCAGGCTTCCCTCTTGTGGTGGCCGAGCCACACCCTGGTGCTGCGTGGACTCAGTTGTGCCGCGATTTGCCAAGTGCAGCTGGCAGGTGACACCTTTGATGCATCCTTGAAAGGTAATATCATCTGCAGATGAGTCTGGCAACTGATTACCTTGAGTTTTGCAAATGAATCAGCAGCATCTGATTGAATCCCATTCCAGGGGACTTCTTATGAGCCATCTGGCCAAGTTTGAGACTCAGTCCTAGCACTTCGAGTTGGCTCTGTTGATGCCAGGCCCTCTTGTAGAACTTCCTGGTGTGGAACTTCTTCAGTGTCTCCTTTCCTTGCCAGAAAGTTTTATCTGCAGCTTCCAGAGCACATAACCCCTTGATACAGGGGGGCGGAGCTTGGAACTTCAATTCATACGTATAATTTCTGCTGCCCTGCGGCTGTTTTGGCACGTAGAAAGGGGGTGGGGCAGGGAGCACCTCTTCTTGTGGTGCTGCAGATCAGGCCCTCACAGCATTTTTAAGTCCTTGATTTGGGGCTCTAAATGGTGACCACGTCTCTGTGTCAGACGCGAGGAAGCCATCTCATATAGCTGAGCCTTGCTTCCTCACTTGAGAGATTGCGGGAATTACCGGCACCAGAGGTACTGGGGAGGTAACAGAGGCAGAAATTTGCGCTGGTTGTCCCTAAGCTCCAACTTGTCCATAGGAACAGCATACAAGACGGGTGTGCCAGCTGCTCTAGCAGGGTAGACTGTGCAAGTATCCTTTCCCTGTTCCCTTAATCTGATTTATATTGAGCAGAAGAGCAACAGTGCTCTCTGTTTATGTTCCCGTATTTCTTATATATAAGCCACTCTTCTACCACAGTGCTTGAAGCAGCGTATAAATCAAAACAGTACGATAAAACAGTTGTATGGTCAAAACAATGAAGCCAACACAAGCAATCTTTGTTTTGGATAATGGCCGTCTCTGTTTTCTCAGCCTCACTATTAATGCTCATAAAGTTATTCTTGAAGGCGTCTGTTCAGCAAACAGTAAAATGTGTGTTGTTCACAGGTGAGAGGAATGACATGTGCCTCGTGCATTCATAAAAGAGAGTCCACGCTCATGGAAAAAAGGGGGATTTTGTACATCTCAGTGGCTCTTGCAACCAACAAAGCCCACATTAAGTATGATCCTGAGATGGTTGGCCCTCGGGCTATTTTACAGATCATAGAGGTAAGTTGTCTTGTGAAAGCCAAAATGCCCTCAAACGAGGCTGGGGAATTGACAGGTGGGCAACTCTGGCTCAAAAGGATCTAGAATCTATGTATAAAGGATTTGACTTCCAGAAATTCTTGCTAAATTTATTATGGACACTAATTAGATAAAGCAATTGTATCTTTATTATAGAAAATTAGAGAACTCACACATACAAGATAATGGATGCATATAACACACACACATACAGGCCTAATAAAAATAGAGAGAATTTTACAAAGGTAACACACGACTGGACGAACGGTGATAATTACCGATCGTAGTCTTCGAGGAAGGCCATCTGGCCCTTTCAATTCATGTATTCAAAAACCTGTAATTCTGTTGTGGTAAAATCTTTATTCTTGCACTGTGAACTGCCCTAGGTGTCAGCATTGGTGGAGAAGCAGGATGTAAATGCTCCATATCAGTAGATGGTGCAGTCCATTGGAAGCTTTAGGAATCTGCCACCTTATTCTGCTTGCATTTACCAGGCCTGAAACTCTCACAGGGACATTGACTTAGCATTGGGCCTTTTCCTTCACTGTTAGTTTTGTTCAGTGCATTTCCCCCCAAACTGATAAAGGGCTGCTGTCTTCTCCCCCTTTGTTAGCTACAAGAAACCTACACCGGAGAAATATGAAGTGCGTGCCCCCAGTCAGACGAGGCTGAAGAGCCCTTCGGAAATCTGCGTCTACGTTGGCATTGATGACACAGCACCAGTCACCCAAACTGAGTCCGATGGATCGCATTGTCAACTACAGCCGAGCTTCGATAAACTCTCTCCTCTCAGGCAAGCGATCTCTCAGCAGCATCGTCCTCAGCGAGCCAGATAAGCATTCGGTTCTCACCGGGGGCTCCCAGGAAGAGGATGATACAGTCATCTGAAAAGACCTTCTCTACGGAGTGGGCTGGGTCTTCCCTCATTGACCGATCTCTTGGGCTGGCCTGGCTGTACTTTTTAAGTGCTATTTTCTTGGGACTGAATTGCCCACTTGAATAGAGTGCACATGCACACATCTAACTAACATGCACATGCACACATCTAACTCAAAGCATAGACTGTATCTGCACTCCTTTGCCAGTATTACCACCTGGAGCAAAAGCAGAATGCAGCCTCATGCACTGGAAGCCAAAGATGGCTTTAGCTTATCGCTTGGCTGCTCTTCAAATGGCTGTCTGATAAAGAGGTCCATATCTTGTGCAGTGCTGACTGAACAACTATTTTCATCACAGCGATATTGAGCTTAGAGGACTTGAGCTTCTCCCTCCTCTCTCTGCACACCACGATTGACCCCTGCCCTACGCCCAGAGGAAGGCAAAACACCTCCAGGATCACTGGGTCAATCTGGCCCCGAGGAAAATCCCTTCCTGAGCCCCAAGTGACGATCGGCATTACCCTGGGGTGGAACCTCACCTGGCTCTGATGTGCATCTCCGGAAATGTATATTTATGGGTGGCAGATGGTCGATGGTGGACACCACCAGCCAAATGGATGGGCTTGAGGGACGTTGTTCTGCCCTCGGAAGCTCCAAAGGATTCTGGCGATGAGCGGGGTCTCTTCCTCTGGGGGGAAGAACCCTGCTGTTATCACTTCTGGAGGCCGGTAGGCAGATGGCTCTGGCTCCGGCTCTGGCTCCTCGTCGAGTTTTAAGGTGACGTGTTTGGTTGTCCGAGGCCTCGTTCCTCAGCGTAGGATGGAGAGAAGACTCTGCTGCCTTGGGAAGGCTGTGAGCTACTTTGGGCGGCCTGTCCTGCCGACAGGAGCAACGACCATCTTAACAGCCTCAAGCCCTCTTTTTTTTTTTGCCTTGCCTAGACCCTAGAGGTCTCTTCCAACTCTATGATTCTATGTTTTTTAAACAAAGAAATGGATGGGGCAGTCAGGTTACGAACCTTCCAGCAACCATAAGCAGCAGGCAGCTCACAGATCAGCCTCAGGCTGCCTGAACTCTCTGCATGTTGGAGAGCTGGCATTCTGGCCCTCATTCTTGGCGTAGTTTTGAGGGAAGCATCCCCCATTCAGAGGTGTCTTGGGCAGCCTGGCTGGGGGATGGTGTCGCCTCCGATGGATGGTGCAGGCAGTCTCGGTTCTCGGGATTTGGCAACCCGACACCCCCTCACCTCCTGGCAGTGACTAAGGGGACCTGGCAGCACTGCTGTGCTCATTCCCGAGCCAACTCCCATTGGCTGTTCAGCAGTGCCGGATTAAACCCTGTGAAGGCCCCTAGGCAGTTGAAATCTTGGGGGGCCCCTCGCAAATTATCTCAGAGTCTCTGAGTGCCCACCCCACCACCCATGGTCCCCGCTGCAGGCACCTTTTCTAAAAACCTTTTTTGCTAAGCTGCGGGGGAGAGGTGGAGAGAGGCAAACTTCACGGTAATGCCAGCAGCAACCGCATCAGGTAAGTCAGGCAAAGAGCAGCTCAGTTGCTGGCTGCTCATGCAGGGTGCGGGGGGGGGGGGGAACTGGTGGGGAGAAACTAGCTCGGGGACCCTAAAGGTGTGCGGGCCCGTAAGCCAGTGCCTACATGGCCTAATTGTGATTTGGGCTCCGCTGTTCAGCCAGGTGAAAGGGGAAGGGATGCTCCGATATTTGGTTCCTCGGCTGCTTTGAACATACTGTTGAAATAGAAGCGAACTCTCATTTCTGTACAGCCGGGTGGATACATGCCTGTAAAGGCGCACGGGACTCTCACCCTGGCTGCTTTGCTGGTGTTGGGACCCGGATTGGGGTGGTTTGTTTCGAGAAGTGAGATCACAGTATTCAAGTTTTCATTTATCTACAGGCTGAGAACAATGAAAAGGAAGACGATCTCGGACTACTTTGTTGGGGCCATAGCCAAACGTGGAGCGATTGAAGGTTTTCCCCCATCATGACCCCGCAAATGGGAAATGCTGAGTTAGAATCAAGGGACTTTATCGTGTGCAAGAAAAGGGGACCGAAACCCACGTGTGGCAAAAGACAGTGGAGGTAAAAGACCTCCAAGCGATCAAAGGCTTTTTCCGCGTCGAGGCTCAAAATAAGAAAGTCTAGTGTAGTAAATGATGCTTAAAGATTTCCGTAAATTGTCAGATAAGTCCCGTGAAGGCATGAAGTTCATTTGGTCTGTGTGAATGGATTGTGTAATAAAAGAGTTAAGACTGTTGGCAGTGATGGCTGTAAAAAACTTTGCATCTTGCTTAATGAACAAAATGAGTTTGTAAGAACCAGGGAGAGTAGAATCCTTGTGTTTTTAGGGATAACCATAATGTTGGTCTCCAGCCAAGTGCTGGGTAGAGAGAGAGAATGCGATTACAGGTATCTGTGAGAGGTTCAGTTAAGATGGGGATAATGTTTTAAATAAAATTCAGCAGGAAGTCCATCATCCCCAGGAGATTTGCTAGATTTGAGATTTGTAATAGTGCTTCTAATTTCCTGGGAAGTGAAGGGGGCTTCCATGAGGTCACAATGATCTAATCTTAATTTCCAAAGGGAAGGAATAGATTCGAGAAAAGAGGAATAGAGTCAGTGGCTGGATTTTGGGAGCTATAAAGCTCAGAGAAGAATTTAGTGAAAGAGGTTAATATCTTCTGAGAATTAGATGTGAGAATGCCTTTCTAGGTCCTAATGAGGTCCCTGAAATTAGAGGAAACTTTTTGTCTAACCTTCCAAGAAAGCATTCTTAGAGTTTTGGGTGTATTGTACCAATATTGCTGCTCGAGAGATAGAAGATCACTTTGTATTTTGCTTACCACAAGAATGTCCATTTTTTCCCTTTTGGCTATGAGTTGATGATAAACCTTAGTGCTACCTGTGGTTTTGAGTTTCTGCTCTAAGGAATGGATATTAGATAGCAATTCTCAACTTGTTTTGTCTTTTTCCTTCTTATAGAAAGAAGCAAGTGAAATGATCCTTCTATAAATGACAGCCTTCATCGCATCCCATAATACTATCAAGCGCGCTTATATCTGTAACATGGTGGTTTCTTAGACAAAGAGAAGCTCACCAGCTCTATAAATTTGAGAAATAAATAAATATACTGCTGCCCCTCCCCCCCTTATTTACAACCATTGGGCAAGTAATAAATCCATCTGGCCCAGGGTTGTTTATGCTACAGCCTGGCTGGTACCACTTTCAAGTCGCCTCTCCCACAGGTTCACACAGACAACTCTTATCTTCTGCGAGAGAAGTGTGAGAAAGGAGATGTTTTTAATAGCCTAAATTCCTTAGTAATAAAAAAGACAGTGTTTAGCAACCTTTGAACCCGTGACTCAAGTATGCATCCGTAATGTAACCTTTGAAGGTATCCTATATATCAACTGTGTAACTCTGTATACATCATTACTCCCAAGGCTTGTGTCCTTGGCACAGCTTCAGAGTTTCTAAGAATAAAACAGCTTTGATTTAAAACAAAAGACTGCTTATTGAGAAATATCGGCGCTTGACAAATACATCCTGAGGCCTTTCACCGTATTGATTGGTTGCAAAAGAGTATCGAATCTCTTTTTCAATTTCTGTGGGAAAAGAATGATTTAATAAAAGAGATGTATTAATTTTCCAGCTGAATTCCTTATAATGATATGAAAAAGGGTGGAGTTCACACCGAACCCACGCATGATCAAATGAGATCTGATAACCTATGGATGAAGAGGGGATTGAACGAATAAAGCTTTTAGTAACCAGAATGTAATCTATGCATGTGTGTATATTGTGGCGTGATGAATAATATGAGTAATCCCATTCATTGGGATGATGCAAATGCCAGATGTCGCAAAGGCCAGGGTTACCACACTTGTCAAGTGTGGTAACCCTGAGGGAGCGAGACTCAGAAGGCCTCCTATAAGGGAACGATCTATCTAAGGAGGGATTGATAATGAAATTTAAGTCACCCCCCAGAATGCTCTCACCTTGACTAAAAGAAAGAAGTTCAGAGAACACTTCACAAAGAAAATTAATTTGGTCAGCATTGGGTGCGTGAATAGATGTAAGTGTGATCCAAGAATCCTGAAGCTTACCTTTTAAGAAAATGAAGCAAGCCCTGGGGTCACATTTAATATGAGTGTTTTGTAGCCTAATGGTAGCAGAAAGAAGAACTGCTACATTCCTCAATTTGGACAAGCCAGGAGCAGAATATTGGGTAGGGAACCATTTGGAAAGCAAAATCTGAGAGTGTTTATCGGAGATGTGGGTCTCCTGTAAAAATACCGTCGGAATGTAATTTGATAATGCCTAATGTTACATGTTTTCATTTGGTGATGTTGTTAGGAAAGGAAAGGTCCCCTGTCATTTCCGATTCTGGGGTGACGTTGCTTTCACAACGTCTTCACGGCAGACTTTTTATGGGCTGGTTTGCCATTGCCTTCCCCAGTTGTTAAGGCCACGACAACTGAGAGGTACTACTCTTATATTATTAGCATTGGGAGGATACAGAGAAGGAGAAGCTAAAACAGTGAGAAAAGAGAGAGAGACGGGGCATTGAAAATGTGAATACGTGGCAAAAGGAAGTTAAAAGGAGTAGGGGAGCACAAGAGAAACAGCAGAGAGCAAATTTACAGGTAAATCTAAGAAAAATGTCAAAATAACAAAGATCAGAATAGGGGGGGGGGGGTGTAATAGGCAATATATAGTGCCTATAGTGAGAGCCAGTTTGGTGTAGTGGTTAAGAGCACAGACTCTTTTCTGGGAGAACGGGACTTGATTCCACACTCCTGCACTTGCACCTGATGGAATGGCCTTTTGCCAGCCATAGCTCTGGCAGGAGTTGTCCTTGAAAGGGCAGCTTCTGCGAGAGCTCTCTCAGCCCCACCTACTTCACAGGGTGTGTGTTGTGGGAAAGGAAGGCAAAGGAGATTGTGACCACTCTGAGAAGGGCGGGGTATAAATCTGCGGCCTTCTTCGTAGAGAAAGGTAAAGGGTGAGGATAAATTCAAAAATGTGACCTCTAGGGGGAGCCAGAACTTTAAGAGTGAAGATATCACTAAGGGCCAATCCACTATCAGTGTTAGAAGGGAAAAGAGGTACAGGAAATTAGAGAACAAGGAAAAGCCATGCAAATATAAAGGTTGGATATCATGACATATAGGAAAACAATTAAAAAGCGATCGAGCTGATCTGTAGCAATAAAGAATTCATAAGAAGCAGTAAAGTGCAAATATAGTGCCGGTTAAGTCCAAAATGGAGCCTATAAAAGCTAAGATGAGCAGTGAAACACAGTGCAGTGCTAACAGTGCATCATGTCATGGGCTGGCATCAGAGCCTATAGCCGGCCCTTCGAGTGCTCAGGAGGTTGACAGCCTGCCCCCCCACCCCCACGACCCAGCGGCAGAGGAGGAGGAGGGGCAAGCAGCACAGCTGCAAAAGGGAGCCCGGCTGACTCTCCCCCGCCTGCAGTCCAATGAACGGAATGGCTACGCTGGGACTCAGCAGCCCAGAGAAGGGAAGCACGCCAAAGGGGAAGGCGGTCCCTTAGCCCTGAGTATTAGCCGAAGCTTTACGACTGTTCATTGAAGCACTGCACAGATTTAATGAGTGTTTTGTAGCCTAATGTTAGCAGAAAGAAGAACTACTACACCCTTCGAATTGGAAAAGCCGGGAGCAGAATATTGGGAGAACCGGGCTTAATTTTCCACTCCTCCACTTGCAGCTGCTGGAATGGCCTTGGGTCAGCCATAGCTCTCGCAGGAGTTAGAACATAAGAGAAGCCATGTTGGATCAGGCCAATGACCCACCCAGTTCAACACTCTGGGTCACAAAGTGGCCAAAAAACCCAAGTGCCATCAAGAGGTCCACCAGTGGGGCTAGAAGCCCTTCCATTGTGCCCCCCCCAAAAAAGCACAAGAATACAGAGCATCACTGCCCCAGACAAAGTTTCAACGATAAGCTGTGGCTAATAGCCACTGATGGACCTCTGTTCCATATGGTTATCCATTCCCCTCTTGAAGCTGTCTATGGTTATAGTCGCCGCCACCTCCTGTGGCAGTGAATTCCATATATTAATCACACTTTGGGTGAAGAAGTACTTCCTTTTATTAGTTCTAACACGACTGCTCAGCAATTTCATTGAATGCCCATGAGTTCTTGTATTGTGAGAATGGGAGAAAAGTACTTCTTTCTCTACCTTCTCTATCCCAAGTTGTCCTTCAAAGGGCAGCTTCTAGGACAACTCTTTCAGCCCTACCTACTTCACAGGGTGTGTGTTGTGGGGGAAGAAGGTAAAGGAGATTGTTACCGGTCTGAGACTGAGATTCAGAGAGAAGGGTGGGGTATAAATCTGCGGCCTTCTTCTCAGGCAGAGAAAGGTAAAGGGTGAGGATAAATTCAAAAATGTGACCTCTAGGGGGAGCCAGAACTTTAAGAGTGAAGATATCACTAAGGGCCAATTCATTATCAGTGTTAGAAGGGAAGCGAGGTACAGGAAATTATAGAACAAGTTCATTATAGCTGAAAAGGAAAATCAATTAAAAATAAAAGGTTGGCTATTATATAGGAAAACAATTAAAAAGTGATCGAGCTCATCTGTGGCAATAAAGAATTCATAAGAAGCAGTAAAGTGCAAATATAGTGCCAGTTAAGTCCAAAATAGAGCCTATAAAAGCTAAGATGAGCAGTGAAACACAGTGCAGTGCTCACAGTGCATCATGTCATGGGCTGGCATCGGAGCCTATAGCCGGCCCTTCGAGTGCTCAGGAGGTTGACAGCCTGCCCCCCCACCCCCATGACCCAGCGGCAGAGTAGGAGGAGGGGCAAGCAGCACAGCTGCAAAAGGGAGCCTGACTGACTCTCCCCCGCCTGCAGTCCAATGAACGGAACGGCTACGCTGGGACTCAGCAGCCCAGAGAAGGGAAGCACGCCAAAGGGGAAGGCGTTCCATTAGCCCTGAGTGTTAGCAGAAGCTTCCCCACTGTTAATTGAAGCACCACAGGAGGGACATTGAGCCTCAGCTTCGAGCTGGGGGCCTCCGTGGAAGCAACACATCTATCTTGGGACGTGTGTCCACCCCAGCTGGTTTTGAAACATGACCCTTAAGCTACAAATGACTCTGCTCTCGGTTTGTGTTTTGGACATTGCTCTCTATTGGTTCCTGTTCTGCGTTGTTGGTTCTGACCTCTGACTGGATTTGTACTCTGTGCTTTGGACTTGCCCTGGTGGTTCCTCTCTGCTTTCCAACCCATAGCCCAGCTGGGATTTGGTCCCTTCCCCTTCCTGCACCCCACACATAACAATAAACAGCAAACATGCCAGCGTGGTAAGGAACACTTAAAGTTTGGTTGTGCAACCAAGAAACCTCACGAGTTAGTTGGAGGGAACCTACGAGTCTTGGTGCAGAGAAGAACAGAATTGCATCCCACAATATAGTACTTGGTAGGCACAGTGCTTTGGACAGGAACATAGTAAGTAGAATAGAAGTGTCAAGTGCCAATATTTCCCAATAACAGTCCTTTTGTTTTGAATCAAGATATGTTTATTGTAAAAAACTCAGGAGCTATTGCAAAAAACTCCCAAGCCTTGGGAGTAATGGGGTACAAAAGGTTACACAGTTGCTACATAGGATCTCATCAAAGGTTACATTACAGATGCATACTTGAGTCACGGGTTTAAAGGTTTATAAAATGTTTTTATTGTATTTTATTGTTTTATCCTATGTTGTACTCCACCCTGAGCCCTACGGCGAAGGGGCAGAATAGAAATATACTAAAACAAACAAATAAATAAAAATACTGACCTGTTCGGCCAGTTTTGGCTCCCTGGGAAAAGAGTTACAATAATACTCCAGATTAATAAAGAAGTCAGAAATTAAAACAATTATCAGCAAAGCTGCTTTTCGATTATTGTTTGCCATGTGTTCCGCAGGGCCTGTAAAACCAAATTAAACTTGCCTTTAGAGGCAGAAGGGAGGTAGCTATTAGCCCATGGCACCGATAATCCCACTGAACCACCATAAGTGAAGCACGATCATTCAGAGCAATTAGAAACGTACATCTTGGTCTTAAATGATTGTAAATGGTATTGGTTGGTTTTATTGTGTAATCTGTTTTTAATGTTTTATATGGTTAATTTGCTGTTGTTAGCCACCCTGAGCCCGCCAGGGGAGGGGGGGGGATATAAATTTGATAAAATAAAATAGAAGTGGTGTAACATAAATCTATTTCATCTGAAGGTCTAATTATGCCTTCAGCCAGAGGTCATTTTGTAGAAAAATAGGTGGCAGAGCTCATTAGCATAACTCATTCGCATATGCCACCACCACCACCCAGCCAAAAGCAACCTGATGCAAGAAAGGCGAGCCCTGGGTGAGTGAGGCCTGCTTCAGCTGTCTAGAGATCCAGCCAGCCCAAGCGGGCCTTGCTTGCCTGGGGCTCTCCTGGGCCACCCCCCAGTCAAAAGGCCAGGAAGCTACCCGCCACCCAAAATCACATAAGAAGTGGTGAAAGGGTGGTGTGGGCTTCTCCAGGGGTGAATGAGGGCTGCTGGGAGCGTGGCAAAGCCCCTGGTGGCTGGCTGGCTGCCCACTCTAATCCAGGGATTGTTATGCAGCGGCACCTCCTATTCAATGGACAAGGTAGGTGAGGAGGAGGAGGTGGAACTGTCAGAAAGGTTCAGGAGCTGTGCTCCTGTGAGCTCCTGCTGAATCTGAGGCCTGCCTTCAGTAATTCCAACTGACCATCTTGTCTTGCTTGGGAGACTTTCCATGGCAGATCCATCCATTCATTAAGCTGTTGCTCTGTGGAGGACACTGAAGAGCCTGTCTCTCACAAATTTAATTGTATGCATTTGTGCAACATAATGGCACCTTAAAGATTTTTAAAGGTGTTGTGGATTAGTGCTCACTTGGAAAGATGGATTGAAGTGTATATCCATTAGGTCTATGCTTTTAAATTCACAACAGAAAGGCGGCGGCATCTTTCATAGGCAGGCTGATTTGCTGCCTTTTCTTCTGTTTCTTAAGTCTGCCAGGGAATTTCTTTCATGTTTTCAGCTGCGGTAATGAGGCAATGCTCGCCTCCAATTTACTGATTTCAGGGACTTTGTTAGTTCCTGCACTGCTATCAGCTAGGCATGACCACGTATGGCTCTCAGGCATCAGAATTTCAATCCAACAGATGACGGTCTGGATCATTTGCCCTTGTCCCTTTCCACTTAAAGGCCTGGGGATGCCAGCCAAGGGCTCTTTAAGCTGGAATTCCTCAGCTCACAATCACCAGTGGTCATTTTTATAGATTTGTAAGAAACTGACTTCAGAAGCTTTCAATAAGCCACTTCCCGAAACACAGCTGAAAAGGGGCATAAATACAGCTGGATATGCAGAAAGCCAAACCCCAGGAAGACCCCCCCCCCCCCGCTTCATCCTCACCTGGCCAGGCCTCTGCATCAGAGAGCCCCCAAAGTCAATCCCTCTGCCCAGGGGTCTTTTGGCAGAAAAACAGGTGGTGGAGCTCTTCCAGGGATTGTTATGCAGCTGCACCAACTATTCAATGGACGAGGAGGTGGAACTCTCAGGAAGGTTCAGGAGCTGTGCTCCTATTGAATCCGAGGCCTGCCTTTGCCCATGTTTTTACCTCTGCAGATGACACTGTGGCACAGACGCCTAGATCACATATATCCACAGGTCTGATTCCCTAGGAACGCAAGTCCAACAACTCCCTTCCACCCAGTGTGACAGACCAGCTATGCTTCCCCCCTTTTAGCCTATGGACTATGCAAGCACTGGCATTCATGGCCTTTCCCCAACTAATGGACTGTGTTACAACTAGTGGGCGTGTCCATGCCACTTTGAGGCTTCAGCTCTTGTGCACTGCAAAGGCACCAGGCCCAGCCAAGCACCTCTCAAATGGACTATTATGCTATGGACAGACGCTGTCCAAAGAGTTAGAAGGACCTCGGATCGTGCTTCATCGCACCGCTGCCTAGTTCTACTGCAGCCATGTCTCTACCGAAGGAGGACAAGCAGCAAGCCTGGGAGAAGCCGTGAATCTGAGGATTTGCAAAAGGCAAAAGTCTTCCTGTCTGCAGCTGCCAGGCTGAACCTGCTCTCTCCACATGTCCTACATCCCAGAGGCTTTGACTATGCAGGTGCATCAGATACCTGGCTGTTAACCAGGGGACCGTTGCAGCACTTGCCTGCCAACAAAGAGACTCTTCCTGCCTCCTATACAGAAAATCACTTGTCAATAGAATCACTGAAACATCACCCCCCATTTTCTGTCTTTCTCAATCCTTTATTTTCCATGAGGTGCCACCATCAAATACAATTAGACTCCAAAATCACCCATCATAGTTTGTTTCTCAGCCTGGAGAACTATCACGGTACTCCCAAGTTTATTATTTCCTGGGAACTCTTTAACCAGGCAGATAATCCTGTCACGGGAGCCTGCCTCAGGCTACGAATTTGGTTATTTAAGGCAGAGCCTTCTGCCATTCACTGTGTCTCTTTTGGACCCCCAATCTTGACCAGTTTGGACCCTTCCTCGTCACTGCTGGATCTTCTTTTCAGAGAGGTAAAGTACTACACACCAACAAAATCCTGCTCATGCAGATGTACGATTCTCCCCTCCCATTTTCCTAGCTCTGTATTGTGTTGAACCCTTGTCTTTTCTTGTGTGCTTGAACTATAAATACCATTGAGTTAAATACAATTATCCTTATTGACTCCTGGGTGTTCCTGGGAACTGACCCTGGTATACACTGGTTATCGATCCCATAGTGTTCGGCCACCTTGCCCACCTAATGAAAGTTCCCCAAAAAAACTCTTTTATTGAGGCAATTTGGCTAACACGGGCACTAATATCTACAAAAAGGAGAAGGTACAATATATAATTTAAAGATGGATGAACCAATTTTAGGTGTGAAGAACAGTTTAGAAAAACTTTTCACCAACTGCCAGAGCCCACCAGGAAAACATAAATCCACATAAATTTGGTTTTAATACAACTTTATATAGAAAAAGACAGTATTGCTACAATTGCTAAAAGCTGTTAACTAGAAAGTTTCTTGACTTTCATACTAGGCTTCTGTATTTTGGACTTTAAAAGATAACCAGCATACATTGGTCCCTTTCTCCCGTAGCTTTACCTTACTGGACGCAATTTACAAAACGTTAATTGATTCTAGAGTTATTGTTTCATATATATGAAGAAACTGAACATGTCGTCTATGAGCTGGTCTTTCATTCACCAAAGATGAAGGTATAATAGTTTTAATACACTGTTAACAGATTTGGATCCCCACCAGGCTATCTTGAGGCACATTTCTGTTTTCTGGTCCCTGCCAGAATAGAGAAGGAAAAAGTCTGCCACAGACTCCTGGTGTGTCCTTGTGGGCTCTTTAATTACTTCAGAGTAACTTGCCCTTGTGGCCACCCAGCTGCCAGATCAACTTGTGTGTTAACAGGTCTCCAAGAGCCACCCAACTGGCTCTGGGTCTAGAATCCCCACCTTCTGCAGGATGCTTCCCTCAGCAGTGGTTCACACAGCACAGTGCAAGAACAGAGCTGTGGAATCTTTGGCTTCCCTAGAACTGCACTGAAGGGAAAGAAGGAGGGAACTAACTGCCTTTAGAACTACGGGGCCTGCAGGGCAGCCAGGTGTGGATCAGAAGGCTGTGCTCCTGCTCAGCCCCTGCTTGCCCCACCTCAGCTCTGATGGGACAAACTGCAAAGCCGACTTGCTCCACCCGGCGGGCAGATGACAGCAACAGGAGGGGAGACGTGACAGCAGCAGGCCACTGGGCACCAGCAGAGCACCAAGGGGGGAAAAGGAGGGCTCCTTCTGGTCATAACCTCACAATCTTAGGGAGCAGCCCTTGCTTGGCACATGGAGAAAACAAAGTGAACTTTTAAGACACACCCCCCACCCGGCAAGCTGAAGGAGTGGTGCAGAGATGAGAATCCTGCACTCTCCTGAAAGCTGGTTCCCTTGGCAGGGGAGACATTCTGCTGCCTGTTCCCGATTCCAGGGGGTTAAGGCAGGGGTAGAGTGGCCACCCCAGAAAATTCAGCAGCTGATTATTCTTTGGTACTGGGAGGCAGGAACAGGAAAATAAAGCTGCTGTGCAGAGGAGCCCTGTGCAAGAAGCACACCTGGAAATGCCCAGTTAGGGGGCTGAGATTTAGCACTGGACACAGAAGGAGAAGGAAAAAGGGGGCTTCAGCATTTTCTTCAGACTACTTAAGCAGTTGAGCAGAACTAACACCACCCTAGGAATTAACATCTTTGCAGACAGAAATGTATTTTCTTCATAAATACAGTACAGTTACAATTATGAGGTTTACATTCTAGACATAAAAACACAAGTTCCTATACAGATACAGGGAGGCAATGTACAGCGGCACCAAGCAAAGACATTCAATGTGCTTAGAACACTGCAACTTCCACCTAGCTGGTCAGCCACTTCAGCCTCCCTAATGAAATTGAATTGCAGCAAAGACACCAGAGTGTTTAAGAAGGAAATAAGAATTAAATTCATCCATCTATTTGTAGGGGAAAACTACAGAGCTTCCACAAGACCTCTTACAGCTTCGCTTCTGTTACACTGTTGATCCAAAGTTTGGCTCAAGCATGATGGTAATCACAGGTTTTTATTTGTCTCATTTCCAGTACGAAGCAGTTTTATGAAGGGGGGGAAGTGTGCAGTGTGACAAGTACCTGCTTTGCTTTCTAGACAAATGGACTGAAAGCTGTGTGTGACTCTAAAATACGTGCTATTCTCTAGAATCACTTGAGGAAAAAAGTACTTTGCTAATAGGTCCTAATTGACGGGCTTTCTAGGTACCCTCAATGCCCATAATAAGCACAGCGAGACAAGCGTCAAATGAAACAAAGCTTCTCAATAACCCCTGCTTTTCATTTTAAGGAGGAACCTGAAACCATAGAGATCATCCTTGTTCTTTCTGGAGGTCAATAAAACTTCAAAGTGCTTCTCTCAGCACTTCTCTGTGACAACTTATTCCTATGGAAGGAAATGATCCAGAAGCCCAAAAGGCCATCCGGGCTGCAACGACATGTTGCTTCTTGTGATCTGTGGTCCTGTGTAATGCGAAGAGCTTTCTATTCAACCGACCCCACAGTGGAGAGGACTCTCACCACTCTTTTGTCTCTTGGAAGCTCCAGAATTGATGCCAAGAGAAGGCAGGTGGAACGTGTCTCAAAATGCTGAAAAGATAAACACTTCACATTTTGTTCCAGGATTCCCCCAGTGGCTCCGGAATGTCAAAAGCTGCCTTCTTTTTTTACTTGCTACACAGAAAAGGGAGAGGGAGAGAACTAATAGGAAGGAAAAACAGGTCGCTTGCCTGTAACTGATGATCTTCGACTGGTACTCTGTGCATTTGCACTGATGGGGTATAGTGCCCCTGCGCCGATCCCGATCGGTACTTCAAAGCCTAGTTGAAAGGATTTCCGTGCCCTTTCCAATCGCTATGCCTGGGGGCTCTACTGCGCCTGCCCACTGGGATGGGCACAAGGATCCCGCCAGTTCCTTCAGACTGCTGGAACCCCATAGAGGAAGATCTACAGCAGTGGGGAAGGAGGGCGGGTAGTGCTCGCTAATCTCCCATCAGTGTGAAGCACAGAGACCACGAAGAAGACAAACAGGTTGTTTACCTGTAGCTGATGATCTCTGAGTAGTCACCCTCCTTCCCCACTGCTGTAGATCCTCCTCTAAGAGCTTCCAGTGGTCAGAAGAAACTTGCGGGATTCTCGTGCCCAGCCCAGTGGGCATGTGCAGTAGAGCCCCTGTGCAAAATCCTTTCCTCTAGGCTTTGAAGTACTAATCGGGATCAGCGCAGGTGCACTATAGCCCATCAGCGTGAAGCACAGAGACCACAAAGATCTTGGGGAGCCATCTGAACAGTTGACTGCAACACTGAGGCCTGAAGAGAACTCACTGCCCCAGCGCTCCAAGATTTATGCTGGCTCCCAGAGACATCAAACATGAATGTTAACAAGCAGGTGTGATATTTCCAAAGTAAAGAATAGTTTTATATTTAATTTGTGCAGGAGAAAAAGAGCATTTCAGGAAAATGCAAGGTCGGCAACCTGGATGATTTCTTTATTTCTTAAAACACTGACTCCAATGTCAGCATTATCTTCAGTAAGGCACTAAATTCTTATGTGTTAAAATACAAGTATCCGAAGGAAAGCTGCTGACCTGGGATGAGGTGGGGAGTCTAACAAAGTATTTTGGAAGTCTGGAAAACACAAGATAAAAAAATCTTCAGTTTGGTCATGTGAAGACTCAAAGCTCAGCTCCTGAGAAATGCCGAGGTTGGATACAAAGCCACTAACAGAATGCAGGGGAGCTTTCAGTCAAGACAGCTAAAATCATAGAGAACAGAAGCAGAATAAGCTGACACTGCTGTATATAAAAATGGAAACTCTCTTAATCTCAGGGTGTCTAACAGGAAAGAATGCTGAGAGGAAAAAAATACCGAAGTGCAGACACTTTGCAATACACATTTCCTCCATCCTGGAATGTTTAGTGAAAACAAGACACCCGCTTCCGAGGAGAGTTTCCTTATATCTCTTGGAGGTTCATGTAATTATTCTCAGAAATATCAGAATATTCAGGACACTTAAATGACAACGAAAAATGACAGCACCGCGATATTGTGTGGCCACTGGAAAACCTGGTGGTGGCAGGCTTTGTAAAGGCATTTAGACTTCAATGCCTAACAGTGATTTTTCTTTTCTTAAAAAATACAAGTTTTTATTAAAAAATACTGACATTAAAAAAGTAGTGCATTTAAGACCTTGATTTTATCCAGATGCTACCAGATCCAATATTTTTGTTTTGCGGAAAATCATCTCAAAGAGATCAAATCTACTTTACCATTTTGGAACCAATCATCAATTAACCTGTCCACACTTTTGAGAATGCATATACTGCAGCATGCAACTGTACATTCCTTTATGAATCAGGTACTACAATATGCTAATAAAAAAAGTCCGAGAGGGTTGATTCTTGCTATTTCACTCCAGCTTTGTGTTTCTTCAGATAAGATACTCCACCATTTCTGCATCACTGAGGTCCTGCCCCAAACACTGAATGGGGTTTTTTCTTTCCAGAGTGCTGGAATGGAAAACTGAGCCATCTATAAACAAGAGAAGGACACAAATCAAGGAAGCTGTGGGAGCTTACAAAGAGGGTGAACAGGATACAGTATAACAAAATAAACAGGTTGCTTACCTGTCACAAATGATCTTAGAGTGGTCATCTGGGCAGTCCCACACTTGGGTACCGCACCTGTGCAGGGACCAACCTTGAAGTTTATAGAGACCAACCTCAGAGCTGTTCTGGTGGGTTTTCTCCTCCGCCTAGGGGAGCAGGCATCATCTGTGCACACCTGGAGTTGATGGAAACTCTGCCCCTGGAAAGCTCCTTCCAACTGCTACTAGTAAGTCTCATCAACTATAGTGAGAAAGAGATGCCAACAGTGGGGAAGGCTGGGCAGGTGTGTGTGACTGCACAGATGACCACTCGAAGATCATCACTTACAGGTAAGCAACCTGTTTATCTTCTTCATGGTCTCTGTGCAGTCCTGCACTTGGGTGTTTAGTGAGTCACTACTCCAATGGGTGGATGTGTTTGTTTGGTTTTGCCATCTTCTGGGTTTGGAGCAGGGGTCACTGAGGGTATGTGGAGAAGAGGTACTTGTGAATTTCATGCACTGTACAGAGGGTTGGACTAGATGACGCTGGAGGTCCAGGTGCCTTCCAACTCTATGATTCTATGGTGGGTTCTGGCTCTTAGTATACCGTTGTAACCCTTAGGACTGGAGAATTCTTGGATACTACAGGTCCATGTATTAGCAACACTGGAAACCTGTAAAAGTAAAATAACGGTAATACGTTCTACTCACAGACTGAGGAGTCAGTGGAAGACTGACTGGAGGACCTCTTCCCTGAAAGAAGCATCCTTTCTCTCATGCATGTCAAAGAGATACAAACATGTTGCTGCCTTGCAAATGTCTTCTACAGAGACACCAACAAGAAAGGCTGTTGAAGTGGCCACTGCCCTTGTAGAATGGGTTCTAGGAATCACAGTGATCCACCAAATGGTAGCAAAGAGAGATTGTACCTACTACTCATTTAGACACTTGTGGGGAAATCTTGCAACCCTTGTTGGGGTTAGCATAGGAGACGAAGAGGTGCTGGTCATTTCTGAAAGACTGAGTCCTATCAAGATGTAAGGCACGTGCCTGTCTCACATTAAGGGAATGTAGTGCCTTTTGACCTCCATCTGCTGGTTCCAGAAAAAAACTGTGGATAAAGTTGTGGATTTCAATAAATGAAACAACACTATTTTAGGAAGGAACTAAGGATCTGGCCTACCTTATCTTTATGAAAAACCATTTAGGAAGGATCAGCTCTGAATACACAGAGCTTACTAGATCATTTGGCAGACCTAATAGCCACCAGAAAGGCTGGCTTCAAGGAAACTAAGTGCATGGCAGTCATAGCCATGGGCTCAAATAGCTTGCTCATCAAACGTGAGAGGACCAGAGATAAACTCTAGTTAGGGACAAATGGCTTCCTCGGAGGATGCATAGGTTCAGGAGACCCTGAAGGAAAGATTTTGTGATTTGATGAGAAAACAATGACTGGCCATCAATAGGGTTGTGGAGATATTGCTGAGGCGTACTTTCAGTGATGAATATCTAAGGCCTGACTGTTGGAGGGTTGTGACATAGGATAACACCTCCAGTAAGGGAGCTGACCTTGAAAGGATGTTTCAAGATTCAAAACGTAGTGAGAACTGTCACCACTGTGCATTGTAGGATTGTCTCTAGTGGAGGGCTTACAGGCATTTAGTAGAACATCAGAAACCTCTTGGGAGAAAACTATGGAATTATCTGCCAGGCTGTTAGATTGAAAAAGAATTGTGATGTAGCACTTTCCTGTGCTGTTGTGACAACAAGTCTTTTGCTGGTGGTGGACATTGTGGATGCCTTTGGATAGGTGAAGAAGCAGAGGGAACCAGGTCTGCTGTGGCCACCATGATGTTATCAAGATGGTGGCTGTGTGATCCTGCCTGATTTTGCAAAGGACCTGAGCGACGAGAGGGGAGGGAGGGAACATATAAAACAGAGTCCCTGACCAGGTGTGGAGAAACACTGGGGGGGGGGAGGAGTTTGCCTAGGGTGCTATTCACCCTCGGGCTGCCCCTGGTAGTGGGGTGTTTGTGGCCATGTTTTAAATTCTATGGTATACCACCCCCCGATGTTAGTTAGGACCTATGGTCTATTGTTATTTCTTCCCATATAGAATTATGGAATTGGAAGGGACCTCCAGGGTCATCTAGTCCAATGCCTTGCACAATGCAGAAAACGCACAAATATCTCCGCCTTGGATCATTTGCTGTTCTGTCGCACAGTTGAGTCCGACTCTGTTACCTCATGGACCAAGTCATACCAGGCCCTCTTTTCTTCCACCATCCTCCAAAGTCCGCTCAAATTCATGTTAGTTACATCAGTAACACTGTCCAGTCATCTCATCTTTTCCCCTTATTCTTTTGCCTTCTGTTTTTCCCAGCATCAGAGTCTTCTCCAGTGAGTGCTCCCTTCTCATTGGTGGCCAAAGTATTTGAGCTTCAGCTTAAGCATCCGACCTTCCAGGGAACAGTTAGGGTTGATTTCCCTTGGAATGACTGATTTGATCTTCTTGCAGTCCAAGGGACTCTTAAGATTCTTCTCCAGCACCACATCTCAGAAGCATCTATTCTTCTGCACTCAGCCTTCCTTATGGTCCAGCTCTCACAGCCATACATTACTACTGGGAATACCATCGCCTTGACTATACAGACTTTTGTCGGCAGGGTGATGTCTCCACTTTTTATTATACTGCCCAGGTTTGCCATAGCTGTCCTCCCAAGGAGCAAACGTCTTTTAATTTCATGGCTACAGTCACCATCTGCAGTGATCTCGGATCCCAGAAATGTGAAGTCTGTCACTACTTCCATGTCTTCCCCTTCTATTTGCCAAGGTGTGATGGGGATGGATGCCATGATCTTAGTTTTTTTGATATTGAGATGGCCATATAGCCTCTGTTTAAACACCTCCGAAGAAGGAGAGACCACCACCTTCCAAGGAAGCTTGTTTCACTGAGGAACCACTCTGTCAGGAAGTTCTTCCTAATATTTAGTTGAAAACTCTTTCCATTTAATTACAACTCACTGGTTCTGGTCTGACCTTCTGGGACCATAGAAAACAACTCTGCACCATCCTTTCTGTGACAGCCCTTCAAGTACTTGCAGATGATGATCACATTACTTCTCAGTTGCCTTCTCTCCAGCTCCTTCAGTCTTTCCTAGTAGGATTTGGTCTCTGGACCCCTCACCATCTTCCCTGCCCTCCTCTGGACAGCGTTCCAACTCGTCCACGTCCTTTTTAAATCATGGTGCCCAAAACGGAACACAATACTCCAGGTGAAGTCTAACCGGAACAAAACAGAGTAAAGCAATACCATCGCTTCACTTGATCCAGACACTAAACTGCTGCTGATATAACCCAACATTACGTCTGCCTTTTTAACCACTGCATTATGCTGCTGACTCCTGTTCAGTGTACGGTCCAGTAAGACCCCCTATATCCTTTTTGCACGTACTGCTGTCAAGACAAGTCTCCCTATCCAAGTGGGGGGTGCACTGGATTTTTCCTGCCTAAATGCAGAACTTTACATTTATCCCTGTTAAATTCATTTTATTTGTTTTAGCTCAGTTTCCCAGCCCGTCAAGGTCATCCTGGATCCTGATTCTTTCTACTGTAGTCGCAACCCCTCCCACTTTAGCATAATCTGCAAATTTAATCAGTGTTTGCTCTACTCCTTCATCGAAATCATTTATAAGGTCTCAGGGCAGTTTCTTGAGGCACTCCACTTGTTCAGATGAGGTAGAAGACATTTACACCGTGGGTGGGGTGAACTGTAGTGGCATTGAATGCATCAAACTGACTGTTTGGATTGTTGAGATGATTTCTTGGAGGTGTGAGCAGGTTTCTGCTTCTGGTGGTACAAGGTTTTAATGAAAAGGATTGTTTTGCATTGATCAGTAGATTGGGGAGACCACTGGCATCTGTTGTCTGAAGACTTCAAAGTTTTAGGTTTGTATTGCTTCTTGGTGAATTGGTGGGTGATGCCAAGATTTCTGGCCCTCTTGTGGCTATCGTCCTCCGATGTCAAAGTGTAGCTGGTCGTGCCATGGAACAACCTTTCACTGTCAAAGGGTAGGTCTTCAACCCAGAACTTGATGTCAGGTTGTAGCATTGTTGATTAGAGCCACACATGCTGACTGAGTCACCAAAGCTCTCAAAAGACAAGAAACAGAATGTCTCTCTGTTGTAATTTGCTGTTTTGCTACCCTGGAGAGTTGGTGAAGCAGAGAGGCTGATATATTCAATGGGTCCTGAGGAAGATTCTGCAGTTGGGGTTCGAGCTGTGCAGCGAGGTGATGGTTATAAGTAAGAAAGTTACCGTATTTTTCGCACCATAAGACGCACTCCCCTCCCCCCCCCAAAAAAAGTGGGGGGGAAAGTGTGTGCGTCTTATGGAGCAAAGGTACCGGTACCTACCTTCCGGGGGCGGGGGGGCGATCCACTGCCTCCGCCTCTGATCCCGGCGCTTCCCCCGCGCCTGCCTGGCTCCAGCTCTGATGCTTACAGCAAGCGCCAGGATCGCTCCCTCTGCCCTCCGATCCCGGCGCTTGCTGTAAGCATCAGAGCTGAAGCCAGGCAGACAGGCATGGAGGAAGCACCCGCCCCCTCCGCAAACCCAGCGCTTTGCGAGCACCGGCTGTGGAGAGGGCAGTGTGCTTCCTCCGTGACTGCCTGCCTGGCTTCAGCTCTGATGCTTACAGCAAGCGCCAGGATTGCTCCCTCTGCCCTCCGATCCTGGCGCTTGCTGTAAATGTCAGAGCTGAAGCCAGGCAGGCAGGCACGGAGGAAGCACGCTGCCCCCTCCACAGCCGGCACTCACGAAGCACTGGGTTTGCGGAGGGGGTGGGTGCTTCCTCCGTGCCTGCCTGCCTGGCTCCACCTCTGACGCTTACAGCAAGCGCTGGGATCAGAGGGCAGAGGGAGCGATCCTGGCGCTTGCTGTAAGCGTCAGAGCTGGAGCCAGGCAGGCAGGCACGGAGGAAGCGCCGGGATCGGAGGCGGAGGCAGCGGATCGCCCCCCAGGAGGAAGGTGCGTCCTATCGTCTGCAGCGCCTTATGGTGCGAAAAATGCGGTAAGTCTGTAGTTCTGCCAGCATGGTGGTAAGAGAGTAAAGCTTCTTTCCTAGGAGGCTGAGCTTTTTACCCTCTTTGTCTGGAGGTGTAATATCAGCCGTTGCCAAGACTTTGTGAATGACTGAACTATAATGGAATTGGGTTGAGAAAGAAGAAAGCTGGCTCCAGTTGTCTGAATCTTATACATCGCTTCATATCTTTTCGGGATCACAGGCTCTATCCCAGGCCTCCTTTATTGTAGCCAGGTATACCAGTAACATGGGAAGAATTGCAGCAGGTGAGAAATCAGACTGTAGAATTTTATGGACAACATCCGTTACAGGTGGAGAGTTGGAGGTGAGGTTAATCTGAAGTGCTGTTGCCATTCTCTCTAAAAGCTGAAGAAACGCCTTGGAGCCTTCAGACAGTGAGAGATCTCCTGGATGAGAGCCTTTGGTTCAAGCCATCACCATCATGGTGCAATCCACCATATTCAATGTCAGGTGGTTCCAGTGATCCTTGAAAATTTGCTTGAATTCAACTGGGTTTACTGGTGCAGTCCCTAGGTTCTAAGGTGGCCATATGGGTTCGGCTGGAGTTAGTCTAGGAACTGAACAGTGACTGCGTGAAGACCTGCGGTCTTGAGGTGAAATGGGAGTGTCAGTAAGTGTTTCCATGAGGGGATCTGTAGCAAGACCTGGTTTGAGGATCCCATTCTCTTGATCTGGACCTGCCACAGGAAGGAAAAGCCTAATGGTAGTGCCTGGGGGAGACCAAATCCAAAGAAACGTGATCCCAGCCTCTATGATTATGTAAGGATCAAGACTGGGACTTCTCTTGATGTGCAGATGCGTCAGATGTCTGGAGTGTCGGACCATAATGTAACAGACATCTTAGAGTACGTCCTCTGACTGACTATTGGAACTTTGGTTTGAGAGCTATTGGTGCTATCACTGACATCTGCCTAAAGGTGAGAAGTCCCTCTGGTCCGAGGAACAGTCTGAGTTCCAGATATGCCGATGCGGACCAAGAGATTAAAATGACTTGTGGATCTGCTGCAGCAGAATCTCTGGAAGTTGAGAAGGATTCATGACTGACACAGAGCTCACAGACTCTAGCAAGTGGAGTAGAAGCAGCGAGTCCCAAGATGACTAATGGTGGGACTTTTGTGATAATAACTCCTTGAGTTGGTTTCGGACTTTTGATTTTGGACTGGTGGAGGTTGAACCCGAGGAGCGTTTGTGCTCATCTTTCTTAGACTGAGATGTGGAAGCTGAGCCTGCCAGAGGAGCCGAAGCCCCTTGCTGTGCAGGGGGCAGCTTTAGTGTGGCCCAGGAAGCGGGAGAGATTTCCCTGGAAGAGATGTCTAAAGGCATGCCGCTTGATTTCTACAGGTTTGTTTTGTGAACTTTGAACAATGGAGACAAGTGTCCATGCGACAACTTTCACCAAGGCAAAATAAACAAGAATCATGTGTGTCTGTGGAAGGGACTTTAGCCCTGTAGACGTGACAATGTTTAAAGAAAACTGCCTTTTCCATCTGCCTCACAAAGGGAAGGGAAGGATGGAAGAATTATGAACACCGCAAAGACAACAATTATAATCTTTTTTAAAAGATAAAGATGAGAGGAATTTTGATGAATGTAGAATGATGAAAAAAGGGGGAGAAACACAGGAAAAGGGCTTTAAGACACTGAAAAGGAGACTCTGGGGAGAGGTGTTGTTAGTGTGGTGGTTGAAAAGGAAATGCGTGGGGGTGGGGTTCTTCTCAGTTCCAGAGGCCTGCACCGCAGAGCAGAAGCGAAAGCCTGCCAAAATGGCTCTGAGGTCAGCTCTACAAGCTCCAAGGTCGGTCCCTGCGCAAGTACGGTAGCCAAATGTGGGACTGCGTAGAGACCACAAAGAAGATCCTCAGCTTTTATATCCAAGTTGCAAGATGCCTGCTATTATGATGGGAAGAGATGGAGTGGTGAGAAGGCATATGCATTACAAAGCCCTCCTCAGGGAAGGCAAATGCACTCAGAGACAGATGAAATCGCTCTCAGGACCCCCATTCCTGAGGACCAGGCCATCCAACATCATAGGCAAAGGCCAAGCCCAGCACAGGCCTTTACTTTCTCCACAGGAATCAGGGGTCACCACGCAATTCCATGGAAGAAGGGGATCACTCAGTGGGGGCACCACTGCTGTGCATGCGGCTCTCAGTAACTGCAGCTGGCTCTGCCACCAAGGGCCCAGCACGATCACTCCTCTACAGAGCCTGAGGAAGGGTCCTTTTTCGTCTCACACTGAAGTATGACAGAAGTGTCAGAAGACTTTCCATGTTTCAGAATTCACCTTTTTGTGGGTAGCATTTAAACCTGAACACCCCCCACGCCCCCTGCAGTCGGAATTAGATCCAGTTCTCCCACAGAACGGGCCATTTGTCTGGAGCAGATTGTGGGCACCGAGGTGAGAAAGGTGTAAACAATGTTTTGAAGCAGCCCCCTGTAAACCTTGGCTTCCTTATTTGTTATAGTGCAGCCTAAATATATATAGCAGCCTAAATGTGCACTTCAACATATAACTGCGTGAACAGACAGGCAGACTGCTAAGATAACTTTTGTTTCATTGGTCAAAGTCAGTTTGGTGTGGAGATTAGAGTGCCGGACTAGAATCTAGAAGTCTGAATCTCCTCTATGCCATGGAAACTTATTGGTGATCTCTGGCCAGTAGCTCAGCCTATTTCACAAGGCGGATTTTGTGAGGATACAACAGAGGAGAGGAAATATGTGATACCAGCCATTCCATCCAGAAAGTTAATTACTCTATGATGTGATGATTCTCTAAACCTGACCACCATCATATTTGCTTTCCACAGCTCTTTTATAAGGTAACTCTGCATACTCAACTCTCCCCATCAGAACTGACTTTGAATCAGGGCACAACTTCCACATCCTGCTCTTAGTGGCCTTAATGGGTGTGTTCAGCATCTCCTGTAAGGTTGTGTGTTAACATCAGAGTGGTGCATCCAACACAAGGCGTGTCCTACTGGTTCCAGCCTGCCTCCAAAACAGTGCAGGCACTAGAGATCTCGTTACCTGCTTTCTCTGCAGTGTAGGACAGACTCATAGCAGGGAGCCTCCCCTGCACAGGAGGTGCAGCTGCAGAGACAGGCATCTTGTTCTGCTCGCTGCTCCGATCTGTCTGAGTGCTGCAGTCTCGGCTGCCCGTTTTTGAATGTGCAGAGAGTAGTGGAGTAGAAGGGAGAACGGGTGAGGGGGTTGACGGGATGGATTCTGAGCGGCATTCTGTTCCCAGCAGAACACCTGAAGGAAGAGTAAAGAGAGGGAAAGATTATAAGACAGTTATCCAACATCTGCAAACACCCACCTGGGTTCTGGCAGCTCCACTTTTTATCCAGCCCCTCCAATGATGATAGACCTCTGTAGCTAATACCTATGAACTCTGAAGAGCTCTGTAAGCAAAAGCTATTGAAATGAATTGTGTGGTCAGTAGTGACCCATATCCCCCGCCCTGGATGGCTCAGGCTAGTCCAATCGCATCAGATCTCAGAAACTAAGCAGGGTTGGGCATGATCTGGATTGGAGACCAGCAAGGAAGGCCAGGCTTGCTACTCAGAGGCAGGCAATGGCAAGCCACCTCTGAATGTCTCTTACTTGGGGGTCACTGGAAATTAGCTGTGACTTGATGGCACTTCCCACCAGCCTGACCTATGTAATACGCAAAGTGGTCAACTGTGGCAATATCTCACACACATACATATCACAACTTTTCTTGAAAACTGCATGTTGTGTCAGGGGTCCATAAATTCTGGCTGGTCTTCATAACCAAGTTGACACCATTAAAAGATCCAAGCAACGCATCTTTTGCTGCTCTCTCTATATAAATGCCAAACTGCAAGCAGAGACTTAATACCTGAACTCTTTCTCATGAAGACCGTGCACTCAGCTCCTCCAGGACACAAAAAACTAGCAGGCCAGGGAGAATGTTTAGACTAGCCTTTCTCTAGACATATTAGATTTATCTGTGCAAGCAGGTTATTTTAAAAAACGGGTAACTCCATATTTTTAAACTTGCATTTTTAAGAACATAAGAACACAAGGGAAGCCATGTTGGATCAGGCCAATGGCCCATCCAGTCTGACATGCTGTTACGCAGTGGTCAAAAAACCAGGTTCCATTCTTAGATTCTTCCCCAAGAGTAAACAGAAACAACAATTCAAGATGAATGAAAAGGAAAAGGCAGGCAACCAAAAACAAGGATCCACTGACAGCAGTTGTAGGCGCCACAGAGTCACTGTGAAAGGCAGAGCCTTTTGGGGCAGCAAAGTCCCACCCTTCGATCATCAGTGTCCTGCTCAGCAACGCTTCCTGCCTAGTGAAACCCAAGCCATTGGGAATGCCTTCAAAAACAGAAAGTTGCTTTAAAACAAGCTAATAAATGAAAGGCAGAGACTTCTCATCTACCAAATCACAGTCTCACCAACACAGACAGCTCTCTACATAGCAATACAACAATGCCTGAGGCCATCTACCTGGTACCTGCCCTTCCTCAAAAGAGATCAGGGTGACTATGTACATGGGTCTACCCCATTTTATACTCACAACCACCCCTGAGACAAGTGAGGCTGAGAGAGCGACTGGCATGGAGTCAGTGGAGTTTTGAACCTGAGCCTCCCAGATCGGGTCCAGTGTTCTCAAGTGTTGTCAGTACAGGGGAACTGCTCAGCCCCCCGCCTCTTCTTCATCTTTCTGATGGCTGCCATGCAGTCACTTGTGCAGGGCCATGGCCAACTGGAGATCTGAGCTCTGCTCCAAACTTACCAACTGATCCCAAGCAAATTACCTAAGCTGCCTTTCCAGCTCTTGTCTTCCCTCTTCTCTTCCAGAATGGGAGTGCTGCTCAGTGTGGAGGAGTGGGAAAGCAAGCCGGACCCTGTGTTGGAGATTGACATCAGGGACTTGGCTGGTCTCATGGAAGACAGCTGGTCGGTCTTGCTGGCCTCCTTTCGGGACCGTTGCTGGAGCACTTTAATCATGGCGTCTTTCTCAATGATCTGAGCATGGAGAGTCTTGATCCTATGGAGGGACAAAAGACGTGTTCATCACTACCGCCTTCTTGCCAGACAGTCAGGGAATGGTGCCAACAGGTTACTGGCTGGGCTACAGGATGCTTCCTGGCCCAACACCTGTGAAAGGCAGCTCAGAACCACCTTCTCAAGGAAAGGAGCACCTCATCTCATCTCTTTAGGCAATAAAAGCCACAGCTTCAAAGCAACAGTGTTTCTGAAACCCAGTGGGTCTCTCCTTTAGAGGGGAAAAGACAAACGTAAGGAAAAAACATAAAAGTCCTCTATAAATATTTAGATGTGGTCCAAATCATCATCTTAATTTGGTGTGGGAGGCACATGACACTTACAGGATACCAGGAATGAACAAACTGGAGAGAAGGGCAAAACAAGAACTAAACAAAGACTCCCCCCCCCCAAAAAAAGACAAAAAAGCATCTGGGCCATAAGCAAAAAATATGATAAAGAAAAAGCCCAGGCCCCTCCACTTGCCAGATCATGCAATACCCCATCCCATGCTGATATTTTTGGGAGGAACATGAGATAGATATGTCTTCATGTGCAGAAAAGGTTGAAGCCACTGCATTTCTGAATGCTTTTATAAAATTGAGTCACAGAAAACCTAGTGGAACACACAAGCCAGGCAGAAACCAGTTTATATCCCATTAGTGTAGAAGGCTGCAAAAAAGGGATCTTGTGTAAGACCTTGGGTCCTTTTCTACATAGAAAATTTTCAAATCATGGGACAAGGAGGAAAGAAGTCCTCTCCTCTGATGAAATACAACCTACACAAGTAGACAACTTTACCCTGGCAGGCTTCTGCTCTTACTGAAAGCACAGGCTGGTGTTAACAGCAGATGGAAGAAACTGTTGGAAGGTAAAAACTTTTAGGGAACCACACTGGTTCACGACAAAACCGAGGCACAACATGGCAGCACTGCACAGAAGCCTCAATGAGAAAGGCAAACAGTGCCTAGAACTGGGGTGGCCAAACTTGCATAATGTAAGAGCTACATAGAATAAACGTCTGAGAGCCACAAGACATGAACACTGGATGTTTGAGAGAGGAAGGAAGGAAGGAAGGAAGGAAGGAAGGAAGGAAGGAAGGAAGGAAGGAAGGAAGGAAGGAAGGAAGGAAGGAAGGAAGGAAGGAAGGAAGGAAGGAAGGAAGGAAGGAAGGAAGGAAGGAAGGAAGGAAGGAAGGAAGGAAGGAAGGAAAATAGATGAGGGGAAGGAGTAGATAGGATATGGAAAGAAAGCAACTTAACTTTAAATGCATTCTCCAAGCCTCTGGTTAGCTTGGCTTGGAGAGGTGATTTAAAGAGAGCAATGCCTTCTCCAAGCTGGCTGATGGGGCGGTGGGGGCTTCGAGAGCCACTCAATATGTGTGAAAGAGCCACAGGACAAAGCCCTGATTTGGGCAATGGCACTTTTGTACTTGAAGCTGCACGGCCTTCTTTTTACCTGCCTTCCATGTCAAGGCACCTCCTGTTTGCCAGCAGAATCTCCTCCTCCTCCTTCTGAATGCGGGCTTCCAGGGAAGTGTCGTAACTGGCACTGGGGGAGTGGCTGATGACTGTGGTGTCCCTGAGAACAAGCAGACCAGCAGTGGATGGAAAGTTAGTAGTCAGTTATCTCACCCACCCACCAGCACTGTGCTCAACACCTTCCAGGAGAGCAAATGAGAAGTTTAACCATCTCCTACTCCAAACCAGCTCTGCTGTCTGCAGAATCAAACAATGCAGGACTGTGACCTCCATGGAGTGGAAGGGAGCGGGGGGGGGGGGGGGGGGGAGGTGGATGAATAGGAAAAAATCAAGCTATTTTGTATATAAAAATATACTGCAGACAGAAAAATAGCATGAAAGGCAAAAGTAATCAAGTCAAGCTTTCTCTAAAACATGCTCATTTTCTTTGTTCAGAGTTTCTGTTTAAAAAAAGATTTTTCCCTCCAGATTTTACCAGACTCTATTTAGAGGAGCGACCTCAGGCGAGGAGTGGAGCTGGCAGCGTCGGCCGATGTGCTGGAGGACTTGCTCTGACAAGGAAAACTGCTAACCCTCCCAGCCGACAAGGAAAACTACTAATCCTCTCAGCCGACCCTCGCGTTGACGAAGAAACCTTGCCAACGCCTCCCCCCCAGCTTTAAGCCCTGCTGTGAGCTCTACGCAGCCACAGTCTAGCCCACACTTCGGCCCAACGCAACCTAGCCGCTGGCGATTCCCGCACCACTGGAGACGGCTACTGCTGATCCCGGACGACTCTTCAGCCGCAAAAATTACATCTGGCGACATTCGGACCACCCTTCTGGCTGCCGCCGCCATTAACAGTACCAACATTATTAGCCCAGCTGCAACCTTTAACGAAGCAGCTGTTTGGACTGTGCTGTGCCTGGTGGTAGCGACAACTGGGAGGCACGGGGAGGATCTTTATCCCCTCCATGCCTGCTGGGTTGCTGATTAGCGGAGGCTAGACTTGGCCCCAGGATAGAAGAGGCTCCTGCACATAGACCGCACTTTAATATTATCTCTGCTTATCACCAAGCACTTTAACTACCAGCACTTTCATCCCAGCATTTCACTTCAGTCTGTACTTTAGTGAATGCCCACCTAACTTAACTGTCTTTTTATTGCTAGCTATGGGTTTTAATTTATGTTTTGGCTGCTAAATTAATTGAACCTATTGTATTAGTAGTTGATTAATTGAGGAGAGAAATTGGGGAGAGGAATTAACTTGGGTTGGGATTGCTATTTGAATTAATTAGCCATTAAGAAATTTGATTGAGTTACTGGTGAATTAAGTTGAGGAGTATAAATTAGTGGGTGGCTGGGGCTTAGAATTTAATTGGCCATTAGGGGTAAATTGATCATTTATTAGCTAATTAATTAACTAGATTGAAATTAAGAGGGGTTTTAGAATTAATTAACCATTTAGGGGAGGTTAATTGGCAGGGGCTGATAGATTGACTGGGGAGGGTGTTCTTAGTTAGCAAGGGCAGGGACAGAAGAAATCAGAAACTAGAATACAGGATTGTAGCAGGGCATCCTATATACTGATCTGAGGTGACTGCAGAGACCAGTGGGGGGATGACCGGTCTGGGGATCTCAGTACTCCTGGGGAGGGGAAGGTATGACGGTGGGAACAGACATAAATGTAAGGGAAGGCGGCTGAGACATGAGGGTGCTCGGCCCCCTTCCAGTCTGTGTCCCATCCCAACCTTGACAGGTGGTGGGGTCAGGCTGAATTACTCACCTCTGTCACTGGTGTTATGCAATGCCAGGTCCATAAATAATAAGACCTCAGTCCTTTGGGATTTCCTGTGTGAACAGGATATGGACCTGGCATGCGTGACTGAGGCCTGGGTGCGTGATGGGGAGACAGCAGCCCTCTCCCAAGTAGCCCCCCCCCCAGGGTACTCAGTCTTTCACCAGTCACAGACTAGCGGGTGGGGGGGAGGTGTGGCCCTATTCATACGGGAGGCTTACTCCTTCCGGGCTCTCCCGAGTCCAGAGATCGACGGCATTGAATGTGCGGGTCTGAAGTGGGATGTTGGAGAGGGTTTGGCGATCTGGCTGGTGTGCCGACCGCCTAACGCACCAGCTAGCGCCTTATAGTCCCCGATAGAGGCCGCAACAACCTGGGCATTGGAACACCCAAGGCTCTTAATCCTGGGTGATTTCAATGTTCATGCCGATGACGCGAACTCCAATCAGGCGACAGACCTAGTGTCATCCTTGGCTACGATAGGACTCTCTCAATTTGTAACAACACCCACACATCAGGTCGGGATGGATTCAGCTAAAGGCAAGTCGAAATAGAGCTGTTCTACAGGCCTTGAGGAACTGAACACAAGACAGTTGCCTAATCGATATACTTTATACCAGGCATTTTTAATGGGGAGGGGGGGATAATAAAGAAACTTGATTCCCACTCTTGTTTGACTCTCCCATTGAGAGGAGTGAAATAATGAAATGAGCTGAAACAAACAGAAGGTACTTTCCAAAGAAAGAACCAAACGTAATGTCTTAGTGATTGTAAAAACGCAAGAAGCGGAACCAGGTATGCAAAGCACAAACATTTAGTAACCATAGAACAGGTGTATTAGCCATTGTTAAAACGCAGAAGCAGATCTACTGTAGTAAACAAAATGACACGGTTGAACAGGCCATTGCAACAGTAAAGATTAACAGCAATAGAGACTAATAAGTAGCAAGTACGCAGGCGTAATCAAGTAATGAATATTAACTGACACACCCCACTTTGGAGAAGGGTAAATTTAAATGCACATGCAATGTATGTAGCGGGAGGGGTACATATCAAGGAGGGGGCATGAAGTAGGCGTCCCGGTAGCCTGTACCTTCCGAATACCTCAGCCTATGGGGAAAGGAGGAGGGACTCATTGGCCGGGAGTAGAGGATAAAAGGGCATGTATGGAACTGATCGGAGAGCTCGTTGAAAAGCGACTCCTCTCTTTCTTGATATCAATAAAGTTGTATATTTTAAAGAAGACTCCCGATTGACAGCTCTTTTTCTTTGAATCTCCTGGAGGGGACAGGGGAGGCGGACACATTGTCCCTAACACCAACAGGATAAGAGGCAGGCAATGAAGAGGGTGTGGAAATCAAACCTACAAGGGAAGACTGGAGCTGGGGGCTGTTTAACCCGGAGGCAACTGAGGGGCGACTGCACTCTCCAGAAACTCAAAGGGCTGCCATCATCCTGAGGAGGGCAAGGCCTTGTACTCTGTTGCACTAGAAGGCAAAGCTAGATTTAATGGTCCAAGTTACAGGAAGGCAGATTTTGAGGGCATATGAGGAGAAACTTGCCAATATCAAGAGCACTTTGACAACAGAACCAATTTTATGGGTGCAGGGGTTCAATTTCTCTCAAGATTTTCCAGCAGAGAGTCATCTGTTGGGGATTTCTTGCACTGAGAAAGAGTTTGGAATAAACGGCCTACAAGGCCCCTTTCAACCCCACAATCCTAATTTTTTGTTACCTCTGTGCAGCAACAGTAGCAGCTGCATCCAACGCAAACTGACGCATCACACTTTCTTCTAAGTACTTCTGTTCCCACTTGGTCATGTCAGCTTCCAGAGCAAGGATCCTTTCCTCCTTTTCACGCAGGAGCTCCATAAGGGAGGTGGCATTGCACTCAGAGACACTAGCTGGTTGAGATGTACCCTGTCGCTAAAGGGAGAAGCCAAGTTAGCTGAGGCCCACAGAGATGCTCAAACACAAGGCCCACAGAGATGAACAGGCCCTCCCTTCATGGCTTCAATGCTCCTTGGAGAGTGATTCACACAGGCGCAAGGTGGCATTTTTAAAGGATACAGCAGTTGGCTGGGTGGCTCCCATCATACCCCAGGATGGTTTCAGCCTCCAACCTAAAAAGTCTCCTGTGCATCTTACCAAGAGCTGAAAAGTCTTCTGGCCATGGAATTTTTGTATTTTTTATTTATTTTATCAGATTTATATCCCGGCCTCCCACTAGCCACTCAGGGCGGCTAACGGGAATAGACCAACCAAACCACTGCTTAGGTAACAGGTCAGCAGTAATGCACACTGAAGTTACTTCAAACTAAAGGAATTTTTGAAACAGCAAAATAGCAAACAGAACAAAATACTCAAAAGGACCATCAACTCTTTTCCCCTGCCTGGTTTTCATCTTTGCTAAAAGAAGTCATTCACTGGGATCTGCATTTATAAAGAAGAAACAGCTTGGTTGAGCTCCCTGTACCTGTTGCATCCGGAGAGATTCCAGCTCCCTCTCCAGCCTAGTTCTGAGCCGATGTTCCAACTGTTCCCGTTTTTCACAGGCAGCCTGCAGCTGAGCCAATGCCTGCTGCATCTTCTCCACCTTGTCCACATAAACATGCTTCTTCTTAACCTAAGTCAAAATAAGAGACCAGATTGTACATTCACTCCTGCTGCATCAGGATTTTAAACATGGCAAAGCAGCCAATGGCTCCAGCAGATTTCTCAGTCTACTCCTCAGCAAGGGCATGAGGGCAACAGCCTTCTCTTATTGCCCAGCATCTCTCAAAGGCATCCTGCCTCTGAATATGGAGGTGCTCTTTAGCTAGTGCGGTCTTATCCAGGCTGGCCTGATCTCATCAGATCTCAGAAGATAAGCCAGGTCTGCCCTGGCTAGTACTTGGATGGGATGCTAAGAAGAAAGTCCAGGGTTTCTATATGTAGAGGTAGGCAATGGTAAACCACCTCTGTTCATCTCTTGATGAACAGATATTCTGAGCTGCTGTTGCTACCCAATCGGTACCAGGATCTCCCCATAGATATTGATTCTGGACCACTGGAACAAGGGTGACTTCCCCAGCCTCACAAAGCTTGAAGGAAATTCTTCAGGCCCCCATGGATGAGAGGACTTGAGCTTCTGTTCCCCAATATAGGAGAAGGCATGTGCTGGTAACTGGGGATTTCCTACTCAGGGGGTAGAGGCTAAATCCTGCCAACTGGACTTGTCATCTCAAGGGGTATGCTGTCTACCAGGTGTGTGCATCCAGGACATTGTCAGTTCCTGAGCAGTCCTCAATAAGCAGGCCTCTCTCTCTGATGTCCAGAAAAGGTTCATTTTATTGATAGACTTATCACAGCAATATGAGTGTGTCAGATCTGGCTTTTACCATTTGAGCCGGGTCTATATTCCCCTCCCAGGATGTTATGAGCCTGCCTAAATGCAGGACAAAAAGTCTGTGCAAAGCAAAAGTTACAGTTTCTCATGTGGAGGTGTTAGCAGGTGCCAAGACAGTCCCTGAGAGGAGAAGACAGCATGTCCTTGAAGTTAAGACAGGAGCATCTCTGCCAGGGCAGAATGATTATTTTGTATGTTACAGACAACAGCAAGGCAAGCAAAGCACCGCAGAGCCTAACTCCCTCAAACATTCCCACTACAGATACAGCAAGTACAGAAACCAACAATATAGTATTCATGGCAAGGCCCCTTGACAGACGTGACTCAAACGGTAGGAAGAATCCTCAAGACCGTGGATTATTATCCTTTTCTTGCTGATCCATCTGGGAACCAATGATACTGGCACAGCCCACAAAACATTAAGACACTATGTGGCTCTGGGAATGCAGGTAGTGCTTTTGTCACTTCTCCCTGTTGAAGGCTGCAGTTTAGGAAGGGAAAGAAAAATACTGCAAATAAATGACTGCCTAGGTAGATGATGTCATCAGGAAAGGTTTGAATTTCTGGACCATGCATTACTCTTTTGAGATGAACCTCTCCTATTGGGAGATGGTTTGCACCGCACAAAGTAGGGAAAAGACAGAGGTCCTTTGCGTGGGTCGCGGCGCCCAGGGAGGGGAAATAGCTCTCCCAACCTTCGACGGCGCACCATTGGAACCAGTGTGCCAGGTAAAGAGTTTGGGTGTTTTACTGGAGCCTTCATTATCAATGGAGGCCCAGATAGCAGCCACTGCCAAGTCAGCATTCTTTCATCTGAAGCGGGCAAGGCAGTTGGCCCCCTTCCTGGAACGCCGCGACCTCGCAACAGTGATCCATGCAACGGTCACCTCAAGACTGGACTACTGTAATGCCCTCTACTTGGGGCTACCTCTGTGCCGGACTCGGAAGCTGCAGCTAGTGCAGAATGCGGCGGCCAGGCTGTTACTGGGGCTCCCGAAATGGGAGCACATACAGCCGGGGCTGCGCGGACTGCACTGGCTGCCAGTTATCTACCGAGTCCAGTACAAAGTGTTGGTTATTACCTTTAAAGCCCTATATGGCCGAGGACCTGCCTACCTAAGGGACCGTCTCTCCCCATATGAACCCCAGAGGGCACTGAGGTCAGCAAGTAAAAACAAAATGACCATCCCTGGGCCGAGAGAGGCCAAACTCCAAATCACCAGAGCACGAGCCTTTTCAGTTGCGGCACCTGCACTGTGGAACCAGCTCCCGGAGGAGGTGCGGGCCCTGCGGAACCTCGACCAGTTCCGCAGGGCCTGCAAGACTGCCCTTTTTAGACACGCCTATAATGATACGGACTGCTGAGTTGCAATGAACGAAGAACCGCCATCTCTAACACCATTTAAACTGGCAGAATCAGCGCTAGAACAGCTATTACTGCCAGATATATATATAATGTAATGTAAAATTAAGTATTTTAACTGAATTAACGGGTTTTTATATGTGTAATTTTAATTGTTAATCTAATGTTTTACTACTTATGTTAATATATTACTTGCTGTTAGCCGCCCTGAGCCGCTTTGCGGGGAGGGCGGGGTAGAAATAAAATTTATTATTATTATTATTATTATAAAATGTGTTTGGTAGGAGTTTTGCAAACCTAATAAGGAGGGCTTTAACTTAAATCATATGAGGGAGTGAGAAAAAAATTCAAAGTCTAGTACAATGCCAATAACTGGGGTTAAGAAGGTTAAAGTTTAGAAAGGAGTGGCACATATGCTAGGTAACATTAACTCACAGGTAAGTACAGAGACGAAAAACTCAGGGTGCATAAAACATGGATTCCGATGTCTCTACACTAATCCACAGAGTACGGGAAACAAGCAGGAGGAACTGGAAGTCCTAATACAGGAAGGGAACTATGACTTAATGGGCCTTACTGAAACCTGGTGGGATGACACTCACAATTCATTAGGATTAAGGGATACAACTTATTTAAAAAGAACAGACAAATGTAAAGGAGATACACACCTGTGAGGAAATACATGAATCTGAATGTGATTCAGATTCAATTGAGTGTCTCTGAGAAAAAAATAAAAGCAATAAGAATAATAGTGATATTACGGTGGGGGTCTGCTATAGACCACCAAGTCAGGCAGAGGACTTGAATGAGACACTCCTAGAACAGTCTGCAAAGTTCTCAAAGAGACAGGACCCAGTGGTCATGGGAAATTTCAATTACCTGGATATCTGTTGGAAGTCCAGCTTTGCTAAAAACGAAAGGTCAAATAAATTTCGGACTTGTCTTACAGTTTCATTTTTCAGAAAGTGGAGAGGGAAACAAGGAGGAGAACTGGTTGATGAGGTGAAAATATGGGCACCCTGGGTAGTAGTGATCATGTAATTTTGGAATTTACAATCTTGATGAAAACAAAATCTGTACAAAGTGAGATGTATAGGCTGGACTTCAGGAAAGCGAATTTTGACAAAGTTATGCTGAGTAGAATCCCATGTCCAGAAATACTTAATGAGAAGGGAGTTGGTGGGAATTTCTTAAAAGTGAAGTATTGAAGGCACAGTCACAAACAATTCCTAAGAGAAGGAAAATGAATTTTAACAGGGATAGATGTGAAGTTCCGCATTTAGATAGGAAAAAAAAATCAACTGCATAATTATAGGATGGGGAAAACTTATCTTGGCAGAAGTATGTGTGAAGAGGATCTAGGGGTCTTAGTGGCCATACACTGAACGTGAACCAGCAGAGTGATGCAGTAGCTAAAAAGACAAATGTGCGATTTTGGGCTGTATCAACAGAAGTATAATGTCCAGACCATGCGAACTGATGGAATTGCTTTACTCTGCTCTAGTTAGATGTCACCTAGAGTATTGTGTTCAGTTCTTCTCACCACAATTTAAGAAGGCTGTGGACAAGCTGGAATGTGTCTAGAGGAAGGCAACAAAGATAGTGAGGAGTCTGGAGACCAACCTTTCCTATGAGGAAAGGTTAAAGGAGCTGGGTAGGAAAGAATGAGAGGTGATATAACCACCTTCAAGTACCTAAAGTGTTGTCATACAGAGGATGATGTTGAGTAGTTTTCTGTTTCCACCAAAGGTCAGACCAGAACCAATGTGCTGAAATTAAATCAGAAAACTTTTTGACCAAAAATTAGGAAGAACTTTCTGACCGTTAGAGAGCAACAGGCTTCCTTGGGAGGTGGAGGGCTCTTCTTTATTGAAGGTTTTTAAACAGAGGCTAGATGGCCATCTGACAGCAATGCTGATTCTGTGAACATACGTTTATAGGCTATAAACCTATAAGCATAGGCAGATCATGTGAAGGAGGACAGGAAGGGTTGCATCAATGCTTATCAGTACCCTGACTCTGTCTTCTACTGTATTTGCTACCCCTCCCAATTTAGTATCATCTGCAAATTTAATAAGACTTCCCTCTATTCCTTCAAGAGCCCAATGGCCCAGAGTTGTGAAAGCAACGTCCCCCCAGAGTCGAAAACGACTGGTGCTTGCACAAGGGACCTTTCCTTTCCTTTCCCCATTCCTTCTTCTAAATATTCAACAAAACAGGTCCCAGGACAGATCCTTGAGGAACTCTACTTGTCACTCCTCTTCAAGAGGAGGAGGAACCACTCACAAGCACTCTTTGGGTGTGATCTATTGACCAGTTTCAGATCCACCTATCCAAGCCACATTTTACCAACTTGCCAACATGATGTGGAACCTTATCAAAAGCTTTACTGAAACCAAGATAAACAATGTCTACAGCATTCCCCTGATCCAACAAGGTAAGAAATTTTCTCAAAAAGAGATAAGGTTAGTCTGACATGACTTGTTCTTGAGAAAACCATGCTGGCTCCTAGTAATCACAGCCATCCTTTCTAAATGCTCAAGGATTGACTGTGATGATTTGTTCTAAAACTTTTCCAGGTATAGAAGTCAAGCTGACAGGTTGGTTGTTACCCAGACCCTCCTTTTTATCCTTCTTTGACCACCTCTAATCTTCCAGCACCTCATCTGTTCTCCAAAATTTCTCAAAAATAGAATAATAGAATCACAGAGTTAGAAGATACCTCCAGGGTCATCTAGTCCAACCCCCTGCACAATGCAGGAAACTCACAAATATCTTCCCCCTAAATTCACAGGATCTTCATTGCTGTCAGATGAAGTGGCCAGAGGCTCAGAAATTGTCCACGTTCTTTTAATACCCTTACATGCAGTTAACCTGGCTCCAAGGACTTTGTTTCATTTAAAGGAGCTAAGTGTTTATGTACTAGCCCTATGCTGATCCTAGGCGGCAACTCCCTTCCCTCATCATGTGTTCTGTTTTTGCCAGGTTGAACACATTTTTCTTCACAAGAGAAGACAGAGAAAAAGTAGGAACTGAGCAGTTCTGCACTCTCTTCATCACCTGTTACAATTTCACTTTCCTGTCCCCTTTCCTGCCTATCTCCTTGCTCTTTTTCTTACATTGTACATAAGAAAAGAACCCTTTTGTTGTTGTTTTTAGCACCTTTCGCTAGTGTAAGCTCATACTGAGGATCAGCTTTTCTAACCTCTCTACAAGCACTGGTTATTTGTTTACATTCATCCTTGGTTATAAGGCTCTTCTTCCATTTCCTAAATGAGTCTTATTTCTCAAATCCTCAGAAAGCTGTTTATGGAGCCACCTTGGCTTTTTTAGAATCCTCCCATTTTCCCTTTTCATAGGAATTGTTTATGACTGTGCCTTCAATATTTCACTTTTTAAAAACTCCAATGTCTCTGGAATTCCCTTATCGTTAAGTATTTCTGGCCATGGGATTCTACCCACGATCACTCTAAGTTTGTCAAAATTTGCTTTCTTGAACCTATATGTCTGACTACATACACCTTTTCCCTTCCCCAACACTGCAAATTCCAAAATCACAAGGTCACTACTACCCAGGGTGCCCACTACTTTCATCTCATCTACCAGTTCTTCCCTGTTGGTGAGAATGAAGTCCAAGATAGCAGATCCCCTTGTTTCCCTTTCTGCTTTCTGGAAAATGAAGCTGTTAGTAACACAAGTCAGGAATTCATTTGATCTTTCATGTTTAGCAGAGTTGGACTTCCAGCAGATAGCTGGGTAACTGAAATCTCCCATGACCACCATGTTCTGTCTCTCTGAGAACTATGTAATGTGTTCTAGGAGTGTCTCATCCAATTTCTCTATAGTAGACCCTCCACCATACTATCACTATGATTTCTTACTCCTTTTATTTTTACCCAGAGACCCTCAGCTGAACTTCCATGCTCAGTTCACTGATTTCCTCATAAGTATATACATCTTCATCATCAGATAAGCCTTTATTGGCATATAAAGTATATACCTCCTCTACATTTAATGCAGCTCCTCCACCCTTCGTTATTTGTCTATACCTTTTAAATAAATCGTAATCCTCAATCCTAATGCGCCAATTGTGAGTGTCATCCCACCAAGTTTCAGTATGTAAGGTTTTGCCCAGAATTTATCACAAGACTTCTTCAATAAATACAAAAGAAGCTTTTAATGAAGAATCAGGAAGCAAACACTTGTAGCATGTGCATGCAACACTACTTGTCTTGCCAGATTGACATAAAACAAACGTTACAGTCCAAATATAGGTTATAGGTTTAATGGCCCATTATTTCTCCCACCTAAACGTCTCTTGATCAAAAGTCTTTGAATTAATTCCCAGACTCCAGTGTTACTCCTTATCAAGGTCGCATTCCAACTTGTAGACCGTTTTTGTTGGTACCTATCTTCTGTTTGCCAGTTTGGTGTAGTGGTTAAGTGCCTGGACTCTTATCTGGGAGAACCAGGTTTGATTCCCCACTCCTCTACATGCACCTGCTGGAATGGCATTAGGTTAGCCATAGCTAAGACAGGTTGCTTACCTGTAACTGTAGATCTTCGAGTGGTCATCTGTGCATTCACACTCATGGGATAGTGCGCCTGCGCCGATCCCCGAATCGGTACCTGAAAAAGCCCGGGATTTTTTCACGCTCGGCGCCAATGGGCATGCGCAGGCGTCCCAATGCGCATGCCCACCAGCGCCAGCGCGGGGATCCCGCCAGTTCCTTCCTGACCGCCGAAAGCCTCTTACTGGAGGGAGACCGTCAGCAGTGGGGAAGGAGGGCGGGTAGTGTGAATGCACAGATGACCACTCGAAGATCTACAGTTACAGGTAAGCAACCTGTCTATCTTCTTCGTGGTCTCTGTGCTTCACACTCATGGGAGACTAGCAAGCAAAGCATACCTGGAGGTGGGAAGACAGTCAACCTGAAGAAACAGCTTGCAGCACCGCAGCTCCCAACCGAGTCCTCTGCTGAGCATGCACGTCCAGCGCGTAGTGCTTCATGAAGGCATGCGGAGAAGACCAGGTAGCCGCCTTGCAGACGTCGGAAAGGGACACACCTTTCAGGAATGCCACCAACGTGGCCATCGCCCTTGTGGAGTGTCCACGAACAGGTCCAGGTAAAGGCTTCTTCGCCAACAAATAACAAAGTTTAATCATCTCAGTGAGCCACTTGGAAAGCCTTTGAGACGAAATCTTGGACCCTAACTTGGGGGCAGAGTAGGAGACAAAAAGTTGGTTGTCCTTACGAAAGCCCCGTGAACGATCCAAATAAAACAAGAGGGCACGTTTAACGTCTAAGGCATGCAGCCTGCGCTCCTCATCCGAGGAAGGGCTAGGGTAAAACGTGGGTAACCAAACTTCTAAGTTAAGATGAAATTGGGAAACCACCTTGGGAAGAAAAGCAATGTCTGGAGCTAGGGAGACCCCCGCTTCCCTGAAGGCAAGGTAGGGGTAATCACAGCGCATCGCCGTGAGCTCCCCCGCACGACGTGCTGAGGTGATGGCAACCAAAAATGCAGTCTTCCAGGACAAAAGTTGTAAGGAACATGTTGCCATGGGCTCAAAAGGACGACGAGTCAACCTGTCCAGAACCAGAGTCAAATCCCACAACTGTGGAGGGGATCTAGAAGGGGGATGAAGGCGGAACAGTCCCTTCATGAACCTCTTGGAGTGAGGGTGAGCGAAAACAGAATAGCCCTCTACTGAAACATGGAAAGCAGAGATAGCCGCCAAATAAACCTTGATGGAGGAGAATACCAGCCCCTCATCCACCAAGGCTAAAAGAAACTCAAAAATTGCCGAAAGCCCAACGGAGTCAGGCGACGTAGGGGAGTCAGCCACAAAGTTACTGAACTTCTTCCACTTCCTCTCGTAAGAGGCACGAGTGGAAGGCTTCCTGCTGCTTTGGAGGACTTGCTGGACCCTGGTGGAAAACCCTACTGATCGATGAACCACGCCGTCAGCTTCAGGTGAGGCACGTTGTGGTGGAGTACGTGCCCGCCCTGGGCCGACAACAGGTCCGGATCTGTCGGGAACTGATAAAATACCCCCCTCGACTGTTGGAGCAGGATCGAGAACCAACTCTGACGGGGCCACCAAGGAGTCACCAGGATGCAACGTGGCTTCTCCTGAACTAACTTGTGGACTACCCTTGTCAGTAGAGGCAAGAGTGGGAACATGTAAAGGAACCAGCCCCCCCCACTGAAGAAGGAGTCCGTCTCCCAGCGAGGCTGGATCCGCACCTCCCCTGGCACAAAACAAGGGGCACTTTTTGTTCTCCGCTGTGGCGAAGACATCTAGCTGTGGGTACCCCCAACGCTGGAACACCAGCTCCAGGAACCGCCATTGCAGTTCCCATTCGTGTGGGAGAGCTCCACCCCTGCTGAGAGAGTCCGCCTGAATGTTGAGGACCCCCGGCAGGTGTGTTGCCTTCAGAAAAATGTCCCACTGGAGGCACTCCGTCCAGAGGTCCATCGCCAGCGAGCACAGTCTGCGGGACACTGTCCCCCCCTGTCTGTTTATATAACACAGGGCAGTGGTGTTGTCCGTAAGCAGTGCCACAGTCTTCCCTGCTAACAGAGGGCGAAAGGAGCGAAGGGCGAAGTGAACCGCCAGCAGTTCCAAGTAATTTATATGGCACCGACTCAGTTTCGGAGGCCACTGGCCCCCCACACATAGATCTTCCAGGTGAGCTCCCCACCCCCACATGGAAGCGTCGGTGGCAATAGTCACAGTAGGGGTTGGTAGATGAAAGGGAGCCCCTTGACAGATGTTGCTCTCCAATCCCCACCATTGCAGAGATTGGATAGTCCTGGGTGGGATGGAAAACCTCTTTCGGGGCGAATCTCTGAGCGGACGAAAATGGCGTAAGAACCACAGTTGCAGTCCCCTCATTCCCAGTCTTGCGAAATGTAGCACGCTTGTCGTCGCAGCCATCAGCCCCAGCATCCGCTGGAGCTGCTGAGCCGTGCCCCACTGCTGCCTTTGGAGAAGCTGTACCAGATTGATGATGTCCTTTGCTCTCTGCGAAAGAAGGAATGCTCGGTGTTGATCTGTGTCCAGCAGAGCCCCTATGAATTGAACTGTCCTTGATGGAGTCAGATGGGACTTCTCCAGGTTGACCTGCAATCCCAGGGTGCCGAGAAGCCGCAGAGTGATGGCGATGTGCGTTGTCAAACTCTCCTTCGACTTCGCCACAAGAAGCCAGTCGTCGATGTATGGGAAGACAACAACTCCCTGAAGACGAAGGCGGGCAGCCACCACACTCATCAGCTTCGTGAACACCCGAGGAGCGGTAGACAGTCCAAACGGCAGGGCCCTGAACTGGAAGTGCCGAGCACCCACTGCAAACCTTAGGAAACGCCTGAACGCAGGGTGGATGCTGACATGAAAGTAGGCATCCTTGAGGCCCAGGGTCGCCATCCAGTCTCCCTGATTGATGAGGGGCAGGATAGTTTGCAGGGTAGCCATTCTGAACTTCTGGTACAGAATGAATTTGTTCAGACTCCGAAGGTCCATGATAGGCCTCAAACCCCCGTCCCGTTTGGGGACCAGGAAGTAACGGGAGTAGAAGCCTCCTGTCCTGGCCTCCGGCGGAACCACCTCTATGGCTTGTTTCTGTAGGAGGTTGTTCACCTCCGCCAGCAGAGGTGGGGAAGGGGGAGTGGTAACTACCACGGACTGGTTTGGGGTCTGAACAAACTCTATTTTGTAGCCCTCTTTTACGATGGACAGTGCCCACCTGTCTGTGGAGATCAACTCCCAGGCAGGCAGGAAAGGGCGCAGGCGGATGGAAGAGCCAACAGTGGGAACGATGACGCGTGCTTGCAGGAAGTCAAACCCCCTGCTTCTGAGGACGAGCCCCCTTAGACTTGTTGGAGGGCTGGGCCCTGTAACGGTTCCTGCCGTTACCAGAGAAGGAGGGTCGTTCAGGCTGTGCAGGCCGGGGACGCCATTGATCAGGGGAGAACCTTTGATAGGGCTTCTTGGTCCAGTGCTTAGGCCACTGCTTGGACCTAGAAGTTTTGGGGGTGGATTGGACGCCCAAGTTCTTGGAGGTCTTGACGCTCTTATCGAACTCTTGCAGCGCCGTTTCAGTTGTGGTGCTGAAGAGCCCGTCACCCTCAAAAGGCAGGTCCTCGATAAAGGTTTTTGTATCTTGGTGGAGTGCCGTAGACCGAAGCCAGGAGTGACGCCTAATGCAGACTGCAGAGGTGATCTGTTTGGCTGAGGCTTCCACCATGTGTTTCGCTGCAGCCAGTTGTTGTCTGGCCACAGCGAGACCTTCTTTCTGCAGCTTGGTTGCAGCGCCCTTTTTGTCCTCACTTAGAGAAGAGAGGAACGGGGCAAGTTGTTCCAGCACGGCATACTGATACCTAGCCATGCAGGCTGCGTAGTTAGATATTTTTATGCCGAGTGCCCCAGCTGAGTAGACCTTGCGGCCCATTCCGTCGATCTTCCTCCCTTCTTTGTCCGGTGGAGCGGAGTGAACCTTCCTGGCCTTCGAGGAGGAGGAGACTACCACCGAGTTAGGGCGTGGATGGGTGAATAAGAATTCAGCCCCCGTCTCCTGGACCCTGTACATGTGGTCCAGCCGTTTGGATGACACCGGCGTCGAAGATGGTTTGTTCCAAGGTTCCTTGACCACTTGAAGGATCACCTTGGTAACCGGTAGAGCGACCGCAGTGGACGTGTTCTTCTGCATTATGTCGAACACGTTGTCGTCCACTACGGGTTCTGGCTGGGTCACGGGTAATCGAAGGGTGGCAGCGATGCATTTCACAAGGTCCCCATAAGACTTTAGATCCTCCGATGGCGAAATCGGAAGATCCTCAGCGGTCTGGGAGACCGGTGAAGGGTCTAAGTCCTGGACTTCACCGTCCGACTCCGATGAAGAGTCTTGATGGGTGGAATGCTCTGACAGGATCGGGGTCGACTCTCGCGGCGGCAGCTGGACCGGCAGTGGTCTACGCGGAGTTTCAACCGGAACCAACTGTCGATCCGGGGGGACCGACACCGAAGCCGACGCCTTCCTGGATCGGTGCGAGACCCTCGACACGGAAGAATATTCTGATGCTCGCTCCCAGTCCTGGTAGTCCTCCGGGTACCAATGACAGGAGTCGTACCGGGAGTAGGGCGGTTGCCACCTGCGTTGCTCCCATGGTGGTATCGGGAAGCGTTGAGGCGCATGAAACGGCTCCGGTGCACGTCTGTCCCGAGGTCTGAACGGAACCAACGGGACTATCGGTGCCGACTGTTCCACCTCCGAGGCCGATTCGCTAGCTGACCGCCGACGGGACCCAGAAGATGATGAGCGTTGGGTCAGGTCGATCTCCTGCTCCTGCTCCGATGCTGACAGACGCTGCTGACTCACAGGGCTTCGGCGTGGAGAGGCCAAGATCTTCTTCGGCGGCTTAGAGATCGCCGACGCCGATGTACTGGCCGATGGGGAAGGAGTGCGGGGTCGCTTCCGCTTCTCCTTTGATTTCGCCTTCTTAGGAGCTCGGGTCCCCGAGTCCTCTCGACGCTTCTTAGCGGGCGTATCCACCGAGCCCTCGCGGGAACGTTTTGTGGAGCCACGCTCTTCCGGCGGATCAGTCGGAGTCAGTATCGGAGCAGCATCGGCCAATGCAAGCTCCTGTGCCGGGGCGTCGGTCGATTTCGGTACCGATGACTCCATCGGTCTATGAGGCCGAAGCGCCGATTCGATGAGCGCCGCCGATAAACGAGCCGCCCGATTTTTTCTGGTCTGCTTCAAGAAGCGGAGACAGTGCGGACAGGATTCAACTCGGTGCGCTTCTCCCAGGCACAACAGGCACAGGGAATGGCCGTCCGGAGGGGCGATCTTCTTTCCACAAGCACGGCAGCGCTTGAAAAACCCCCAGCGACTTTCCATAGAAAGAAGCCGCAGAAAAAACTACTCAGAATGATCTGAGAGAAAACGGGGGAAAGCGGGAGCGAAGCACCCCAAGGGGCAGTTCGCCAAACAAACAAAGAACGCTTTTTTTTTTTTTACACTAACACTATCTATACTAAACTATAAATTTAACTAACTAACTAACAACGATAAACGGGCTAAGACGAGAAAAAAAGGCAAAGCCAAGGATTCTCACCGACCGGGGAAACGGAAAGGAAAACCTCTCAGCGCAGCGGTCAGAAAGGAACTGGCGGGATCCCCGCACTGGTGCTGGTGGGCATATGCATTGGGACGCCTGCGCATGCCCATTGGCGCCGAGCGCGAAAAAATCCCGGGCTTTTTCAGGTACCGATTCGGGGATCGGCGCAGGCGCACTATCCCATGAGTGTGAAGCACAGAGACCACGAAGAAGATCCACAGGAGTTATCCCTGAAAGGGCAGCTGCTGTAAGAGCTCTCTTAGCCCCACCCACCTCCCAGGGTGTCTGTTGTGGGGGGAGAAGATATAGGAGATTGTAAGCTGCTCTGAGTCTCTGATTCAGAGAGAAGGACGGGGTATAAATCTGTAGTCTTCTTTTTCTTCTTCTTCTACTGCTACCAGGGAGACTAGATTAGGCCCTTGGCTTACCTTTTACTGTGGTCTTCTTTGTTACCAATACTATTCTACATAAATCTTAAAAGAGTACAATGAATATGTATGAGGGCTAGTGACTGGTGGTATTGTAATATGTGGGTTAATACAGTTGTGAATATATGTGCATGAATACACGTTAGGAACACCTAAAACAATACAGTTATGGATATATGAAAATACTTTGGATAATTGACTCTTCATCAGAATGACAATACTATTAAGAAAATCAATAGACAGTTTCTGAACCACAAGTTAGAGACAAATCCTTGTCAGCAATCTGTATCTGATACAGTAATGCTTATTCGGTTATAGTCCCCCTTCCTGTATTAAGACTTCCAGTTCTTCTTGTTTCCCAAACTCTGTGAATTAGTGTAGAGACATCAGAATCCATGTTTTATGCTCCCTGAGGTTTTCATTTCTGTACTTACCTGTGAGTTAATGTTACCTAGCATATAAGTGAGCTCCTCTCCGTTTGTTTAAAATAAGTTCCAATCCTCAAAAACCACCTCTAGAAAGTTACAAGACAAAACGGAGAATTGGAAACCTCTTTTTTTGGCCACAGAGGGAGCGCAAGCCTTGTCAATTCTTTGGAAAAGGAAAACAAAGAGTATCTTTTCACAAAAAGAAGAGCCAATCTTGGCTTTCCTCTGCCTCCTTGATGTAGGTGTTTCAGATGAATGCAGGACTCATTCTCTCTGCAAAGAATACCCATATGGAAGCAGCTACCTCTGTCACGAGATGATGCTTGGCTTACCTCCCACCCCCTCAAAATTTCAAGTATGCCCACCGCCTCAATGAGGCTGGGTACTCCTAGCTTATAGGAAAGGATCCTTCTGATTTGTGAAGGAGCTCTCTGTTGCCTCTGCTTGGCACCGAGCTGTAGCCGGGGGGTGGTTTCCCCCTATAGAATCTGCAGCATTACCACCCAATCTTCCCTTTCACTGAATACTGGGGGAGACTGGGTTGGAGTGCTGCAGGTTCTCTTGGGCGAACCGCCTCTGGAAAGTTGCATAAGGCCCTGGCCTGACACCCATGCCATGCAGCCACCACTAAACATATGAAGATCCATGGTCCTGAGTCACTCAAAGCCATCTATCAAATGCATACTCTTGGCATCACCAATTTCCTACGGCCATCTAATTTGGCCATTGTGGCACAAAGCATGTTGTGGAGAAACACCACTTTAGACCTGTGCTTGCCTGGGAGTTGGCTAGAGGAGTCTATAAAACTCTAGGCAAGGCTTTGGCCTAGTCTATTCCTCCTTCCCCCTCCCCTCCGGTCTGGAAGCAGCACTTCTGAGGAGGCCTCCTTGAGAGACAGGAAGTCTTTCAGGTTGGTCTCCCAGAAGGCTGCAGGAGGGAAAACCAGTTCCTGGGCGGGAACTGGGTTTTATATTAGAGGTTTTTGGAGGGAAACGGGAAGTTAAAAGTTGTCAGGGGAAGCTGACAGTCAGTGGAGTTTGATTTGAGTCTTGTTGACTGGTGAGTCGGTTCTGGATGGTCTGGTCAGGGCCAGTTATATATTAGGGAGAGAAGGAGCATTTATCCCTACTTTCATTTATTACTTCTGTTCACCCTGTATTTAAAAATGCCTGTATTTAGTTATAAATTTTAAATAAATATTTTGTCTGTTTAAAAAGGTAGTCCCTCTGTCCCACATGGTTTCCCCAACCGCCTTAGACCACGCTACTGCAAGAGGGGAGTCCAGGGAAGGGGGAAGGCATGCAGTTGGCAAGGGTGCCAATCCTCCAGGGGTCTCCCAAAAAAGGACTTTGGTCTCTGTCACAACCAGGTGCAGGGTTGGCAGAGGACCTTGAGGCCAGGCCTCAGAACTGGCAAGGGGGATTGGGAGTCCTGTTCCTCTCAGTCAGGAACCCCTAAATTGAACAGGTGGTGGCCGCATGCCCTAATGGTGGGAAGAGGATAAGCTCCCTCCAGGAGTTGGCAACTCAAAAGGGAGTTGATGGGACCGGGTCTGAAGGCAGAATTGGGCTGGTTCCGTCACACATGTCAATGAACGAAATCTGCAGCTGAGCCCCCACTCTAAAAAGAGGTGCTGAAATCAGTAAATTTTAAAGAAAACCTTTTAAAAATGTTTCACAGATGGCACATTACACCAGTGAAGCTAGCTAAGATGTACCCAAAAATGTCTCCAAAATGTTGAAAATGTGAGGAACAACCTGGCACAATTCTATCATAGCTGGTGGGAATGTAGAAATGCAAAAGCGTTCTGGATGAAAATACATGAAATGCTCCAAGGAATGTTGAAAGTGGCAATACCTTTTAAACCACAGTTGCTCCTATGAGGTATAATACATAGGGATGCGAACAAGAGAATTGGCACTTAATGATACATATGACAACAGCAGCAAGGAAAGCGTATGCCAGGTGTTGGAGACTAAAAAAAACTCCAAGCATGGATAAATTTTTAGAGAAGCTGTTAAATGTTGCAGATATATTGACAACAATTAGCCGAAGAAATGTGGGACAAATTATATACATTGTTACAAGAAAGTAAGAATAAGAAATTACTGTGTAAATGATTGGGATATGAGTCTGAAACTAAAGAGAAACTAGAATTGTTGAATGATTGTTATAGAACTACCTTTGATCTCTGTTTTATACTTTTAGATTTATGTATGGAATTATAGGATTTTCTTTTTGTTAATTGTATATAAATTGAATAAACTATAAATATGAAAATAGAAAAAACAGGCGGGAAAAAGAGGTGCTGGTAGCAGAGTCAGGAAGGGGAATCAAAGGCTCAAAACTTTACTTCTCTCAATTCTGCTTTCTAACCCTTAAAGGTGTCTGGAAAAGATTAAGCAAGCGGTAGAGAGCCAAGAGAGAAAGAAAAAGTCACACTAGAGGATGGAAAGACACAGGCCAGAAATGGCAGCCTGTGCCAAAAAGCTGCTAAGCTAATCCCACCCCACCTTTTTTACAGGGCTAACTCAGAAATTCTTTCATTACAGGCTCAGAAATCCAAATCGAGCACACAAGATCATCCGCAGCTTCATAACTGACTACTACTCAATCATGGGCCTATTTAAATTTCTGGTTTTTTAAGAATGGCTGTTCTGTGAACTGAACTCTCTTCAATTGCTGTTACAGCACAAGAACTAGGTAGGTCTTATGAGGATTTAATTTCTTAAACTCAGTAACTGCTGAAGGAAAGCTGGATAGGAAGAGCTGGCCTGATATTTATCCTTATCTCCCCTTTAAAAATGCCGATCCTGAGAGTCAATCACTGCTCATCCACTAAGAAACTTCCACATCTATTTACAAGAGGAAGGAAAGGAGTGTGCAGCTTCCAGTTCAAGTCCAGTAGGGCTAAAAATACCACATACACCCCCAGGGAAGAGACTGTTGTGTGTCTCACCTACTTGGGATGAAAGGAGGGGTGTCATTCTACAAAATGTTCAAAAGGAACAGTGAGCAGAACTCCATTCTCTACCAATTCAAAATATTCGGTTCGTGATTGGGCTCTATCTTACCACATGTGTGAATGCAACTATTAACCAGAGGAATTTATTTCTGCAAAGAAAATAAGCCTGGAGAGCCTTAAGTAGTAATATGACCAGTAAGGGTGCAACCTGCTTATACGACAGGAAGCAGAACCAGCTGGGGAACACCCCCTAAATAATCAGGCAAACCATCTGTCATCGAACAAATGCAAGGAAGACCACACGGGTGAATGCGAGGGCAGAAACAGCTAGAAGATGGGCAGATATGCAGAATAACAAGAAACAGATTTCCACTGGTTGATTCAGAGACGTTTATAGACTGCACATCAAGACTTCCTAACAGTGTGGCTTAACCAACCAGTTAACATTGCAGTAGGTTGAAGTTAATCTACAACTAACTATCAAAGGTGATTGCAGTGTAGTGTAATGACTAGAGCGGGGTGTCAAACTCATTTGTTATGAGGGCCGGATCTGACATAAATGAGACCTTGTTGGGCTGGGCCATGTCAGACTGGGCCATGTGTGGACCTATTTAAGATTTGATAGGAGAGATATAATTTTTATAAAGAACACAGACAAACACAAATATATATATTTAAAAAAACTTAAAACATTAGCACTCATTGGTCTTAAATATGCTTTCTTTGTATTTCTCCCATGGGATCCAGGGAACTGGGCAAAGGAAGCTCTGGCTCTTTCCTTCCTTCCCCAGGGGACTGGGGGAGGGGGAGCCTCAGTCAATAGAAGGAAGAGAGGCTTGGCTCAGTAGTTCTGCTGTGCAATTGGGAGAGCCTGGCAAAGCAAGCTATTCCTCCCCAAGGGAATAGTCTCAGCCAATTGGAGAAAATAGAGGCTTTGCTCTGTAGCTCCTGTGCAACTGAGCAAGCCTTACAAAGCAAGCTGTGATGCAGAAGGAAGCAAGATACACGGAAAAGGAAGCAGATGAAAACCAGTTGCTCGGGGGCCTGATAGGAGCCCTCCGGGGACCTCATCCGGCCCCTGAACTTCATGTTTGACACCCTGGACTAAAAAGCAGGACTACAATCTGGGAGACCCCAGTTCGAATCCCCACTTCTACCATGGAAGCTTGCTTGGTGACCCTGAGCCAGTCACACGCTCTCAGCCTAACACTCCTCACATGGATTGTTGTGAAGAAAAAATGGAGGAGAGGGGAATGATATAAGTTGCTTTGGCTTCCCATGGGGGAGAAAAACAGGGCATATATGAAGTAAATAATAAAAACTAATAGTTGAATACAGGCTGAAATACAATCATTGTAGTGCAGAAAGATGGGGAAATACCAAATGTACCTCATGAAGTGGGGACTGCACAGGAAAAGCACAAGATGGGACTGCCGTGAGACAGAGTTGGACCAAAGCCAATGTATGGGACAAAGAGATCCTCTGCATGTGCCATTTTCCAAAAAAGGCAAAGCAGATATCCCAACAGTCTGTGCTGATCTCCAAGGTAGTTTCCAAAGAAGCTGGGAAACACACGTGCAACCCAAAGCCTCTGTTTGGAATACACCCCATGAGGGTTCCTGACCTGGGATGGCAGACAGGGATTTGGCTGGCTTGGAGGATATGGGGAGGCCCCCAAGAAAGGGATTTGGCCGGCACCCCACTGCCAGGGAGTGCTAACCAAAGAGGGAACAGAGATGACCAGCCAAGGAAGACTTCTTGCTCCAACAGGGTAGAGGGAGTTAAGGGAGATCCCCCCCAAGCCTTTGTTTGCTTGACCAAGCAACTAGGAGTCCTCCCCTTATTGCACCTTTGCTCCTCCTCTCTCCCTGCAACACCAGTTATCCACAGTGCTCTCAGAAGGCTTTTTCATTTTTTAAAAAATGTTCCTAGCCCTCACAGCTGCAAAAATGAACCGGAAATACACAGGAAACAAACAAGCAAATGACACAAACACTGGGAAAAGACAAACAAAAGAAAGATTCTTGTTACTTGCAGTCTAGGTTTTTCACACTCAAGCACAGGCTCTTAAATACTGCACTGCTTATTGGAGAGCAGGAATAATATTCATTTTATTTTGGGCAAAGAGTCTACAAATTGACAGCAGGCATTTATAATGCATTCTAAAGAAACTGGCCACTGCAGGTTGATCAGTCTGGGACTCTTCAGCTGAGAAGAGAGACAACTAAGGGGAAGATATGATCAATGTTCCCTCTAAACTGAGTTAGTGTGACCTAGCTCACAGTTTTTAAGTCTCTGGCTCACATTTTTGTCTTAGCTCAGGAAAAATGGCTCCAGAGCAAATTAATTTTTGCAGTAGCTCACAACTTTAATGCCAGTAACTCACAAGGTAGATTTTTTTACTCACAAGACTCCACATCTTAGGTGTAATATTGGATATGATAGTTTTATAAAATTACTAGCAATATTTGAAGAAAAATACAGCGGGCTCTAGAAAGAGGCTCTAGGTGTACCCCCCACCTTTGCTGGCTTCCCACCCACCCAAGTGAAAGCATTCATTCCCCCCTACCTCAAGGTTCTTGCTGTGAAAGCTGACTGGGTGATTTTGGACCACTCGCAGACTTCCAGCCTAATCTACTTCATGGGGTTGTGAGAGGAGAATAATATAAGTTGCTTTGGTTCCCCCCCACTGGAGAAAGACTGTTCTTTTCCTATGTAGGGGCTGCAGGGAAGGCAACGAAAAGCTGAAGTCCGAGGCGCAGATAAAGGGAAGGAGATACGGTTGCCAACTCCAGATTAGGAAAGGGACAGTTTTTGCCCAAACATTTTAAAATGTTGATAGATCCAAGTGGGCAGCCGTGTTTGTCTGAAGCAATAGAACAAAGCAGTAGACAAGTTGCACCTTTAAAACCAACTAAGTTTTATTCAGAATGTAAGCTTTCGTATGCTTTAAGCAGGCTTCATCAGACAAAATGGCAAGCCATCTTTAAACATAGAGAAAGTGGGCAGTGAGTTGGTATGTAGAGTCATGGGAATGATTTTAGCAGATTAAAAGAATTGCAAATTGGGGTCTGTGTTTGTTTGTTAAGTGGGCTGTAACAACAGTGGAGGACGATATTTTAAAATGTTGTCTGTGTCTCCCAGTGAGCAGTGCAGGGTTCACTCAAAACATTTTGTTGCCCAAAATGGTTGCAGTGTGCAATTCAAAAGTTGAAACAATAAAGCACACCTTGGTGTTATCTTCTTCTAGTTTGCAAAAAAATATAAATCTGGTAATCTTGAGGCAATTCTATTTGTGACAGGCAGTCTGATCTAAGTATTTTACTAAGAAAAAAAAAACCATAGAGCTCCCCTTTGGGGACATCCTGCAAAATGATGGAACTGAATGAAAAAGAGTTGTTGAAACAGAAGGAATTACAGCAGTTCCTCAGTGGAACAGGCTTCCTCGGGAGGTGGTGGGCTCTCTTCCTTGGAGGTTTTTAAAAAGAGGCTAGATGGCCATCTGATACTGTGAACTTAGGGGGAGGTATTTGTGAAGTTCCTGCATTGTGCAGGGGGTTGGACTAGATGACCCTGGGTATCCCTTCCAACACTATGATTCTATAATTCTCTTTTTTCCCCACTTGCTGTATTCTGGTGATTTGGTGCTTAAATCGGGTTTGGGCATGACTGTTCTTGAGATCCACAGTGGGATTGTGCTGCTGCATGTGGGAAGTGCCATTTCCAAGAGCAGAGTAGAGACTGAAGTATTCGTTTGCTGCTGATGCTTCTCCTTGTAAAACAAGTGACAAGACAGGCTCAGCCCTCTTGTGGTCAGTTAGACTATATGGCAGTCTTGCAAGGCCTCTTGTTTACTCTTGTGGAAGAATAGTCGTGTCAGGTGTTCTTATACAACATGTTGTGTCTTGGCACTGCTGTAGAAGGGAAAAGCTTTAATTGTTCTAATCAGTATCATAAGCTTTATTGGGTTTATTGATGGGACAGAATTTAATTTGTGAAGCTGAATGTTCAGCGCGCTTTTTTAAAAGCATTTTTATTCTCCTGAGTCACTAATGTTTTGTTTCAGATTTCCTAGTCCTACTGCATTGCTTATTTTCAGTTTAATGGATTTTATAGCTACTATTTGCATATTAAATATGCCCAGGGACCATCTGGCTTGACAGAAAGGGTAGAAACCCCACTCTAAAGCAGGGGTAGCCAATGATAGCTCTCCAGATGTCTTTTGCCTACAACTCACATCAGCCCCAGTCATTGGCCATGCTGGCTGGGGCTGATGGGAGTTAGAACATAAGAGAAGCCATGTTGGATCAGGCCAATGGCCCATCCAGTCCAACACTGTGTCACACGGTGGCCAATAGCCACTGATGGACCTCTGCTCCATATTTTTATCTAACGCCTTCTTGAAGCCACCACCACCTCCTGTGGCAGTGAATTCCACATAATCACCCTTTGGGTGAAGTACTTCCTTTTATCCATTTTAACCCGACTGCTCAGCAATTTCATCAAATGCCCACGAGTTCTTGTATTGTGAGAAAGGGAGAAAAGTACTTCTTTCTCTTTCTCCATCTCATGCATAATCTTGTAAACCTCTATCATGTCACCCCGCAGTCGACGTTTCTCCAAGCTAAAGAGTCCCAACCTTTCTTCACAGGGAAAGTGTTCCAATCCTTTAAACATTCTAGTTGCCCTTTCTGGACTTTTTCCAATGCTATAATATCCTTTTTGAGGTGCGGTGACCAGAACTGTACACAGTACTCCAAATGAGACCGCACCATCGATTTATACAGGGGCATTATGATACTGGCTGATTTGTTTTCAATTCCCTTCCTAATAATTCCCAGCATGGCACTGGCCTTTTTTATTGCAATCGCACACTGTCTTGACATTTTCAGTGAGTTATCCACCACGACCCCAAGATCTCTCTCTTGGTCAGTCTCTGCCAGTTCACACCCCATCAACTTGTATTTGTAGCTGGGATTCTTGGCCCCAATGTGCATTACTTTGCACTTGGCCACACTGAACCTCATCTGCCACGTTGATGCCCACTCACCCAGCCTCAACAGATCCCTTTGGAGTGCCTCACAATCCTCTCTGGTTCTCACCACCCTGAACAATTTAGTGTCATCTGCAAACTTGGCCACTTCACTGCTTACTCCCAACTCCAAATCATTTATGAACAAGTTAAAGAGCATGGGACCCAGTACTGAGCCCTGCGGCACCCCACTGCTTACCGTCCTCCACTGCGAAGACTGCCCATTTATACTCACTCTCTGCTTCCTATTAATTAGCCATTTTTTGATCCACAAAAGGACCTGTCCTTTTACTCCATAACTCTTGAGCTTACTAAGGAGCTTTTGATGAGGAACTTTATCAAAAGTTGTAGGCAAAAAACATTTGGAGAGCTACCGTTGGCTACCCCTGCTCTAAAGCATCTTGAGCATGGTTATTAGAAGGATGTGAAGTTTAAACCAATGCAAGTCACTGTTGAATGAACTGGATCATAGGACAGAGCTGTAATCATACTCTGATTCTGGACAAGCCAAGGAAGAGACCTAAAAGTAGATTCCAGCTCTCAACCATCCTACAACACTGCAGAAATATCTGGAATGTGTTTAAAAAAAAAATTTGTTGGGGGGGTGCAAGTAGGTAGCCTTGCCTAGGCACCAAAAAGCCTGGCACCAGCCCTGCCTGTCTGTTCTCAATGACCAACCAACTCTTTTCTTTGGGGGGTGGGGAAGAAGACTCAATAAAACTTCTGATGTAGGTCCTAACAACTGGAAAGCATCTATTTCTGAAAGCATGGATTCCCGAAGGCAGACAGAACCTTGGGCTGTAAAGCTAGTTGACGCTGTGCAAAATCTGTGCTTTAGACTATGGCTGTCTATCAGTCAAGGTCTTCCAAACAGGCCCTTCTTGTATGATCTCATCTTCTGAAGTATGCTGGTGTCTCTGTGGTATGCCCTCCCTGAACATATCTGCCTGGCACTTAGCATGCTTTCTTTTAGACAAGAGTAAAAACATTTGTCTACTCAGGATTTTGATTGATTTGTGTCTTCTTCCTACTCCCTTTCCTGACTAGTCCTCTATAGCATTTCACTTCTTGTTTTACTGTACTGATTGCAATAATCTTCATTTTCATTGCTGTTTTAAACTTTAAAAAAAATGCTGCTGGTTTTGTAGCTGGGTTATCTTTTGTCACGATGGTTTACAATGTTATTTTACTGCAAGTGACATGGAAGCCTTTACAGGAAAAGAATAGTGAGGTGGAAATGGTTTAAAGATACATATTGCTATCAGGTAGTCAGAAGAACAAATCTTAGCCACTGCAAATCTCTCCTGTCTCCTTCACTTCCACATGCCATCCCCTTCATTCCTGGAAATTGAGGTCTCTAGAGCTTTCGCTCTCCCTTCACAGGGGGATGTGACAAGAGCCAGGAAGGACTAAAAAAGGAATGGCCGCAGCAGCAACAGAAAGCCCCAGCTTAAGGCCAGTCAAGTGAGAGAGGACATCGACAAGAATTCCATGGCTCCAAGGAGACCAGACGCTCAGGTTCTGCACCAGCACTCCAGCCACCGTGGAACTTGTGACTGAAGAGCCAGCTGCAGTCAGGACTGAACTAGCCGTGTGGCTCTCAGAGCAACATCAGGAGCAGCCCTGGCTTCCCAGCTGAGAAGCTACATGGCAACACTCTTATTCCCAGGCCTCCTTGGGAGAGGACTTGGGAAGCCTGCTGTTGCCATGCATTTCTGCAGCTTTCCCCCCAGGTATTATTTTGTTGCTATAATTTACTTTAGTGAAATTGTTATTTATACTGAAAATCAGTGTGTGTGTGCTATGCTTTAATGGACAATCTGGCCCACTGATTTAATGTGAGCTAGTTTTTTAAAAATAATATGTTAATGTTTTAAATTTACGCAACGTGAAACAGAGCCAAAGCTGAATGAAAAACAGAACCAGAACATATCCTTGGGCCCCATGTAAAAAGAACTTCCAGCAGCTCCTCTGATTCTGAGAAACCACTGAATGGGATACCAGTGCCCTAGTAGTGTCAATCTGAAAGGATTACCTCTTCCTCCAGTTTCACCACCTTGGCCTGAGCATTGTTCAAGGCCTGGTCCCGAATCTCAATGTGCCTCCGCTGATCCTCGTTTGTGGAGCGAGCAGCTGCCAGTTCAACCTCCAGCTTCTCTTTCTCCCTCTGGGTTTCTTTGTCTGCCCAAACAAAGTGGGAGGAAAGGAAAGGAAAAAAATGAACTTAAAAGTGGATGGAAGAGCCAGGACAAAGATGGCAACAGCAACCTCTGAAAATTCCAGTCTCTATTTCAAAGAGAGTTACGAAAGAGAACCCAGAAACATGGAAATCTTGGACAGGAAAGAAGACGCAGCAGGAGAGAGGTCAAGGAAAAGGAGAACAGAGATTTCTGGATTTGCAGGGATGAGCCTGTCAGTGATTTAGATGAGGACAATTTCAGAGGGTGGAAGAAGAAGAAAGCCAGTTTGCAGAGGAACAAGAGAACAGTCAAAGGTGATAAAATTGACACTGGTGGAATAAGTAGTATGCTCTAAAACAGGGGTGTCAAACTCATTTTTTATGAGGGCTGAATCTGACATAAATGAGACTGCTGGACCGGGCCGTGTCAGGCTGGGCTATGTGTGTTCCTATTTTAGATAGGTAGCAGAGATATAAACTTTATAAAGGACACAGACAAACAACAACCTTAAAACATTAGCTCTCGGTCTTAAAGGTACTTTCTTGGAATTTCTCCCATGTGATTCGGGAACTGGGCAAAGGAAGCTCTGGCTCTTTCCTTCCTTCCCCAGGGGGCCAGGAGGGGGAGGGCCTGAGCCAATAGAAGGAAGAGAGGCTTGGCTCAGTAGCTCTGCTGTGTGACTGAGAGAGCCTGACAAAGCAAGCTCTGCCTCCCCCTTCCTCCCCAAGGGAGGAGTCTCAGCCAATGGAGAAAACAGAGGGTTTGCTCTGTAGCTCCTGTGCGACTGAGCAAGCCTTGCAAGGCAAGCTGTTTCACAGAAGGAAGCAACAGAGAGGGAGAAGGACGCAGACTACAGCCAGTTGCTCAGGGACCTGATAGGAACCCCCCTGGGGGCCTGATTCAGACCCCCAGACCACATGTTTGACACCCCTGCTCTAAAAAGTTGGCAGCAATGGTAGAAAGAAAACTCAGTGGTGGCTGGATTAATAGACAACTTTTTGAGAAGGGTGAAAGACAGTGGCATGCTTCAAACATAACAGTGAAGGAGCCAGAAGGGAGGGACAGGATGGCTGTGCAGTAGAGAAGAGGTGAGGTGGCAGGGAAGATGGTAACAAAAAGCAAGGAGGGAAGAAGAAGAAAAAGGAAGAGAAGATTGGATTTATACCCCACCCTTCACTACCCAAAGGAGAGTGGCTTACAATCTCCTTTCCCTTCCCCTCCCCACAACAGATACCCTGTGAGGTAGGTAGGGCTGAGAGAGCTCTCCCAGAACTGCTCTTGAGCCCAGCAGCTCTGTGAGGACTTGTGACTGACTAAAGGTCTCATCAGCAGGTGCATGTGGAAGAGTGGGGACTCAAACCCAGTTCTCCCAGATAAGAGTCCACGCACTTCACCACTACACCAAACTGGCTCATCAACTGAGTCAAAGACAAAGAGACTTAAGGGCATGTTGAAAAGGAGGCAGATGGTAAAGTGAGCCTAGAGCAGTGAGCATCAACTGTATCACTGAAGGAGGCAGCAACTTGAGCAAAGAAGGGGGGTTGGGGATTGGGAGGCAGGCCACCACATGGGGAGAGGAGATGTTCTTAAGAGTTGTAGGTGAAAGATATGCAGGGCTCATGGGATGGCAGGTGAGTTTATAAAGGACAGAATCCGCAGACTCTTCTGCTCTCCATGGAGGTGTTCTTGAGAAGCTGAACTGAGAGATCAGATGACCAGAGTGAATCAGGAATGGGGATGGAAAGGACAATGGTTCACTGGGAGATTCAGGCAAATGAAGAAAGAATTAAAAGGGGAAAGAAGAACTGAACAGATAACAGGACACTCCTATCAAAAACAGACAACTGGCTACAAATGGGAACCAAACAGATTACACCCTTCAGCAGCAGCTTTAATTGCATATTAAAAACACCAGGTACCCGAGAGAGGCTGGGAACCCTACTAGTCATAGCCTGTTTGAAAAGCTTGCTGTAAGGATTACAAAAAGTCATGTAAGCGAAGCACTCTGAATATATGTCAATGCTATACAAAAGCACAAATGTGTGGATCTGTATTACATGGAGTCGTCTGTGACATTTACTAATTTAAAAAAAATCTACCCTGCCGCCTCTGCTCCACAGATGGCCAGTCACCATCACAAAGAAGCAATAAAATTCAATTTGTCATCACTGTGAACCAAAAGGCTTCTTAAAATCATGCCCAACACCTTCAGGCAGGCTGGGAGGCAGACAGGCTCCGAAACTCCAATGGGAGACTGTTCCATAGGATGAGGCCACTCCCCAAGGAGTCTGTACGTATCTTGAAGCTCCTGTAACTGTCCTGAGGAATGAGTCAGAAAGAGGTGATGTGTGGGGAGCATAACTGGTACATGAGTTCACAGAGAGAGAGAGCTTGTTAGGTATGTGAACCTTAGATCATGAAAGACTGTACAGGACTGTACAGATAAGAACCAGCATCATTCAGTGAGCCCATAAACTGACAGGGAATCAGTCTCAAAATGGGTGTAACATTTTCAAAACTGCTAGTTAACGGAATGCTGTTAAGTTTTGCATGAACTGAAGTTGTCTACAAGGGAAACCCCATCTACAGCAAGTTATGGAAGTCAGCTCTCAGGACAGTAACACCATGCATCAGCGTAGCCAGATCAGCTGTTTCTAGGAGGACAATTTCCACTGTCAAAAGCAATTGACAAAAGGCACTTAGATGACTTATCAACCTTTTTTTTTTCAACAACAAGGCATAGGCCAACTAATCTTCAAGCTCTTGACTGAGTCAGCCAATGAAAGGCTTAGCTCAGAGATGGGCAAAACAGCCCCTCCTACATCATCAGCCTTACTGGCCAGCATCACCACTCTCTCGTCTAAATTAATAGAATCATTGAGTTGGACAGGACCTCCAGGGTCATCTAGTCCACACAATGCAGGAAACTCAAAATACCTCCCCTCCCCCACACAGTGACCCCTGATCCAAGTCCAGAAGATGAAAAAAAGGTGTGTAATAAGGGGCCACGAGAACTAAGCACTGATGCAACCCTTCTTGCCCTCCTTCTCATGATCTGCCTAATTCACAAGATCTAGCAAGGATAAATAACAACACTGTGTAGCACAATACAAATCACTATAATAATATCAAAAATTATCATTACATAAACAAAGTCTCTCATAATACTGATAGCAAAAAGCCTCTTAAAGCCTTTGTGATTGGTATCCGCATAGCCACCCGACTGTTTCTTTTTATAATGGCAAGCCCATACTTCATGGGGGACCGGTTTCGATGTTACACACCTTCGTCAGCCAAGGTTTTCTCATTTTCAGGCAGCTTTTTCTAGGGATATAACACAAGACTAGCTAATAACTTCTAACATCCCATATCAATAAAAGAGAGACCCATAGCCAACGCTTACTCACCACCAATATCCAGAACAAGTTTCTAAAGAGAATTATTTCTTGACCAGAAACACCAGTCCAATAAATTCTTATGACTGCAGTCCCCCCTAATCTCAAACAACTCCTCACCCACAACAATTCAGCATCTCATCTGAGCAAGGACACCGGGACCAGAGCTTGCAATAAACCCAAGTGCTAGCTCTGCTGCCACTTACATCAAGACAACTCAATCACTGGACCTAACAGCATTAACTACACCATCTCAGGCTCATTCACTTGTTCATCTTCCAACATTCTATATGCCATTAAATGCCAACAATGCCCTTTAGTTCTCTACATAGGGCAAACAGGACAACAAGATGATGATATTGGATTTATATCCCACCCTCCACTCCAAATCTCAGTCTCAGAAGGGCTTACAATCTCCTTTACCTTCCCCCCCACAAACACACACAACAGGCACCCTGTGAGGTAGATGAAGATATTGGATTTATATCCCGCCCTCCACTCCGAAGAGTCTCAGAGCGGCTCACAATCTCCTTTCCCTTCCTCCCCCACAACAAACACCCTGTGAGGTAGATGAAGATATTGGATTTATATCCCGCCCTCCACTCCGAAGAGTCTCAGAGCGGCTCACAATCTCCTTTATCTTCCTCCCCCACAACAGACACCCTGTGAGGTAGATGAAGATATTGGATTTATATCCCGCCCTCCACTCCAAATCTCAGTCTCAGAAGGGCTTACAATCTCCTTTACCTTCCTCCCCAACAGATCGGGAGTATATACTCGGCCCTAATATGCTGATATAATTTACATTGGAATAGTACATGCTCCCTATCTTCCGGTTTATTGTCCCCACAAATACACAGTCTCTCCTCGTATAATTGTCCTGTGTATCTGCCTTCAATAATAGCTGACGGTAACATATCAAATCTGAGAAGAGTAAATGCTCTCCTATACTCTGCTTTGTCAAGATTTTGCAAGTATGGCATCAGTGTTATTTTATGTAACTCCTCTATTCCTGGTAAATAGCCTTTAAGCTGATTCAGATCATGCTGTCTTTCAACATCCAAGATCCTCTGTTTAAGAAAGGGTTTAACCAGATTATGCTCCATATTGAGCAAAAATTGTTTAGATAGTCCATAATAGCCCAACTTGGACTCCATTTCTCTGATCCACAGAGGAACAAATGAATCTCTTACTATCAGCCCCGCCAAACTGGTGGGCTGAATCATTAGTTTGTACCAGTAGAGAATAGCAGCAATCCACAATCTTGCTTTCACTGTAACCATACCCGTTTCTACTCTGATAAGTGAGTTGGGAGCACATGGAGGGACTTGTAGTATATGCCTAAGGAATTTGGATTGCACTTTCTCCGCTAACTGCCAGAGATGCTGATATGGTGTTATACTCAAAGGTGCCCCATATAACATTTGGGCGAGGGCCTTGGCCTTAAAGACCTTGACTGCAGCCGCCACGTTCTGCCCCCCCGGAGGTCCAGTAGAATTTCTCTATGGCTCCTGAGCTTTTTGCTGCACTAGTTGTAACATAGTCCACGTGTGCCTTCCTGGCCCCTGAGGCCTGAAAAACTACCCCTAAATACTTAAAGCAGCGTGTCTGTTCAATAGCCCTGTCGTTTATCTTCCAATGATATACCTTAGGTCTTTTTGCAAAGGCTAAAATTTTTGATTTTGAGTAATTTATTTCAACCTGGTTAACTTGACAGTAATGCGCTAGAATCTTCATTGCTCTCTTTAGCCCAATTGGGGTCCTAGAGATCAGCACTGCATCATCTGCATATAGCAGAAGCGGGATATGCCTATCTGCAATCTTTGGAGCATGCACCTCTGGACCACTTAGATGTTCCCCCAGATCGTTTATAAAGAGGTTGAACAAGAGTGGGGCCAAGATGCAGCCTTGCTTAACTCCCCTCCCTACTTGGATAGCTTTCGTGAGATGTCCCTTCGGGTTTATCCTTATCCTGATCTTGGTGTTCCTATATAATGCCTTTATCAATGCCAGTAGCCTCTGTTCGATTCCCATCCCTCTCAGTTTTTCCCACAGTATGTCCCTCTGTACCATGTCAAAGGCAGATTTGAAATCTATAAAGGCAGCGTATAGGGCAGCGGTGCTGTTAGAGGAATATTTGGTAATAAGATGGTCCAATACTACACAATGGTCCAAAGTGGAACATCCCGGTCTAAACCCAGCCTGTTCTTCTCTCAAGATGTTATTATGCTCGATCCACTCCCACAGTTTCTCTTTAAGATGGCTGGCATATAATTTGCTTAGGATACTTAAAAGACTAATAGGTCTATAGTTATTTGGATCATTTCTATCTCCTTTCTTATGAATAGGTACAATAATTCCAGTATCCCAGCCCGCGGGTACCCTCGCTGTCCTGTCTATTTCGGAGAATAATTTGGCGAGTACTGGAGCCCACCAGTCAGCGTTTTCTTTAATCAGTTCAGCCGGGATTAAGTCAAGTCCTGGTGCTTTATTAAGCTTCAGGGCTCCAATTAAAGATTTTATTTCTGAAGGCTCAACTGGAGGCCACTCTGGCAATTCCTGACAATCCTCCAGGGAGCAAACCACCTCATCTGATGTCCCATACAATGCAATATAGTAGTTCTCCCATACTTCTGGAAGAATAGTATTAGTAACCTGTGTGGAGAGTCTACCTGAACCACCAAAGTAGCTGTTTTATTGCAAAGGAACTTCAAGAACAGAATGGAGAGAGAAATTGCTGAATTACAAATTATTATGAAACTTGGAACAAACACTTCCTCAGGACTGAACAGGGACATTGGGTTTTTTAATCTCATTACAGATGCTAAACCCACTCTCATGGAGTATAGTTATACATCCACAGTATTCCAATATATTTCTCTTTTAAAATAGTGTATCAGAATAATTTTTGTATTGACATACTCAAAATAGGGATATTGGCTGTTTATCTCATTATACTTAACCCATTTCACTATATTTTATTGCATTCTTTTTTTCTAATGGCAAACCAGAATGTTTACATGTTAAAAAGTAAATTAGGTTGACAAGAACATCGCTATCCAATGTATTTCTCTTTTAGCTGTTTTGACATACTCAAATAGGGATATTGGCTGTTTATTTCATTACGTATACTATAATCATCTTCCACTATATTTTATAGTATTTTTCTTCTAATGGCAAACTGTATGTATATGTTAAAAGGTAAATTAGTTGGATGGGAAAAACTTCTGGGAAAGGAATGCCCTCAATTTGGCCCAAGCTTGCTTATAACAATAGAATGATTAACAGTCATTCTCACATTTTGACACCTGTAACCACATGAGAGATGGGGAGAGACTGTGTTAGATAGTTGATTGTGTTCTGGACAGAACTCACCAGTGATCGTGTTGCTCTGGCAACAGAACAGGAGGATTCGGCCACTGGCCTTGATTCCCTAAATAACTCTAGGTAATGCCACCTATGAGAACAAATGCTAGGCTGGCAGGAGACTTTTTGCCTGCCATTTTTGCCTATAACTTTATGCCTTGCTATTACTTTTGTAATTGTTATTCCTGGCTTTGGCTGTCCGCAGCACAAGACAATGTTCTGTATATGAATCCAATAAGACCTCTTACTCTTTTACTATGAGAATTGGTGACTTGGGTCAATAACTGGCAAAACTTCACACTTTTTAGAAAAACAGGATAACTTCAAGCACTCACAGGACACAAGCCTAAACAGCAGGAATGACAGAACATAAGGATGTTGCAAAATGCACTTTTTGTACAGCTGCTGCCACACTCTGCATTCCATTAGTTGCTGCCAGCATTGACTCAGCTGCAGAATACACCTCTGGAACAAAAGATCCCAGCCCTGCCAAGTACCAGCATCCCATGACCAAGGAATGACACCAAACGGAAACCTGGTAGCAGAACCAGATCTCTGTAGCTGTGCTGCGTGCTTGTACAGAAAGTCAAGGAGAGGGCTCTGACAAAATGATCCCCCTTACTACATGAGTAGCCAATCATGCACAGGATGCATTCACATTACAACTGCTAGTGGTTTTTTAACTTCCCAGGAAACTAATTTTAAGGGACCATAAAATATTAAAAACCTGAGGGAGGGCCAACTCAATGAAACGGCAGAAGTATTTTTATCACTTGACAGTACCACAACTCAGAAGAGCTTTCACTTTGGCCTTTCTCTTGATGGTTTCGGAGGGCAGGTAGAAAAAATTACCATATGTTAACAGAATAGCCAGGGGTGGCCATTGGCCATGCTGGCTGGGGCTGATGGGAGTTGTAGGCAAAAACATCTGGAGAGCTACCGTTGGCCACCCCTGGAATATACAGATGTTCACAAGTTGAAACAACTGAATACAAGTGTCCCATATTTAATGAGTTGAGGGCTAGTTTAATTACCTCCTCTACTTAAAAATATGGAACTGCCTAATATGAGATCTCAGGTGATGTGGCTACTATTGAATATAAAGGATTTTGTTACTCTTTCTGTGGCAAAATTTATAGGGGTAATAATGAAATATCAGGGAGATAATATTAAGCAAGGCTTTTACCATTTTATTTTCTGCTCAAGTTGATAGCTGTAGACTACACAATATTTAACACAGGCAGATAGCTGCTCTCTTGTTCTGCCCTTTTAAATATGCACAGACAAGCCAAAAGAGCATGGGATAGGTACAGTATTTCCCCTTCAGCATGAATTATGCTTGGGCGAGGACTAAGCTGGCTCTTATTCCTAGGTGCCCAGGCGAAGGCATCAAGTACCTTTGCACCAAATGCAGGAGATTATAAACTCCAATTGTTCTGATTAGGTTTCAGGTGCAGGTTTTTAAATTCCATTTCAACATCCCTGGTACAGAGATAGCCTTCCACAACGAAATGTTTATGGATAGAGAGGAGATAATAATTTTAGGTAGCTATGTTGGTTTATCAGAAAAAAAGCCAACACACAACAGTGGAGTAACTCCTTTATCAGGACTGATGCACTAGTGTGCTGGTTAGTTCTGCAAGTCTGAAAGTTTGCATGCAACTTTTTGATGTTTTAGTTGGTCTTAAAGGTTGTTACTTAGAGGTCAATGGCTGCTATTGGAGGCATTTTACTCCCAAGCAAGCAAGAAAGCCAGTTTGGTGTAGTGGTTAAGTATGTGGACTCATATATATGAGAACTGGGTTTGATCCCCTACTTCCTCCACATGCACCTGCTGATGTGACCATGTGTCAGTCATAACTCTCTCAGAGTTGTTCTCTCGAGCAGTTTATGACAGAGCTCTCTTAGCTCCACCTACCTCACAGGGTGTCTGTTGTGGGGAGGGGAAGGGAGAGGAGATTGTAAGCCACTCTGAGACTCCTTTGGGTAGTGAAGGGAGGAGTATAAATCCAATCTCCTCTTCTTCACAAAAGGCCTCTGTCATTTCTGATGTGCTCAACAGGTTCATAGCCTTTATGTGCTCCTAATATAATTTCTTCTCCAAAGACATCACTGTGCAGTTATCTGCAGTGTACCCTGTCTGAGACCAAATATCCTCTCAACACACATGCAGCAAGCCTTACATGTTTTGAAGCAGAATGAGACTCCTGAAACAGAACGAAATGTAGATCTTGGGGGAAAAGGGAAGCACTGCAAACCCTCTCTGTCAGGAAATTTATAAAGTAAATGTCTCCTGGGTGGAGCTCCTAGCATAGCAAGAGTGAGTCATTGTTTTAAGTTCCAATACATTCCAACCCAGGAGAAAGGCAGTATTTCCATACCAGTCATCTTGGTTTCCACTCTTATCAATCAAGTGTCCATCTGCTCTTCTAGGTAGGGGTCATAACCCAAGGCTATTTTGTGTGCCCACCAGAAAAACAGAAGCATAGCACATTTCTTCTGCATTATGGAAAGGGAGAAATTCTTCCTCCCAGCAGCTTTGCAGAGCAAGACAGAAGCAAGGCTAAGGAGGGATATAAGGCAAAGCTTGTGCACACACCAAATGCCACTGCCAGGCCTTGCTTGGTCCCAAGAAGTTAAACACACAGAACAGATTCAGCCTCCAGGTTCTCACACTTTATGCTTCTAAAGAAAAGTACACAGCAGTGTAAAACTGTACTCTTTTAAATGCACTTAGGACTGTAAACATGCCTAATTCCACAGGTTCTCTCTTATTATAGGCGACACCACTCAACAATATCATTGAGTTCTTTGCATCAGCTCAAAAAGCTGGAGGGAAATCTGCAGCTACAGCTTCTTACTGCTACTCTTCCTAAATTGCTATGGTCCTGGGTAGGTTTGTAATGTTCAGTGTAGCATTTCAGGGAAATAGTACACTTGGAAATGAGAGAAATGAAGAGAGGAAAGAATTAAGCCAGGTCTCTTCTGTGCAATCTGCTTGCCACAGTTCTATGCAAAAATCATCTGAGGAGCCTAAGTTAATGTGAAGCCTGATTCAGCACTGGATTGCCTCACACCAAGATTCAAGCAAAAATGTCTTCAGCATCACACTTTATGCTAAGCTGAACAATTCTCAAATTTTCCTGAAGCAGTGGCCTACGTGTTGCATTGCCTCAAATCTACATTTACCGTGTTTATCTCACTTTTAGCACTCCACTCACATAACAGTTGTTACAAATTAGGACAGTAATCTGGACTCACTTTGTGCAAAGAGCTGGGAGATTGTTTTCCTGTTATCCTCAGAACCCTCAAACTCTTTTTCTGCCAACTGCTTGTTAGCTGTCTCCATGCGTTCTGCAAGAACAAAATACATTAACGAAAATTAGGTAGTTTATAAAACCCAAGGAATCTGCTGACTATCTGCACACCTTATTTGATCTGTGGCAACTGCCCCTCCCTGCTGTATCCTCACATAGATACAAATGTACAAATCAAGGACATTCAATTACCTCCGAGGACACAGAAATTTTTTGACTAGAACTCTGTGAAGCATAAAATAGGGTTAGCATTTTAAGAAAGATCTGCTTTATCAGACAAAGTGAGCTGTGTTTCTTGAAAGCTTATGCTACAATAAAATGTGTTAATCTTAAAGGTGCTACTGGACTCTACCAATTTGCCTCATAAGGAGGCTTCTGCCCTAAAATCTTCCTTGTATGGGAAACTTTATCCAGTTGCATGATGCCATTCTAACATCCCATCACAGCAAGGTCATTTCTCAGTGTGAACTTTCACAGGACCACCTGAGGAGAATAAACACACTAACTAAGCTATATCAGGAAATGACAGAATCTGGCAATGGCCTTCTCCAAAGCCTCCCTAGAATGAACGGCTCCAGATATATCTGAATGTTTGACTAATGCTTTAACTGCAAGGAGTGTATTTTAATTAGGAATGTTTGTAAGGACCTTTTGGAAATTAATGCAGTAGTAACGAGGCTACTTTTCTCTGGCTTCCAGTCCTTCCACATTGCCAGGACAGCATCAGACAGGCCAAAACCACATGGGGGCAGAGGGGGAGTCACATGAGTCTTTCTGAAAGAGATGTGTGACAGATTCTTTCTTTAAAGTAAACCAAGGGGACCCACATTGCTTCCCTGATGAATCTGGAATACTGGTTGGGTTTGAGATGTTAACCTTCTCCTCAGTTCCAGGATGTTGTTAGGGTAGTGAGTGTAAAGGCCTGTTTGCTGCTGTGAGGTAAGTTTTATGGTGAGCAGGAAGAACACAGAGCTCACTGAGGCCCAAGTTGTATGAAAATAACACAGAAGATTTGTTAATCTACAGGCTGGTTTTAAAGAACAGATTGACAGCACAGGTTTCCAGATAGTCAAAGGAAAAACCTAGCTGAGGTGCATAAATTTTAGCTCGTTCTGATTGCAGAGTGTGGTTTTCTTGAATAGGTACGAACAGGCTTTCACTGGCTGGCCACTGGATTGGATCCTCCAGCACATACAGGATTCCACCCAAACCGCCCTTCCCACACCAGCCTGTCAGACCTAAACAGCACAAGATCTGCTTATCACCAGAGATAAGCCTCACATCCGGATACTCTCTCCTCTCCCAGTGGTGGAGCTAAACCACTCTACCAGGCAAAGCTACCCTTCAAACTGTCTGCTCTTTTGCTGAGGCAGACCAAAATCTCTGACTGTCCTCTCCTTAAGGCAGATCTGGACAAACCTGCCCTGCTGTGCTTCCCTCCAACATTCCATTCCCCTTCTAAAAGGTGACTGGATGCTGGAGCTGCACTCCCATAGGCTCAGGTGTGAAAACAGCTGAGTGGCTGTTTTGCCTCTGAGGGACTGAACAGCCTCTTGTCCATCACAGGGCGATAATCAGGTGATCAGCATCCCTCAATTGCTTTTGAGCTTTCCAACATTACTGCAGCAGCTAAGGATGGGCATGAACTGAACCACAAAGCAAAATTCATCAAGAATTTTGCCTTGTTTGTGGTTCATGAACTGAAGTTTATGACAGGTTTACCACCACAAGTTTTCACAAACATTTAAAGCAGTTTGTGGATAGAGCAGAAAGCAGACGTTAAAAGGGACAGTGAGTCCCTTCAAACTCCTGCTTTTTGTTCCCTGCAAAAATAACTGAGTGCCGGGGAACACTCCCCGCCACTCCATTGTTTCAGGTTGTTTTGTGCACTCCCTTTAAAGTTTAAAAGGAGTGCACAAGACAGCCCACTAAGCTGTTTTTCAGGTTTTCAGCAAACCCTGTTTAAAGGGTCTGCAGCCCCTTTCAACAGGGTTTGTGGGGCCATGTACCGGTTGTTTTCAAACCTTCCAGTTAGATTTGCAATTTGACCATGTACCATGAACCGACACAAATCACATTTTTTTGGTTCATGCCCACCCCTAGTAACAGCACCAGGCTAAGCCACGGAAAAGGGGCTCCCATCTTACCAGAGTAATGTATGGAAGGGCTCCAAAACAAAGATATTTCAGATATTAATTGAAAGTTTAGAAGGCTTCTATTACTAATACAAAAAAATGTTGCAGATTACACTGTTTCCTTTGAGAAACCGAGAGACTTTAGAAGATTGGAAGCGGGCGAATGTTGTCCCCATCTTCAAGAAGGGGAAAAAAGAGGATCCACTTAACTACCGACCCGTCAGCTTGATGTCTATACTTGGAAAAGTATTAGAACAAATCATCAAACAGTCGGTCCTGGAACATTTAGAAAGAATGGATGTGGTTATTAAGAGCCAGCATGGGTTTCTCAAGAACAAGTCATGTCAGACTAACCTGATCTCTTTTTCTGAGAAAGTGACTCCCTTGCTGGATCAGGGGAATGCTGTAGATGTTGTTTATCTTTATTTCAGTAAGGCTTTTGATAAGGTTTCACATACTATCCTTGTTGACAAGTTGGTAAAATGTGGTTTGGATCCTGTTACCGTTACATGGATCTGTAACTGGCTGACAGATCGCACCCAAAGAGTGCTTGAGAATGGTTCCTCATCCTCTTGGAGAGGAGTGACAAGTGAAGTGCCTCAAGGATTTGTCCTGGGACCTGTTTTGTTCAACATCTTTATCAATGATTTGGTTGAAGGAATAGAGGGAATGCTTATTAAATTTGCCGATGATACTAAATTGAGAGGGGTTGCAAATACAGAAGAAGACAGAAACAGGATACAAGTTGGAAAACTGGGCTAAAACCAATAAAATGAATTTTAACAGGGATAAATGTAAAGTTCTGCATTTAGGTAGGAAAAATCCCATTCATAGTTATAGGATGGGAGAGACTTGTCTTAGCAGTAGTATGTGTGAAAAGGATCTAGGAGTCTTAGTGGATCATATGCTGAACATGAGTCAACAGTGTGATGCGGTGGCTAAAAAGGCAAATGCAATTTTGGGCTGTATCAACAGAAGTATAGCGTCCAGATCACGTGATGTGATGGTATCATTTTACTCTGCTCTGATAAGACCTCACCTGGAGTATCACCTGGAGTAACAGTTTGGGGCACCACATTTTAAGAAGGATATAGACAAGCTGGAACGGGTCCAGGGGAGGGTGAGGAAGATGGTGAGGGGTGACGAAGTCCTATGAGGAAAAGTTGAAGGAGCTGGGGATGTTTAGCCTGGAGAGGAGGTGGCTGAGAGGTGATATGATCACCATCTTCAAGTACTTGAAGGGTTGTCATATAGAGGATGGTGTGGAATTGTTTTCTGTGGCCCCAGAAAGTAGGACCAGAACCAATGGGTTGAAATTAAATCAAAAGAGTTTCCGGCTCAACATTAGGAAGAACTTCCTGAGAGCGATTCCTCAGTGGAAACGGCTTCCTTGGGAGGTGGTGGGCTCTCATTCCTTGGCGGTTTTTAAACAGGCTAGATGGCCATCTGACAGCAATGAAGATCCTGTGAATTTGAGGTAGGTATTTGTGGGTTTACTGTATTGTGCAGGGGGTTGGACTAGACGACCCTGGAGGTCCCTTCCAACTCTATGATCCTATGATTCTAAAGGTCTCAGGAGTGTGACTTCTAGGTGATAGTTTAAAAAATATATAAAAGAAAAAAAATCAAGCCCTGCATAGGTAAGCAATCAGACCTTATGGATCAGAGTTACTGAAGTCAGAAAATTAAAGAAGAATTTGAATTTCTTTCTGAGATCAAAGGAAACAAATGGATCAGAATAAAGGCATGTCCACTCTGACCTAGATATGAGAAAAGAATCATGGGTGTGTACTTAGATCACTGGAATATTTATCTAATTTGTAGCCTTCTTACTTTTCAAGGCACAGTGTTAAAGGCTGATATAATCAAGGGGAGAGCCAATGGGTAGCTTTGGTTACAGAGAGTAGGACAAAAATGTATCCTCATGAGAAAAGTGCTGAATAAGTCAGGTCAAAGTGTCAGGGAGTATCATTATAATGAGAAGAGTCAGATAACTTCATACACTCTTAAGGAAGCAGCCAACACACAGCCTCTCTTCACATATTTGAGACAGAAAGTCAAGATTTTTCAGTCCAAATGACCACACAGAGTACTTGAAAAGATAAAGCACACCATTTGAGAAGTCAAAGTCCTTTACAGTAAAAAGGGGGGTAATTTTAAGAGAATAACCTTTTAAACTACATTTATTTTAACTGCATACATCCATGAATTTTAGCACATTTTAAAAATTTTCTTTTACCTCTGAGGTCCCTGTTGAAATCATGAAGCCTGCGGATTTCCCCTTCCAGCTTGTTTCTCATAGCCTTTTCCAAGGCTTCCCTCTTTGAGGAAGATTTTTCCAGATTTTTATAGGCCTCTGAAACTTGCTGAATTTCTGTTTCCAACTACAGCAAATAATTAAAACAAAGAGAGGTATTTTATATTTTTACTATTTAGCATGGGATACATGCCATATATGTATTTTGAGTTGCTATAAAGAGACCTGATTAAACCTCAGTGAAGATGCAAATGTAGATCAAACATTTCATGAACGATACACTTCTTACATAATAGGCTAAAAGCACGTTATGTTTCTCTACTGCTAAAGCAGGCTGAATCCTGCAAACTGCGTAGGAACCACATGCAAGTAGCTCCAAGTTCCCTTGGAGGAAGAGCAGGATGTTGGTGTCAACAATTCACACACACAAATGGAAACACATCTTGGATCCTTTTTATTTCTCTAAGGAGCCGTGGGATTTGTGTATTTCTGTAAATGATGTCTCTCACGCACTCTCAACAAGTCACAATCCCCAGATTTCCTTAGGAAATAAGAGGACAATTTGAAATAGCATGCATTAATAGAGCAGATGTGTCCAAATTTTCAGACTGTACCAGGACACTGCACACACATTTCAAAGGCAGTTCATACATTGCTAGATTTTGGTACTTCCCAGAAGTGAACTGGAAGCACTGACTACACACTATGCAAAAAAGGGACAGAAGCTACATCAACCCTACCTTTTGAAGCCTTGCTACTTTTTCATAACACCCATCTAGCTCTTGCCGTAGAGACCTATTTTCCTCCGACAGGATCTCCACCATCTGCTGGGCCCTGGAGACAATGGCAAAAGGATCCACAGTCAACTGCTGGTAAGGAGAAGGCACTGGCTGAGGCCTTGGCAGTGCTGAGTACGAATCCCCTTGTGGATGTTGCTGTTGTCCAATAACAGGTTGACACAGCCGGTAAAGATCTCCCTGATGGACTTGGTTGGACAGAAACAGCTGCTGGGTTCGTGGCAGAGAGAATGGATCTCCTTGGCTGGGAGTAAGTGGAGGCTGATGCTGAGAAGGAGACAGCCTGGATGGTGGCAGAGATTGCAGCAATGTCAAAGACCCCAAAGATGTTAGTGAAGATGTTGGGCTGTGATGGTGAGGAGATCTCTGTTGTAAATGCAGCTGGAGATCTGGGTTTTGCCTGTAAAAGAAAAAGCTTATTTGGACCTAACTTAAAGCTGCGAACTATTAGATGGCAGTACATACTCAAGCCACTGCTGATTACACATGCTCTTGATTTCAGAAAAGGCTACCTGATGTTATAATTGAAATTATGCTTGGAAAACACAAACACTTATTGCCTGCACCAAATAGGATTGCCAGAATAAGGCCCTAAGAGCAGCCATGTTAGCTGTAGCCTCTCCACTACTATCTGCTGAAGATCTCTGACCCCCTTCTTGGATATGAGACAGCGTTTGCTTGCTACTTCTGACTGGAAAGCACACAAGAGAGGCAGGCTTGGGACAGGAAGCCCAGGCCTCTACACCAGGGGTGTCAAATATACGGCCCACTGGCCACATCCGGCCTGCAAGGGCTAAAATCCACCCCCCAAGCAACTATACAGGTTATTATGTTGCTACAATGTTCTATTTTACTATAAGATTAGAGAAAATAGCAGAATGGTATATATGTAAAGGATGTTTTTGTGCAGTGACTCTAAGTGCTGCAAACTGTTGATGGAGAAAGGCATGCTATGTAACAGGGTGGTCAACTGTATTTGAGAAGTGAATAATTATGAAAAAGCTTACGCTGCTGTAAATACTTATAGTGAAACCAAACTACAATAGTCCCACTTAATCCCAGGTGAATAAATACCTAGAATTACTGGAGTTGACTTTAATAACAAGAAACTATTAGTGACACAGAAGCAAACTTGAGAAGGCCCTCCCTAACTCCAAGTAATGGATTCAGAATGAAGCATAACACTGAAAAGTGCCCAAAAAATTATGAACAATTAAATGCAAGCCATAACATGATGCATGAAACATGATGCCATACAGGAACTGGTATAGATAAGAAACATAAGACACTGCACCTCTGATTACCCAACTGTCGATGACAATGCAGACGGATGCCTCCATTTTTGGTTGGGCTTAGACATGTCTGGAGAAGGTTTTATGTTGAGAGTCTTAAGAAGGACAAGACCAGTAGACAAATTCTCAATATAGTACAGTTTATCTTTGTAAGTGATCTGCACTTTTATTAGGTTCTTCCATTAATAGCGAATTCTTGCCTGGCATAAAGCATTGGTGATAGATTTTAGATTGCAACGTTGGCTTAGGACCTCTGGGAGTAGTTCTTGAAATACTGTTATTTGGCTGTTTTTTAAAGAAAGGTGTCCTTGTTGCCGAGCAGGGTCCAGAATCGCTCTCCCCACACAGACGTTAGGGATGACTGATATAATGTCCAATGGACTGCGGCATGAAGGCTCGTTTACTGGCCCCAGACAATAGGCATTAGAAATAAACGGTGTCAGACTATCATCTAGATTCAATTCATGCTCCATAAAGAAGGTAGAAAGATCAGTATTCATGGTCACTTGCTCAGAAAAACTGCAAAACTTAATGCTGTTCTGACGTGCTGAGGTTTCTAACCGGAAAACCTGATAAAGGCACTGTTTTCTAATTGCAGAGCACTAACATCATGATTTTCCCCGCCCCATTGGCAGTTTGGTGAACAGACTTGCTTAAATTCCACTAATTGATCTGTGAGCAGTCATTGTCTCTTTTATTCTCAGTTCCACAGAAGATAAAAGCGCTATCAGTGCTAGATCTGTCAAAAGTGAGAAAGTCAGGACTGTGGGCCCCTACAAGGCTCTTATACGTATCTGTAATAAAAATGTGTACTTTTGTCTATAACTATTCAAATTTTAAACTTTTGGTGGTACAAGCCAGAACCAGGCTCACATCCTCCATGAGAATTAGGCATCTCTGTGGTCTGGCTGTTGGTGCAGAAAAGTGCTGTCAAGCTGCAGTCAACTTTGGTGACCCCATAGGGTTTTCAAGGATCTGAGCTGTGACCCCGGACTTTCATGGTGGTCTCCCATTCAAATACTAGCCACGACTGATCCTGGGAGATCTGGGAGATTAGACTAGCCTGGAATACCAAGCTATTACCTTGAGAACATGCAAATGTCAGGACTGTATCCTGTCATGGGTAATTCTTCCTGCTGCATGTTTATGGTACCTATATGCTGTAAAAAGGGGAAAAACAGGTTGCTTACCTGTAACTGATGATCTTCGAGTGGTCATCTGTGCAGTCACACACATGGGTCTTGCCGCAGGCAACGGATCCATACCTCGGAGCTCCAATAGCTCGCCTATAACGTCTTTTGGCGCGCTTTCCTCCCGCCCTGGGGAGCAGGCAGCGACCGCGCATGCCTAGAGCGGGGGGAGAGCGCCCATTCCACTCAGTTTCTTCCAGCCGCCGTTGGCACTGACACTATACAAGGTTAAGCAACAATTACAAGAGGCCAGCAGCGGGGAAGGCTGGGTGGGCGTGTGTGACTGCACAGATGACCACTCGAAGATCATCAGTTACAGGTAAGCAACCTGTTTATCTTCTTCGTGGTCTCTGTGCAGTCCCACACATGGGTGACTCGCCAGCTAAATGTCCTGGAGGAGGGTGCTGGTAAAGAAGAAAGTTAGTCACATAACCCAATCAGAACAAATGCAATCACATCAAATGCAATCACGTGATATTATGCGACATGGTATGCAACATAAAGATGGAAGCGGATGCACTCACCCCTGGCTTCAGTGGAAGATGGATCTGAGGACCGCTTGACCGAAGGAGGCGTCACGTCTCGCACGAACGTCTAGCGCATAATGGGAGACGAACGTGGATGGAGAGGACCACGATGCAGCCGCACAAATGTCCTCTAGGGAAACGCCTTGCAGAAAGGCCGAAGACGTCGAGACCGCTCTAGTAGAGTGGGCCTTAAGACCTTCGGGCAAAGGCTGTTTAGCCAGTTCGTAGCACAACCTGATGGCACTGACTACCCATTTAGACAGTCTTTGGGTAGAAATTTTAAGACCCTTGTGAGGGTTCCCGTAGGCCACAAACAGGTTAGGGTCCTTACGGAAAGGTTGTGTACGATCAAGGTAGAAGGATAACGCCCTTCTAACGTCCAAAGAATGTAGGGCTCGTTGTCCTTGGTCGGATGGGTTGGAGAAAAACGTTGGTAGAGAAGTTGAGGTTGATAAGTGGAACTGGGAGACAACCTTAGGCAGGAACGCAGGGTCCGGTCGCAAAACAACTTTGTTCCTGTGGAAAATGGTGTAGGGAGGATCGTAACGGAAGGCGCATAAGTCACTTGCCCGTTTACCTGAGGTAAGGGCTACGAGTAATGCTGTCTTCCAGGAAAGAAGGTTGAGGTCTATGGTAGCCATAGGTTCAAAAGGGGCTTTCATCAGACAGGAAAGTACTAACGATAAACTCCAAGTCGGAACAAAGGGCTTAACAGGTGGGTTGAGGTGCAACATGCCCTTAAGAAAGGACTTAGATAAAGGATGGGAGAACACAGTTTTGCCATCAACCGGAATGTGGAAAGCAGAAACTGCAGAAAGGTGAACTTTCAAGGAGGAATAACAGAGTCCTGATTTTTGTAGAGAAAGCAGATAGTCCAGGATCAGGTTAAGGGGTGCCGATTCCGGCTGTAGATGATTAGATGTCGCAAAAGAACAGAAGCGCTTCCATTTACGTTGATAGGAAAGCCTCGTGGAAGGCTTCCTTGCGTTGAGGATGATATTGGCTACCTCTGTAGAGAGGTAGGTGGATGTATTTTCCAGGCTGCCAGGGCCAGGACTCGAGGGTTGTGATGAAGAACCTGACCGCTGGCTTGAGAGAGAAGGTCGCCCACAGGAGGAAGCCGGCGGTAAGTGTGGCGGGACAGTTGAAGGAGCCTCGTGAACCACGGTTGCCGAGGCCACCATGGCGCAATGAGGATGCAGTCTGTGCCATCCCGAGCTATTTTCACCAACACCCGTGTCAGAAGGGGGGTTGGTGGGAAGAAGTAGTGAAGGGGACCTGTCCAGTTGTGTAGGAAGGCGTCGTTGCCCCTCCTGGAGTAAAACTGAGGACATTTGGCATTGTCCCTGGATGCAAAGACGTCCACCTTGGGTGTTCCGAAGCATCGGAAGATACGCCGAAGATAGGTCGGATTGATGGACCATTCGTGGTCGTCTATGCGAACCCTGCTGAGGGAGTCGGCCAGAGTATTCTCCACACCCGGGAGATGAATGGCAGTCATGTATATGTTGTGCTTGACACACCATTCCCAGAGCATTACGGCTATACGGCAGAGACGGAGGGATCTGGTGCCCCCTTGCTTGTTTATGTAGTAAACCGTTGCCATATTGTCCGTGGAGATCTGAACGTGCCGGCCCCTTATCAGTGGGAGAAAGGATTGAAGGGCTCTGTGTACCGCAATCAGTTCTAAGCAGTTTATATGCATGGCTCTCTCGGAGGTTGTCCAAAGTCCTCTGACAGTTTTGTCCTCTAGGTGGGCTCCCCATCCCCACTTGGAGGCATCTGTTGTTACTGTGGCCGTCGGGGAAGTCGGTAGAAACGGCTTGCCCTCGAGGAGGTTGTTGGGAACAGTCCACCACGTGAGGGATAGAAGCGCTCTCTGTGGAACAGTGAGCAAAACGCTTTGTGGTTGTGTCTGAGGGTGGTAGGCTCGTACAAACCAAATCTGTAGTTGTCGCATCCGTAGCCTGGCAAAGTGAAGGACAGATGTTGTGGCGGCCATAAGGCCCAGCAGGCGCTGGATTGTGAACGCAGACTGACAGGGTTGTTGTTGCACTGACCTGGCTAGGGCAATGATAGTCCGTGCCCGATCCTCGGGGAGAAAGACACGATGCAGGGAGGTGCATAGAAGGGCGCCTATAAACTTGAGGTCCTGGGTAGGTGTGAGGTGTGATTTTGATGCATTCACACGAAGACCCAGGGAACTCAGGAGAGTGAGAGCTGTGTCGAGGTTGTGCTCCAATTGTTGTTGGGTCGGAGCCACAAGAAGCCAGTCGTCGATGTATGGGAAGACTGGGATGTTCTGGATGCGAAGCGCAGCTGCCACCACTGCCATGCACTTGGTAAAGACGCGGGGCGCTGTGGAGAGGCCGAATGGTAGGGACACATATTGGTAGTGGTCCCGGCCCATGGCAAACCGCAGATACTTCCGATGTTGAGGTCGAATGGTCACATGGAAATAAGCGTCCTGAAGATCTAGGGAAGCCATCCAGGAATTCCTGGGAATAAGGGGCAAGATGGACTGCAGGGAGATCATTCTGAACTTCCTGTATTGGATGTGCTTGTTGAGCTTCCTCAGATCCAGAATGGGACGCCTGCCTCCATCCCTCTTGGGGACTAGGAAATATCTTGAATAGAAGCCTGTCCCTCGGTGTAGGGGAGGGACGGGCTCTATGGCGTTCTTGTGGAGTAAGTCCAGAATCTCCTGATGTAGGAGAGAAGACGGGGGGGTAGCTATGAAATAGTGGTGGCAAGGTGGAGAAATGAACTCGATTGCGTAACCTAGGCGCACGATGGTCAGCACCCAGGAGTCGGTTGTTATCGAGTTCCAAGTGGGAAGGAATGGTGAGAGACGGGTGCGGAACACCGGTAGGGTGTAAGGAAAGTCAAAGAGACTGCTTAGAAGAAAGGGAGGGCTTTTTGAGCTGTTGTGACCGAGCCCTTTGTTGAAACTGAGGCTTCTGCTGTCCACTCTTCCTTTTCCAGAAGTCATTACGCCTAGGTGACCGTTGACGCCTCTGGAATGATGGTCTCCAGGGTTTTGTACGGTTGGACTGTTGGGAGAACGGTTGAGAGACTCCCAAACGCTTAGCACGCTTGCGCCCGTCATCCACTGATGTGAGAACCTCGTCGGTAGAAGCATGGAAGAGGCCCAGGCCATCAAAGGGGAGGTCTTCGATCTTTTGCTTAATGTCCGGTTGTAAGTTGGTGGACCTTAGCCAGGCGTGGCGGCGCAAGGCAACAGAGGACGCAAAAACCCTTGAAGAGCAGGAGACAGCGTGGCGTATGGTGTTTATCTGTTGCTTCGACACTCTAGACAGTTCTGACACCAGTCCAGAGGCCACCCTTTGAGAAGGTTCCGGAAGGGAAGGGATGAGAGGCGTAAATTGGTTGGCCAAGTTGAAGATGTAAGCCGAAAAGTAGGCTAGATAGTTGTTCAGCTTGGAATTTGTGGAGGCAAGGTTGAACATTTTCCTAGCCAAAGTGTCCAATTTCCTGCCCTCTCGGTCTGGAGGTGTCGGATGTCTGGAGGGCTTAGCCTTGGTGGCTGAGTGCACAATAATAGAGTTGGGTGCTGGATGAGAAGCAAGAAATTTAGCCTCGGGAGCATGAACTCTGTAGAGAGAGTCCAAGCGCTTAGAGGTAGGTGGGATTGAAGCAGGTTTGTCCCAGGTTTCACGGAGGCCTTCGAGGTGCACCGGTAGCATAGGAAGCAATGAACCAGGTGGAAAGTCCGTTTGTACGAGGTCGTGTACGATGTCCGAGACCTTAGGCGAGTCCGACGGAAGGGTAATGTTCAAGGCTTCGGCCATAGTGGTAATTAGATGGAGATAGGCCTTGGAGGCATCAGATGGAGAGAGTCGGGGCTGTGGCGTCGAGTCCGAGACTACAGAGTCTGGATGGTCGTCGGAGTCAGATGAAGCTAAGGAATCGGCGTCGGAGCGGGAATCCTCACCCGAAGGAGGATGTGGAGGCGGGATCGGGTCCGAAGGGGCGGTCTTAGGCTTTACTACCTGATCGCGCTGGTCCGTAGGGGTGGAAACCGGGGGAGCAATCGAAGCCGAGGCTGACGGAGTGCGCGGCCTAGCACCTTCTCGCTGGTAGTGGTCCCGGGATCGCTGTACACATTCCCGAAGTCGCTCACGGAGTCGAGGGGAATAGCGAGAATAATCAGGTTCTCGGGTCCGATCTTGACCACGGGGCCGTGGGTAATATCGATCACGGGGTCTAGGCGAATCTGGAAACCGATCGAGATCACGGAGTCGTGGGGAATCCCGGAGTCGTGGGGAATCCCGGAGTCGTCGTGGGGAATCACGGAGTCGATCACGGGGTCTAGGAGAGTCCTCGTACCGCATAGCAGAGTACGGTGAGTAACCTGAACCCTCCACAGATGGGGACCGAGAAGGATGACGGTAAGGCTGGCGTCTAGGTGAAGGAGACCGAGAAAAATGGCGGTCGTACCTTGAAGGGGCGTAGTAGTCTTGATAATACCCCGAGGAGTCGGAGTCTCGACGCCGACGTGGCGATCTGGAGCGGCCTCTAAGAGGCGGCGACCGGGATTGGACTCGATGAGGAGGCGAACGAGAGCGACCTTCGTTTGAAGCTTGAGTAGCCGAGTCCCTATACAGGGGAGAAATCCCGATGTCTCGGAAGGATCCGATCCGAAGCGGAGGTTTAAAGTAGGCCTGAGTCGAATCAGTAGTCAGGTCGGGTTGCAGGAAGTCGGTAGGAACCACGCTGTGCACCGAAGGTGAACGAGAGTGGACTGGTATAACCTCTACTGCTGTGGATGAGTGAGGTGTGAGTTGCGGCATGTCAGTGATGACGTCCGACGGAGTCGACAGTTCGAGCGGAAGTGCGGGCTGCGTCGGGGCCGCGGGATCCATAGACGTCGAAACTGGAGCCCGAGGCTTCTTAGGAGCCGAGTGTGAGTGGTGGAGTTTCCTCAGAGCCGAATCAGCCGATTCGGAAGGACGAGATTTTTTGGGCGCCGAATCCGTGGATTCAAGATGGCGCGATTTTTTCGAAGCCTTATGGCCGGTATCGGCGTGCTTCGATGATTTTTTCTCGGACCTGTGCTTCTGCTTAGAGAGAGACACGTCCGTAGAGGCCGAAGCTCCCGCTTGTTGTTGGGGAGGCGGCGAGTCCGATGCGGGCATAGCCCTCAGGGACAGTTCAATAAGGAAACTCCGGAGCCTAGCTGCACGGTTCTTACGGGCCTGCTTGCCGAAGTTCGCACAGTGAGGGCAGGAGTCGACTCGGTGAGCTTCCCCCAAGCAAAATAGGCAGTGGCTGTGGCCGTCTGAAGAAGGGATTTTGGTCCCACAGCGCGTGCACTTTTTAAAGGTAACTTTCCCTTCCATGCGCTCCGGACAAGGGAGGGGAGGGAAGGGAGAAAAGGGGAAAGATAGCGCAGAAGGCGGGTTTGTTTGTTTTTTTAATTTTTTCGGGACGAAAGGGGAATATAAGAAGAAGAAAAATACCAGGTGAAGGAAGGAAGACGAAAAGATGAGGTAATGGACGAGCTAAGGAGGAATGCAGCGAGGAGGGTGTTGTCCGGGCGGCGGTAGGAAAGAAACTGAGTGGAATGGGCGCTCTCCCCCCGCTCTAGGCATGCGCGGTCGCTGCCTGCTCCCCAGGGCGGGAGGAAAGCGCGCCAAAAGACGTTATAGGCGAGCTATTGGAGCTCCGAGGTATGGATCCGTTGCCTGCGGCAAGACCCATGTGTGGGACTGCACAGAGACCACGAAGAAGATCGTGATGTTCTTTTGTTTTGTGGTTGAGTTCTGTTTTTGTGACCCATAGCTTATCTAGTTGTCAAGGAGACAGGGCTCTGGCACCTACAATGGACTATCCCTTCCATGGCTAGGAGATGTGAAACTGTGGTCTTCTGATGATATACAACTGGGTTTGTGAAACAGTGGGGGGATGGAGGATCCACATTTGCCGCATGATTTGACTGTCTGTAACATTTGGTTTCATTCCTAGCAAGACACAGCCTACAGGCTAGCAGGTTTTAAATCTTGCATCAAAACTATTAAACTCTACATATGCCTTCATAAGAGAGAGTTTGCTTGGTCAATCCTGATATTTTGCCAAGAAAATCTCTCCTTACCCCTGGTGATGCTGAGCAACCCCAGAATCGATCCATGGCTGGAAGCAGGGATGGAGCTGGTGCACCAGACCTAGGCAAGAAGCAAACTGACATTCCAGACAAGCAACTAGATCCCAAGAACCACGGGCCTGAAGAAGAGGGTGCGGGGGCACAACTCCCACCACCTCAACCGGATACAAGGAAGGAGAATGGGGTCTAAGTCCACCCAGTGGAGTAGTTTGAGAGGGCCCCACTGCACTGGACCCCTTGAGTGGCATCAGCAAAGAAGGATGGTCAACAGAAAGAGAGGTGTAAGAGCAGGCATTTTGGGGGAACTGCCCACACTGAGGAATACCTCCTGAAAAGAGAGGAGCACAAGGATGAAGGCAGACATAGATGGAGCGGCCAAAGCCCTGCCCACTGGCAAGGTGAGCCACCTGTTGCTGGAAATGGCCAAGATGGGGGAAGAAATTAGACAGGAGATGCTGGGCTTCATGGAATTTGTTCAGGGGATGATGTGGACAGTGCAACACCTGCCAGGCCAGCAGCAGGGGCAACAGCAGCAGCAACCATCCCCAAGGGCCCCCTGACAGACAGTTACCACTGCCAGCACAGGCACCACCAGATGGGCAGGCACCTCTGGGAGGGGCCCCGATCATCCAAACACATCCTTGACCACCTGAACACTTGATTGCCCTGGCTGGACCAGGAAGTTGGAAGCAAGATTCAAGAGCAACTTGAGGGAGCTAGAGTACTTTTTAAAACAAGTGAGAGTGTTTCTGAGGGAGTGAGTTACCTGGGCTCCCGACTACGGGGGGGGGGGGGGGGGGAGGCAGCCACAAAGTGGTATGTAACCCTATATGAGGCCTGTGCAGTGGAACTTAGAACAATCTGAGGGTTCCTGAGGGCCTTAAAAGGACAGTTTGAGGAACCCCTAGAAGAAGAAGAAAGCGTGCACACAAAGCTGAAATGGATGCACCAATGGAACTGGTCAGTGAGGGAGTTTCCAGATTCTTGTATATATTTTATAGTCATTATTTAATAATGAAATTGGTCTATAATTTTTTACGTTCTTAACATCTCTATCTTCCTTTGGAATCAACAAAATAACAGCTTCCTTCCACGTATTTGGTATTTTCCCTTTTGTTTTTATCATATTCATCAGTTTCTGAAGTTTCAGGATTAACTCCTCTTTGAGGGTTTTAAAAAATTTAGCTGTATATCCATCTGCCCCAGATGCTTTTCCATTTTTCATTGCATTAATTGCTGCTTCAATTTCTATTTTTTCAATTGGATCGTTCAAAACTGTTCGCATATTTTCTGCGAAGGGTGCTATTTTTATCTTTTGTAAGTACTCATCCATCTTTTTTTTTACTTATTTTAAAACCTTTAAATAACTTGGCATAATACTTAAAGAATTCTTTTTATTCCTTCTTGATCTACCACCTCTCTTCCATCCACAATTTTATTAATAATTTTACTTTCTCTCTTTTTCTTCAGTTGCCAGGCCAAGTATTTTCTGTGTTTGTTTGTTCCCTTGAAAGATTTCTGCTGCAATCTTTTCAGATTCCATTCCAGTTCTTTATTTAACAAATGTCTCATTTGCATTTGTAATACTGTAATCTCCCTTATAATTTTCTTTTTCCCTGACCTTTTTTTCAATTCCCCTTCTTTTTCCTTTATTTCATTTTGAATGTCCAACATCTGTTTTTCTTTTGCCCTCTTATCTTTGTTATTCAATGTAATCAATATTCCTCTCATTACTGCTTTATAAGCATCCCAGACCGTCTGAAATTCTATATCTATCGTTTATTTGGAAGAAAGCTTTAGTGTCATTTTCTAGAGATGTCACTATTTCTTTATTCTGTAGTAAATCTTCATTCAATCTCAACCTTCTCAACTTCTTAGACAATTTTTTAATCCACATTATTGGGTTATGGTCAGCCCCAATTTTAGGTAAAATCTCTATTTTCTTTGTTATAAGGCCTAAGTCATTAGTGTCCCACATGTCAATTCTGGAAAAAGTTTTATGTCTTGCTGAAAAAAAGGTATAGTCCTGCACTTCAGGATTAAATTTCCTCCATATATCCTCCAAATTTTCTTGTTTGACCAATTCAAAAAAAGACTTTGGCAATTTTCCTTCCTTATTATTCCCCCCCCCCCCAGACCTATCCAGTGTGTTCTTAATTGTTCCATTAAAGTCCCCCATTATCAAAACTTGGTCATAAGTCAGTTCATCAAATTGTTGTATAATGTCTTTTAAAAGAGTATCCTTTGCACCATTTGGTGCATACAGTCCCAATGACAACAGGTTTTTTGCATTTAATATTATTTCTACCGTTACAAATCTTCCATCTTTATCTTTAAACACTAATTTCGGCTCCAATTCTTGTTTAATATAGCAAATCACTCCCCTTTTCTTCTGTTCAGCCAATGAATAAAATTCTAGTCCCAGCTGTTTAGTCCATAAAAATTTGTAATCCTTTTGTTTAATATGCACTTCTTGTAAACAAACTATATTACAATTTTGCTTTTTTAATCCAATGAAACGTTGCCTTTCTTTTTTGTGGTGAATTTAGTCCATTTACATTCCAAGATACTAATTTGTAATCCATCTTGGTACAAATTCTTTATGTTCTTCATAAAACCTACGCAATTCCTGTGTGCTTGTAATTGTAATCCTTTTTCCTTGTAGTTCAAAGCTCAGACTTTCAGGTATTATCCATCTATACCCCATTTCATTGTCACGTAGTTTTTCTGTCAATTTTTTGTATGCTTTTCTGTCATTTATCACTTGTCTTGGCAATTCTTTTATGCTTCTTACTCTGCTGCCTCCCACTATCAATGTTTTTTCAAAATTTTTATTCAAGATTTTTCCCACCATTTCTTTTGTCATATATCTTATAACCACATCTCTTGGTAGATTATTTTTCTTGGCATATAGTGAATTCACTCTATACATATAGTCATACATTCTTCTAGTTCCTTCAGGATCTTCCTCCAAAAATTCTGCAATTATTCTTATTATATATCCTTTCAAATCAGTCTCTTCATCCTCAGGTACTCCTCTCAGACGTATCTGGGTTTCCATCAATTCGCAGTCATGAATTGCCACCTTTTCTTGCATTTTTAGCAACATGGAATCATGTACTTCCACTCTCTCTTCCACCTCTTGCACTTTCTTTGATGTTACCACAGTCTCATTTCTGAGATCTTCTATATCTTTCCTTAGCTCTTCAATGTCTTTTCTAATTTCTTTTTTAGAAGCAGTTATCATGTCTCTCACCCCTTTCACCATCCTGGCTTCCATTGCTTCTAATTGCTCTTGCATTTTCTCCATTGAGGCAATCCTTGCACGGGTTAACTTATGCTCTGACATTTAGAAAAACGCTGAAAATGTTGACCTCTCCAAATTAAATTTAAACTATCAGGTGTGATAGAGTAAGGCTTGCCCTTTTCAATAAGCCTAATTTCGCCGTCCTCAGAGCCTCCTGGGCTCAGATATTAACTTTTAAAGTTTTTATTTCTTCCAAAATGGCGGTCGTGACTTTCTGCTTCCCTTTAAAAAAAATTTCCTTCAAAAGGCTTCTAAAATTATCATCAGCGATAATGTCCGATAGTATTTACCTTATAACTGTCACCTCTGTCAGCTTCACCAATTTTTAATGTCCCGAACACTTTAAAAACTATGTTTAAATTTTGACCTCCTAGCAATGGCTGCCAATGTTTTTCTATATTATAGTCCTATTATAGTTCTATATTATAGTCCCTCTTCCATCCGACACTTCCTGCTTTTCTTGCCACCAAATCCCATTTTCACTGGTAAAAAGATCTCGCAATGTTTGACGTATTTCCTGTGTTGACTGTGAGAGCTGCAAATCTGTGATGATGGGGCTTTTTCACCAAAACCGCAAGTAGACAAAACAATAAATTCCGTTCTACTTTTTAGCACTGTCCTTTACATTTACAAAGTTCAAATTTCGCCCCTTCTCCCCTTCTTCCAAACTTTCTGAATCTCTATTTCCCACCATCTGATTTTATTTTGTTTAACTTTAAATAGTCCCGGAATGAAGATAGTCATTAGTACCTTTTTCTGCAGTTATCCAGATTCAACACCAGTCTTGTATAGCTTTAGATGTTTAGCAGTCTCAAAGAAGGTTAGGATCCTGTCGAGCTTATGTCAAATAAATGACTCTGGAAACTTCTGCAGATGATGAATATGCAACTAGCCCTCCCGGGACTCCCTTTTAGCCAAGGTAAATCTCCTCAGAGTTTCCTGTGCATATCTTGGACTGATTTCTGACTGAGAAAAGTAGGCAGTAGGCATTAAATTGCCCTCCACTACCCCGAACAGAAGCCCCAGCCTGCTCCCCCTTCTGAGAAGCAATTCAGCTCAGCATTTTCCAACCCCGGAAGTCCCCAAATACTATTAATTTTTTAAAAGCACCTTAAAACATGCTTGAAATGTTAGTGCTTGTTGGTATTAAAGGTGCTTTCTTTGTATGTCTCCCATGGGATCCAGGGAACTGGGGAAGGAAGCTCTGGCTCTTTTCTTCCCCAGGGGACCAGGAGGGGGAAGGAAAAACAAAAAAAACAAAATCTGCCTTCCCCCCTTCCTCCCCAAGGGAGGAGCCTCAGCCAATGGAGAAAATAGAGGTTTTGTTCTATAGCTCCTGTGCGATTGAGCAAGACTTGCAAAGCAAAGCAAGCTTTTTATGCAGAAGGAAGCAAGAGACAGCGAGAGGGAAGCAGATAACAGCCAGTTGCACAGGGGCCTGAGAGAAGCCCTCTGGGAGCCTGATTTGGCCCCCGGGCCACATGTTTGACACTCCTGCATTACTTTATTCAGCATATGGAGTTTCCCCCTTTCTGATTTCAGCACAATGTGGCTATGGCTGCAAAGATGGAGTCCAGGTTTAAGAATGACATGCAGTAAAATGGAGACTGATATTCTTCCATGCGTTAAGGGGTTTTAGAATCCTCCCCTACTACTTTCTCCCCCAACCCCACAGAACCTCTTTTTTTCCCTGTCCCTAAGGAAGGACTGGTCTTGGTTTGTCCGCTTGATCTATATAGCTTTTAGCTGTGATTATGGGTGACGAGACTTTTTGCCTGCCTTTTGCCCTTCTCTGGTGAGGATCACCTGCACTTCTAGAATACGGAGCGGTTCTGAGGGAGAGAAGTAATTAAAATCCTCTTGTTTCTTTCACTTTCTAGCCAGGAAAAGCACTTTTAAAACTCTGAGCAGACCCAATCATCACACTTTGGGCACAAACTTTGGGTTAACACTTCCTACATACTTTTCCCCTACAAGTGAAGAGGACATGTATAAGACATGCTACTCACCTGACTGATCCATACTCAGGAGGATGCTGGTACCTCATCATGGGCCCATCAGATCTGCCTTGCTGGGCCATGCGATGGTCACCATAGAAATGCCCAGGATCCTGTGGCTTACAGCTCATAGGTGGGGTACACATATTTTTGTAAGGATATTCTGGAGGGGGACCTCTGTGCTCCATCCCTTTCATGCTTGACTGAGGAGGGCTTGGTACAGAGCTTTTATAGAACTCACTGGCCCCTGAGCTCTTGTACAAGTCATTTGTCTGCTGGGAGGAAAGTGGAGACAGGGGGGCACTTGTGACAGGAGCATGGGCCTTCACACCGCTGGTGGCTAGTGACAGCTGCATCAGCCTCTCACTCAGGGAGCGAACATGTCCTTGCTTAAGGTCCTTAAGTCCTTCATCCTGGTGGACTTTGCCCGGGCTCACCCGCTGAACAGTGGGGCGCCCTTCAGTCCTCATCTTCTGATTGGAGACTCCTGTCACATAAAACGCCGCCCCAACGCTGGCATGCTGCTGGCCCCTGAAATATTGAGACTGGACTTTGGCTTCCTCATAGGTTGGGAGATCTTCGCTATTCTGGAGCCTTGTGGAGAGCTGCTTTTCCATGATGCTGTTGTCCATTTGTATCTCCTGGCCCTGAGGCTCCTGGCGAGCAACATGGGTGCCAATCTGATGGTCTTGGGGGCTCAGCCCTTCGTTTGGAACCCCTGGGCTCCCAGGGCTGGCAAAAGGGGGTGCATTACCTGTGGCTTGTTGGTGCAAGGCAAGAAGGTTGCGGCTGTCATTTGGGTTCCCATATCGTAGCTGCTCCTGCAGCAAACGCTGTAAAACTGTCGTGGCAGTTTGCTCTTCTGAAGTCCTCATTGCAACTGTGATGCCTTGCGGGTGGAATGCAGAAGGGGACACTAAGCTGCCAGTGACCTAGGGAGGAGGCAAAAGAAGACAATTAAGCTCTTCTTTAACTGAAAAGTTAACTCACCATTTATGGCAATTATGTTTAAGCTTTTTAAAACTAAAATTGTTAACACCTCCAATCTTGACAAGGACTTGTCTGGGAAGATGGGCAGAATGAGTAAAAGAAAACTGCAGAAATATGACAGCACCCATTTATACTGCCCCAAACAAAGTACCCTCCCTTTTTTAACAAAACACAAAAGGGGCCAATGTTCATGCAAGACTTTTATTCCTAAACCCCAGTAAGAACTGAATGATTTACACTAAGGTAAGGGTGGTCATCTTCTGGGGCAAGTTTTCTTTTGCCACAAGCAAAGTCCAAAGGATGAGAAGGTGCCAACCTAGAATATGCTACCGAGCATGTAGCTCCCCTCTCCATCTTGGAATGGGTTTGCTTCTCAGCTGCCAAACTAGGGAACTGGCTGCAGCTGCACGGCATAGGACAGATCCAGAACAGGCCTGACTAAATGCATGCTGCATGCTCAGAAAAATGCTGCTATTGCTGCTAAGGATGCAACAGCATACTGTAAGGAATTCTATACTACATTGAAAAAGGGCACTCTTTAAATGAGCTGCCCCAATCTAGCAAAAGATTTCTACTTCCTATTTTTGTTCTTGCAGTCTTATGGTTATTACCAACTCAATATAAATGCACTTTCCAACAGGGATTTTGACAACAATTTGAAAGAGAACTTCATCCACTACTCTATTCTTACTTCTTGATTAGAAAAGACAAGGCAGAAGTACTTTAGAAGCTGCAGTATTTTGCTCCGATCACAAAAACCCACCTATTCCTTGGGTTCCCTCATTCAGAAGGAGCAGTTCCACTACATAAGGAGACACCTGTCTACCTTTTTGCTATGTCAAAAACTCTGATGTCTTCTCAGATCCCTTGTAATCTGGATTACTTCATCATTCCTGTATACTCTAGAAAATCCTGAAAAACAGAAGACAGTGGAAACTGATTACAAGAGTTAGCATCAGAAATTAGTTCCATTAGCAATGGCATATTTCTCCTAAATTCTAGCATTTACAGAAATGAAGGAACTTAGCTTCTACGTACGGCAATTAATGACAGTTTTACCAACACTATATGGGCAAGGTTCCTTACCTAGCCTGGATCCCCACAAATTAACTGACCATTTTCTGGACTATTATATATTTGTTTAAAAGATTTATAACCCACATTGTACAGAACTGACTTGATGGGACCTTCAGAAGACAAACTCATGGACCCAGTGGACTGAGACTGAGGGAAAAGCAAGCAAACAATGAAATCTGGCCTATTAGGGCTGGATGATGACAAAGTTGCAATTACCTGTAACTGCTGTTCATTGAACATCTGTGCAGGCACACATGGGGACTGCCCACATGCAGGCCTTCCACTGGATATGTCTTTGCAGCTCTGAAAGTCTCCAGGGGGTGCTGCACACCAAAGCCAAAACTGTTCCCTCCCAGGGAAATGTGCTCCTGCATTGCAGTGCCCACACTACCCTTAGTACCTCAAGCACCAGTGAAGCTGGAGCATGCAATGCAGCAGGGGGGATGGACAGTATGTGTGCCTGCATGGAAAATACTTGTAGAACAACATTTAACACCAAAGTGCAACTTTGTTTTCATCATCAATCTTCTGTACAGTCTCACATGGGGTTTCAAGCAAGCTATTCAACAGGTGGAGGAGCATGCTCGCCTATTTCAACAGCAACTGAAGAATACACAATTTTGAATGCTTATTAAATTTGCAGATGATAATTATTACACATTCCCCTTCCCCTTTTTTCCCCACACCCCCCTTTTTTAAAAAAAATTACACATGATACTAAACTGGGAAGGATAGGAAGTAACAGTAGAAGACAGACTAAGGATACAGGATGTCCTGGAAAACTCTGCTAAAACAAATAAAACGAATTTCAATGGAGATCAATGCAAATTTCTGCAGTTAGGTAGGAAAAATTCAACGCAAAAATTATAGGGTGGGGGAGACTTGTCTTGGCAGTAGTATGTGTGAAAAAGATCTAGGGGTCTTAGTGGACTGTACACTAAACATGTGTCAGTGGTGTGATGCAGCAGCTAAAAAGGCAAATGATATGATTACCAAATCAAAATACTTCAAGGGCTGTCATATAAAGAATGGTGCAGAGCTGTTTTCTGTTGCCCCAGAAGGTCAGACCAAACCAACAGGTTGAAATTAAATCAAGTGATTAGCAGACATTCTCGCATTTTGACATGTTACTGGTTTTTTTGTTTCTCACACTCATCCTACCCAGTTCAAAGGTTTGCTCAGTTTGTTAATTTTGCTATCCTATCATTAGATTTTGAATTTGTACCTTTTTGCATTCTAAACCACTGCCTACCAGCTATATGTAGCTCTGCTCACTGTACCTGATTCCTTATCTGAAGAAGTGTGCATGCACACGAAAGCTTACATTCTGAATAAAACTTTGTTGGTTTTAAAGGTGCTACTTGACTCCTACTTTGATCATTCCTTTCTAAGAATGATGTAGAATTAGGAGTTTAAGGTAAGTATCTCTAGACCAGTAGCCAATAATCATAATGTGGACATTAAAAAAAAGAAGGTAAAGGTAGTCCCCTGTGCAAGTACCAGTTGTTTCCGACTCTGGGGTGACATCGTATCATGACATTTTCATGGCAGACTTTTTACGGAGTGGTTTGCCATTGCCTTCCCCAGTCATCTACACTTCCCCCCCAGCAAGCTGGGTACTCATTTGACCGACCTCAGAAGGATGGAAGGCTGAGTCAACCTTAAGCCGACTACCTGAACCCAGCTTCTGCTGGGATCAAACTAAGGTCGTGAGCAGAGAGCTTGGACTGCAGTACCGCAGCTTTACCACTCTGTGCCACGAAGCTAGTTTAATGTGGACATACAACTCAAATAAAAAAAAATTATTGATTGATTGATGCTTGCTTAAAAGCAACTAGTTTTAAGGACATAAGCAGAGCTTGCTGGGTCAGACCAGGACCATGTACGCCAGCAGGCTGTTTCACAGAGAGGCAAACCAGCTGCCTTGGAGAATCATACAGAAAGAGCGTAGAGGCTAAGCCCACCCCCACCCGCTGCCTCCTGGCACTGCTATTCAAAAGTTTCCTGCCTCTGTAGGCATGCTCACATTAGTGACGGCTGTACCACTTCAGCCTTCCATTTCAATCTGATGTCCATTCTAGTTTTGAAATAGACAAAGCCATCGTCACCTGGATAGGAGGACTAACAACCTCAGGGGGGATTATTTGTTTTAAACAAATTAGACACTATTGCAATTACTGTATTTATGTGAGCTTGCAATTGTGGGGAGTGATTACTTATCTGCAAACTTGACTGAAGCACTAGAGAACAAACTGACTTTTATTTCCTTAGCAGGGTTTTACAGTAGCTGCTATTTGGATGTTACAGCAACAATAGAACTTCACAGCTTTCTACTGAGAGAAGACTTTCCTTTTTCAGAAAGTTACCATGGTAGGGGAGTTTAAATTCAACTTAACCCCAAATCCCTTCAAAAGCTTCAATTCAGATAGACACAGTTTCAGGCAATGAACCTACAACAGCTTCAATTTTAGAAGTTCTCCAAATCAACCAGATTCCTCAGTCACAGCAGTTCAGATATCCAGTTTACTTCCTTCAGAAGACACACATACTCTGGATTAAGTTTAACTCTACTTTGCATCATTAATTTCAATGAAACAACCGGTCTGCTCTGAGTCAGATTTCTAGCCCACTGTCCTCCCCCCCCCCCCCACAATTCCCCTCCTCACAGCATTCTCTCTCCTTCCTGACTGGATGTTGCTATGGCTTTGCACATTCAAAACTGGATGCAAAGGACTGGTATGTGACTCAAAGAAACACAGAACAGCCACCCATTTCTCACAGTAATCTTCATCAGGCTGGGGGATGGAAAATACAGCTCGGATGATTCTCCTGAATTTTCCAGCAGCTTTTGATACCATTGACTATAGCATACTTCTGTATTAGTGTCTGAAATGAGTGCTAGAGACACTGCCCCAGAAGTGATGTTCCTATCTGGCCAACAAGTACAAGATGGCGCTGCAGGAGTTCTGCTTGACTCTATGCTATAGTCTCCCTCGGCTGTCCCCAATTATATTTCTCATTGCTTTTATATAAATGTTAGAGGGTTCCAGAGATTTAAAGTTCAGTGTCACCAACATGCAGATGACATACAGTGCTATTCCTCTTTTTTGATAGAGTCCGATGAGGCAGAGAATGTTCTGAACTGACATGCTGATAAAGACCTCACTAAGGTGCTAACAAAGGAATGGCTAATAATGTTGCTAAGGAATTATAACTGCTATAATCTGCTAGAAATCAGATTGCAGTCCATCTTCTAAAAGACTGGGATACGTATTTGCTCTCTTAATGCAGATGCACATTTGCATACAGTGCCTTTAACTGATTTCACCAACTGTATCTCTTCCTCCTGGAAAAGTGACCTTTGGCCTTGATTATCCATGCTTGGCGCACCCAGTCTTAACGACTGAAATGAACCCCACACAAAGTTACATTTGAAGATTATCAGAAAACTTCAGAATACAATTGCAAGGGTAAGTAGCCCTAGTACAGCTGCACAGGAACATCTAGTACAGGGGTGTTGAACTCATTTGTTATGAGGGCCAGATCTGACATAAATGAGACTTTGTCGGGCCAGGTCGGGTCATGTGGATCATAAAATGTAATGCCGGGTAGCGGACATATAAACTGTATAAAGGGCACAGAAACACAATTAAATAATTTTTTAAAATTTAAAATAAAACATGCTTAAAATATTAGCATGCTAACAGTATTTTGTTTTACAGTCTCTGATAAATGCCACCTCTTGCTATGAATTATTGCATCAAAAACTGCAGGCAATGTCTGTGCTGTACCAGGCTTGAATATGTGCTGATCAGGTGTGCACATCTGTAACTTGCAAACCTACTTTTGATTCATTGCCATTCATTACAGAAATCTCATGGTCAATGCTTTGAGCCTAAGACCCAGAGGAACACGAAGCAGCTGGGCATTGTGAGCTTCTGTACAGAAGTTGCTTCATGTGCTGGTCAAGAACATGTGAAGGCACCATGGCATAGACTGAGGGCTATGTGCTTGTCTACAAAACTATAATCTTCCCCAGAAAAATGACAACTAAAAAAAAATATACAACTTCCCCCCAAAAAATAACTACAAGAACAGAGAGACAGCCATGTACAGTGGTCAGTGTCAGCCTACTATCTGGGAAGTCTACATTCAAGACCCCCAATCAAAAGAAAATGTGAAAGAAAAATTAAGGAAAATTTGCTGGGTAAACCTGGGGTGGAACACACTCTCAGCCTAATGCTGATATGTCTCTTCTAAATAGTTCACATGCTTTCCTATTGAGAAAGACTGGAAGGCATAAGTACGGTGAAAAAAAGGAGGGGAACTCAGTTACACCCATAACAAGCCCAACAAATCTCTCTCTCGCCCCCTCTGTAGCAAGGCAAAAAGTTCATACCTTCACTAAAACATTGCTAGTCTTAAAAGCACTCTTTGGAGCTCTCCTGATGGTAGGGACTGCGCAAAGGAAGCTCTGGCTCTTTCTTTCCTTCCCTGAGGCACAAGGAGGGGGAGGAGCCTCAGCCATTCATTAGAAGGAAGAGAGGCTTGTCTCAGTAGCTCTGCAATTTAATTTAGCCTGGCAAACCTAATCACCCAGCAGAGCTATAGAGCCAAGCTCCCTCATTGGCTGAGGCTGCTCTTCTCTCCTCCTCCCTTTGGGAAAAGGGAGGGGGGGAGTGGGAAAGGCTGCTTTGCTGCTCTGGCTTATCCGGGGAGAAACACAAAATGGCCACTGAAAAAAAGCAGGCAAGGGAAAATTAAGCAGACAACAGCCAGTTGCTGGAGGGCCTGATTGGAGCCCTCTGCAGGCCTGATCCGGCCCACAGGCCGCATGTTTGACACCCCTGATCTAGTACAGGGACTGGAACCCAGGTACTTGAAGGACCATCTTCTGCTCTATGAGCCTGTCCTCCCAACAAAGAACTGCTTGGCCTTGTTGCACTGACCCTGGTGGTCCCTGTAAAAAAGTGGGTGGCTACGAAGGACAAGGCCTTCTCTGTGGAGACCCCAGAAATGTGGAATTTCTTCCCTGCTACTCTGCTCATTGTGCCTCCTCTGTCAATTTTAAGTACCATGCTTCTATAACCAGACATCTGGAGGACTGAGCGGGTTGCTGTCTCATAACGCTCAACAATGATTTGATTTGCAGAAGATTTTCTGCTGATAAAATTCCTATTTATTGCTAAAGTTTTACATTGTATTTTAGAAATGTTGCTGCAGCTGTTTTTACTGGTTCAAGTGTATAGATAGAGGATACTATTCTGCATAATTCCGTGAACATATGAAATACAATCTATTTCTGCACTGCCACAAAGACCTTGCCTGCTAGGTGGAATAAGAATATTTTAAATAAATAAATATAGCATAGGGAAACTGTGACCCAGAAGACAATCATGGCAGCCAAGGAGGAGGACCGAATGGTGATTATTCTCAGTGGAACCTAATGAAAAATCCTACATTGAACCTGTCAAATTCTTTTGCATACTTCCAAGCTGCTGAACACTTTGGAAAGGGGCATTCAAATAGGAAGCCCCCCAATTTGGGGAAAACAGCTTGTGAAAGCAGGACTCATAATGCACAACAATATTAACTGCTGAAACAAAACATATTTCTTGGTTTTTCTGAAATGAATGTAGACAAGGGGTATTGACTGTTTATCTCATTACATATACTAAACCCATTTTCCACTATATTTTAATGTATTTTTTCCTAATGGCAAACTAGAATGATGTATATATTTATGTTGCATGTTAAAAGGTAAATTAGTTGGACAGGAAAAACTTCCCATGCTAATGCAACCCAGATCAAAGGTTTTCTGAATTTGTTAATTTTACTATTCTCCTATTGGATTTTAACTTTGTACCACTTTGCGTTCCAAACCCCACCAGCTATATGTGGCTCTGCTTACTGTGGCTTATTCCTCATCTGAAGAAGTGTGCATGCACACGAAAGCTTATGTTCTGAATAAAACTAAGTTGGTCTTAAAGGTGCAATTGACTCCTATTTTGTTCTACTACTTCAGACCAACATGGCTGCCTATCTGGATCTATTTGCCATACAGATCAGCATTATTGCTAGGAGTATCTTCTTTCCAGGGCCTTTTTTTTGTAGAAAAAGCCCAGCAGGAACTCATTTTCATATTAGGCCACACCCCCTGACATCACCATTGTTTAGTATAGGGCTTGTCTGTAAAAAAAAAAGAAGAAGAAGAGCCCAGCAGAATCGACTCCTATTTTGTATTCCTACTAATAAGGGAGAGAATTCCCTGATGTGACTGGTGTTTTGAAAAACTGTCCCAAAAGAGCATAATTTTTCTCAATTAAGTAAGCATGTCTTGTGAGTGCTGAGAAACAAACCACAGGACTTCTAAACTATTTAAACTCTCCCTTTCTTATGTCCTACACTTGCCAACGATGGTCTCAGGTGATTGCACAGGTGTGTCACCAAGTAGGTGCATGGACAGGGCCAGTATTACATATCCTCATACCAGAGGGACACAGTCATCCTCACAAGAGTGAACCACCTCCTGCCAACTAGGAGACACTAGTAATTATACACATATTCGTAGCATGAGCTCAGACTCCCAGCTCTTAAGACAATGGGAACTTCAGAAGGAAACACAGGATATTCAGTTCCCCATGACTAACAGTGCTAACAGAACAGTCCAATTTCAATCACTCTTTGCAATTTTAAGAAAGGTGTTTAATCCATATAAACCATTTAATTCCCCTCATAATCACAACATAGATAAACATCTGAGTGAAAAAACTATGCTCTCCTCATTTCAACTATACCGTAAAAAATGAGGGTCGCTGTTTGACCCATGATTCAATTTCATGTGAAAGTCATAAAAGAAAATGTGCAAACTTCATGTGAAGATCATAAAAGGAAATGTGCAAACTACCTGTTCACCTGGTGCACAGAAAGAAAGGGAAATGGATGAAAAAAATCACTTCTTTATAATATGCACAGCTGCTCTCAGACCCAGTTAGTACACCCTAAAATCTGGTGGTACATCAAACAGCCACATGGAAAAAAGAAACATGCAAACTGGTACAACCACAATAATTGGCATCACTTCCTTTCTACAATTTGCATACCCTTGACTGCTGAAAATTATGCCACTGTGACTGTACACATTGCTTCTGCAATGGAGTGTCCATCAACGTGATCCAGAAAGAGGTCAAATTGTTATAGATTCTAGACATTTCACTCTGTGAGGCAAATGTAATCACGATTTCCTCTGTTTTGGATGGAACAAGCCTGTTACATCAGATCAAGATGAAATGGGGTGAAGATCAGCATTCCTGAACAGGGCACTCACTAGTACTTCTGGCACCCATGGAGTTTTTCAGAAAATGGACAGGGCCATTGCAAGGTAGGACTTGTTACTGGCTGCCCTCATTCAAATGAAAGTGTCTACTGTACCTGACCTGAAGATCGGGAGGACTGATAAGCAATGGTCTTCTTCAGTCAGTGTGGGGTTCCACTGACCCTGCAAGCTTTCTTCTTTTTTATTCCCAATCTCTCCTCTCCTGCCCTACCGTTGGCTTTTCTCCCCCCCCCCTTTTTATTTCCAAACGTTTTACATTTTATATATTTTTACAAGTTTTTAAAATACCCCACCCCATTAGATGTCTTGTTAATATGCAAAGCCAAATATAAGTTTAGATGTCACCACAACTGAATGTCACCACAACTGCTGGGCAAGTCAGTCCAGAGAGGCTTCTGGCCTCGGAAGGCTTAAGGCCTGGATCCGTCTGAGACTGCTTCATGTGTTCCTCACAGGGCAGACTGAGGCAGAGGCAGGGACACTGATGGGGACGACTTTAAAGTGGCCGGACCTGACCAACTGCAAAGCAGAGGGAGCTGGGCCACCCCGCCCCGCCCCTCCCAATGAAGTATGTTTGACACAGGAACCGTCTCATTCATGAGATGGTAGAAGTTAAGTATTGATTCAGAACTTGCTTACTGGGGACATCATAGCTGTAGTACTTGTCCTGGTGGGGGCTGGACTAGACGACTTCCAACTTTGAGATTAAACAAAGAAACAAACATTACCAGCGCAATTCTAAACAGACTTATGCATTTCTAATCAACTGGTCTAGATGTGTTTAATTCTGCACATGATGCAATATTCCTACATCAGCTGCCGTTTATCATGATTAAACAGAGTCTCTGTATTTCAAGGCATTATAACTTTAGGATTCAGACCCTGAGGATCAGCTTGGGATTATTCTCTTCATTATGGCCTGCTTGCAAGATTCCTAGGGCTTCCAACCAGCACACTTCAGATCAGAAACACTAGAAGAAGAAGAAATTAGATTTATAACCTGCCCTCCACTCTGAGTCTCAGAGCGGCTCACAATCTCCTTTATTTTCCTCCCCACAACAGACACCTTGTGAGGTGGGTGGGGCAGCTGCCCTTTCAAGGACAACCTCTGTGAGAGAGCTGTGGCTGACCCAAGGCCATTCCAGTAGGTGCAAGTGAAGGAGCGGGGAATCAAACTCAGTTCTCCCAGATAAGTATGTGAACTTAACCACTACACCAAACTGGCTCTCTAGACAAGATGGGCTTAGTCCAGTGCTAACTTTGCTGCCCCAAGCAAAGCACACCCAGTACAGTTGCCAGCCAGATCCAAGTCAGACTTGACAGAGGCTTGGTTTGGCCTGACTAGCAACAGTCCAGGAGGCAACACTCATCACCTACTGTGACACCAATGATTCGGAATGTGCCAAACCCTAAAGAACATCAGCACCCTTCTTCCTGCACTCTTCCAAGTAATTGTTTGGGTAGCTTAGCCAGAGAATCAGTCCTGGGTCCAGCATAAGCTCTCCTTATATTAGCAGGTGTATTTTTTCCTGCATAAAAATCCGCTGGCTTCTGAAAGGTACAGAGCTTAGTTCATGGCAGTTTTCCCCTTGGAGCTCTGCCACCCACATGGCAGATCCATGCAGACAAACTTGCCACTTAACTCCGCCACATGTGATCGTGACATGGTGTCATGATGTGTGGTGTGCTGTGAGGCCTAGTGGGCCTAGGGAGCCTGGGAGGCCTATGTCGCAGCAGGGACAGACAGCCTACAATCCCCAGAATGCATGGAGCTGGTTTCAGCCAATCGGCGTCCAAGTAGGCTCTGAGGAGAATGGCTTAAAAGCTCCCTCAGGAGACAACGCTGTTCTTTCGTCCTGAGAGGTCAAGCAGCCAGGAGGGCTGCTGTTAGGAAGAAGACCCTCACTCTGAGGGAGAGAGTGAGCAGGCCGAGGCCTGGTGCCCAACAGACTAGAACAGTTAAGCTTAGTCACGTTAGGGACTTTATATTTATTTTCCTTCACCCACGTTACTATAGTTTTAAAGCACCTTATCTGTTCACTTCCCCTTTATTGATTTTCCCGTTTAAAATAAACCTTTTTGTTGTTCTTCGTTACTCTGCGTGGTCTACACACCTATTTTCTGGCCAAAGCAAGGGATCGGAAGGGATGGTACTCTGGGTCTTCCCAAAGAACCCTCATTCCAGAGTGGTGGCAGCGTCAGGTGGCACTCCCATCAGGGTCTTGACACATGGGCATAGATTAAAGTAATGCTGTGCAATAGTTTATACATATATTCCAAAGTAGGGATGGGCATGAACCAAACCATGAATCATTATTTGTGTTAAAAATGGCTTATTTGTGGTTCGTTCTGAACTGGTTCATCTGATCCCGCCACACCTGAACATAAAAACAAAACAGACTTTTTTCTTGGCATGGTGTTTGGTTCATTTTTCCAGACAGCTGGGCATGATTCCCGAGCCCCCTAAGGCTTCTAGTCAGTTTCACCAGAAACTGACCAGAAGTCAAGGGGCTGGGGAAAGCAGAGCTGCAGCTTCTAGTCTGTTTCACTCCCCTCCAAGTTTCGGGGGGGGGGGGGGGACAGACCGGAAGCTATTGGGCAGCATCTCTTTCTTTTCCCACTTTGACATAATCCTAGGAGAGCAGTTTACTGGGAACACCTGCTTTCAGGGGTTGATATTTCGGCCCCCAGAAATCCAATTCACACCAAACTTGGAGAGCAAGTAGAGGAGAGCCAACTGAAGAGTTTGCCACAAATTTGGCATCTCTAGCCCACTTGGGAGCCATTCTATGCCTTCCCAAACCAGTGAACCATGAATCATTATGGAAATTGAAAAACCCCGAAATAAACTGAACCACCAAACGGGGCAACCCAAGAAACTGCAAAATGAAATGATCCACCATTTTCATGTTCCATGCCCATCCCTATTCCAGAGCTGAGGTGGCCAAACTGCAGCTCGGGAGCCACATGTGGCTCTTTCACACATATTGTGCTGCTCCTGGAGGGTCAAGGAGAAACTTAATGCTGGCTTACTCGGAACTAAATGTGCTTAGCATTGGGACTTCAGTCAACCTCTGAGCAACTAGGTAGGCAACTATTTCCACTATGTATGAAACGGGAAAGGAGGGGAAAACAGGCAGGCTTGCAAGCTCTTCTCTACCACAGAGGCCACCAAGAGATATAAAGCAGGGGGAAACAGCGCAAGAGCTCAGGGAGCCACTGGAAGGAGGGACGGAATTAGAGAGGGCAGCGCAGGGTTCTCCTTCAGTTTCATAGCTCTTGTAGGAGCTGTTTTTACTAACCTTTCTGTCATCACAAAGAGAGATGCATAATGATGCAAACAGTGCTCAGTGATTTATATGGTATATGTGTATTTCCTGCTCCCACTGGTACAAAAAAAAAATCCCTAACCTTTTCATACACTGGTATTATGGGGACTATTATTCCCAGCTTTTGTTTTTAAAGTCTCCTAGCATGCATACATATGTATTTTATCTTTTTGTGCAAAGAAAGTATTAAGAGTTTTAATAAAGACATGTATGTAATATTTGTACATGTCTTGCAGCTCCCAAACATCTGACGTTTATTCTGTGTGGCTCTTACATTAAGCAAGATTGGCCACCTCTGTGCCACAGCATGTAAAAGAACTGTGAATTAAAGCATAGAGAGAATGAACCCATCAGGCACTTAGGTTGGAAAGCTGTTCAAGGCAATTATTTTGCATAACCTTTCAATGTGTTTGACCATCTTTCCTTCTGATGTGTTCATAAAGGGGTTCTTTAACCACTAAATAGCAAAGTCTGTATTGCAGCTCTCTCTAATACCCATTTTAGCAACCTTTTTATGATGTTTTAAGAGCCCCGTGGTGAAGAGTGTTAAAGCTGCAGTACTGCAATCCTAAACTCTGCTCACGACCTGAGTTTGATCCCCAGCGGAAGCTGGGTTTTCAGGTAGCCGGCTTGAGGTTGACTCAGTCTTCCATCCTTCTGAGGTCGGTAAAATGAGTACTCAGCTTGCTGAGGGGAAAGGGTAGATGACTGGGGAATGCAATGGCAAACCACCCCATAAAAAGGCTGCTGTGAAAACATTGTGAAAGCAACATCACCCCAGAGTCGGAAATGACTGGTGCTTGCACAGGGGACTTTTCCTTTTCCTTATGATGTTTATAAGAGCCCTGTGGCGCAGAGTGTTAAAGCTGCAGTGGTGCAGTCCTAAGCTCTGCTCATGACCTGAGTTCGATCCCCGGCAGAAGCTGGGTTTTCAGGTTGACTCAGCCTTCCATCCTTCCGAGGTCGGTAAAATGATGTTTACATCATATTAAATAACAGCGATGAATTCGGCCTTTATCGGGGGGGGGGGGGTGAATTTTTTTGTATGGGTGTGCACCTGGAAGTCACAGTGACCATGAGTGACTGACCCTTACTGGGGGCATTGAGGATATTCAGAGAGATGGCTGAATAAAGCCCGCCCCCACTTCCCAACTGCTAGTATTCCAAGGAGGTCCCCCATCCAAGTACTTGCCAGAGTTCGCTTCCGAGACTGGGCTTGCCTGGGTTGGGCTAGCCAGGTCAGAGCGATGGATTTGGCCCTTATGAACTTTTAAATATTTGGTATATGCAGTTCAAACAGGAATTAAAGGATTAACCTACGGATTGCACTGAACTCCTAATGTAGGGATAGGCAATGCCTGGCACACATGCCGCAGAGAGGTGTGGCAGACCATTCTCCTCAGGCACACGGGGCCAGTCCTCTGACCGCGCAGCTCAGGCAAACCCTGGAGGCTCTGGCAGCACCAGCAGAGTGAGAAACGAGGGAGGCTTATTGAGGCCATCAATGCCTCCCTGGTTCTTGTGGCCACCAGCTGGCACCCAGCATGTCTAAGCCACTGCTATCTCTCTCTTTCTCTTTTGTTTGCTGGCAAAGGTATACATACCTTTTTTGTAAGGCACGTAGGCCAAAAAGATTGCTTCCTTCTGTTCTAGTGCATTTTGCAGACTGGTTAGCATTAACATCTGCGCTACAAGCCATTTACTGGTGCTGTGGTACCCTTGCCAGCTGCATGGGTCTTAGCAGTTGAAAAAATGTATAGATTTTAATATTTCTCATGATTTATGATAACTAAAAAGTTTTCTCCATAGCCCTGCAGGAGTGGGGAATCAAACCCGGTTCTCCCAGATAAGAATCTACACACTTAACCACTACACCAAACTGGAAGGGAAAGCTACAGGGCTGTTTTCCCATGCACCCCCCCCCCAAGCCCTGGCATCAACACACCCGCTGTTTCCCCCCACTCCCAGCCTTGGCTATCAGTAACCCCCCATTACTCTTGTTGTTTTCCCACCCCCCATACTGCTGACATTCAACTCACCCCACCCTGCCGTGTTCCCACCCATCTGTTGGCATGAATCTCCCCCACCTGACTTTCCTCCCTCCCCACCCTCGGCATCTTCCTCCCCTCCTCCCCAAACCTTACTGTCTCCCTACCCCCGTAATCCTTGGCATTAACCCCTTGTTATCTCCCCAAGCTTTGGCATTCATACCTCCCCCTTGCTGTCTTCCTACCCTCCCAACGGATGGAAGTAGCCCCACCCCACCCTATATTTCTACCCCCCTGCAAAGGTTGGCAATCAGTCTACCCCATCCTTGCCACCTTCCCACCTGCCTACACTTGGCATCCACTCCCCCCACCATGTTGCCATCTTCTCACACATTCCTTTGCATGCATGACCCCCCCCCCGCTCGCTTTCCTCCCACCCGCTCCCATCTCCTTGCAGTTTCCCTCCCTCCATCAATTTCCCCTGACCCAGCCCTTCCCACTCCCCCCTAAACACACCCTCACTTATCCTGGAGCCTCTGCCGCTGGGTCCTCTCCGTGGCCTGCCTCTCCGTGGCAGTCCTCTCCATGGCCTGCAAGGGCCCCTTAGCTGCCAGTGCAGGTGCTATCCTGTGGTCTCCAGAGTCAGGGCCGGCCCTTATCTATCTGGCATAGTGGTTTGGTGTAGTAGTAAAGTGCACAGACCATGTTTGATTCCCCACTCCTCCACATACACCTGCTGATGTGACCTTTGGTCAGCCATAAGTTCTCTCAAAGCTGTTCTGCTCAAGGGCAGTTCTGGGAGAGCTCTCTCAGCGCCATCTACCTCACAATGTGTCTGTTGTGGGAAGGGAAAAGGAAACGAGATTTGTAAGCTGCTCTAAGACTCCTTTGGGTAGTGAAAGGCAGGGTATAAACCTAATCTCTTCATCTTCTCCATGTGTGTACTTATTTAAAACATGCTTAAAACATTAGCACTCATTGGTCTTACAGGTGCTTACAGGTGCTCAGCCGACCTGAGCCTGCCTTGGCAGGGAGGGCGGGGTATAAATCAAATTAAACATAAACTTTGTTTGTATGGGATCTAGGGAACTGGGCAAAGGAAGCTCTGGCTCTTTCCTTCCTTCCAGTTGCTCGGGGGCATGATTCAGCCCCTGGGCCACACGTTTTGACACCCGATTTAGACCAAATGGTTGCCCACCTAGATCTGTCTTTTTATTAAATCACTGTATGGAGTGGCATGTATCTTGATTACACAGCATAAGCAGACATTGGCCTGATCTAGTATGGCTTCTCTTATGTTATGCTCTTATGTTCACTTAACCACTACACCAAACTGGCAAACAATTCAGTGTGATATTCAACGCACAGCCGTTTTAGATTTCAAGAATGAAAACATGGAAGTCTTTGGTTCAGTGAGGCACAGACCATCATAGGCATCTAACCAAGGTGAGGAAATCCAAAATTTGCCTAATGGCTGGGTCAGAAGACTTGAAAGATTCCCCTCTCCAGGATGAATCCACCAAGACACCAATATCATCTTGGAAGACCCTGACTGATACATT